>NC_062289.1:41970327-42302827 GCF_902655055.1 Lutra lutra
AAAAAAAAAAAAAAAGCTGAAGCAAAAAAATAACTCAGAGTTGTCATAGATCCATCTCTTTTTATGACATTGATCATCCAATTCCACAGCTTGCCCTGTGGGCTCTACCATGAAAATGTATCTGGAATCTGACCATCTTCACTTCTAAAAGTCACGATCATTTGCTGCCCTTCCTGATTTCTCCCCATCCTGTTCTTAGCAAATGAATCTGAACTAGTCTCCCTGCTTCCACTTTTGTTTATAATTGTCTTCTCTAGAAAGTAGGAGCAAAAGTCTTTTACAATTTAAATGAAGTTTTGTTATTTCTGTGTTCAAACTCACCAATGCTTTCTCCTGTACTTCAGGGTCCCAGTCGATGTAGACTACTGTTTCTTTTATCTTATTTGTGACCTTCTCTACCTGCTCCTGCCATTCCTGTTACACCACTGTCCTCTGTTTCTGGACAAGTCACACTCCCAGCTTTGCATTTACCTATCCTTCTGCCTAAAATGAAATTTTCCCAACTAGCCCCACGATGTAGGTCTTTCCAGTCATTCGGGTCATCTTGCCTCTGACCGCCTGATACATTGGCACCTTCACAGAGAGTTCCTCATTTTGCCACTAACCCTTACACCGTTATATTGTTCTTTCATAACATTCATCACTGCCTGGCACGTAAATATTTATTTGCTACTATTTTTATTATCTTCTTTTTTATCTTTATTATTTTATTATCTTCTTTCTTATCCTTCTTCCTGGAATATAAGCTCCTTGAGTCCAGGATTTTTTTTTTTTTCTTACTGCTAAATTCTGAGAACTTGGAACAGTGATCAGCAAAGTATTGGTACTCAGTAAATATTTTATTAATACATGCATAGCTATCTTTTTGCTAAAGCCAAACAAGTAAGAAAATTGATTTTGTTTAGTCTATAGCAATAGGGAGATATGAAAGTTCATTTCTGAGCACTGTGGGTTTTGCCTTAGATTTTTATGGGGAAGAGTAGGCAAGTTAAAGGTGGGACTATTTTCGAAATTAAGAGACATCTTAGCCAGTTGGGTGAGCAGGAAATGTTTATCCCTATGTCTAGCTAGCTGCAGGGGGACAAACAATTCTAATGTCAGCTAATCATTCTTGAGATAAAAGACTGGGAGGGGGGGCACCTGGGTGGCTCAGTGGGTTAAAGCCTCTGCCTTTGGCTCAGGTCATGATCCCAGGGTCCTGGGATCGAGCCCTGCATCAGGCTCTCTGCTCTACGGGGAACCTGCTTCCTCCTCTCTCTCTGCCTGCCTCTCTGCCTGCTTGTGATCTCTGTCTGTCAAATAAATAAATAAAATCTTAAAAAAAAAAAAAAAGACTGGGAGGGGAAGGTCTGCAATTGGCATTTCAGAAGGTTCAGGCAAAAGGGAAAAGGTTTGTATTTGACCTTGTCACAGGTAAATAAGGGAATTATCTGTAAGCTTCAGGGAAATTGTGAGAAAGGGTAGACAGAGTATTATCTAAGTTATAAGGAAGAAAGGTTCTTTGGGGAAAGCCTTTTCTGGAACACAGAAGGGTGGGAGACCCTCCTAACCAGACTGTTTTCTGGGCTCAGGAGAAGTGCAATATTGTCATCTATGCTATTTTAGCTTCTTTTAAAGATGTTTCTGATAAAATAATCTAATATTTAGACATATAGGTATTTTGTTTTGTTGCTGCTATTTTTTTTTAACTAGTAAAGCTACTCTATATTGGACACTAACACTGAAAATGCAATATTTTAAATTTCTTTGGGTTTTATGACTTATTACATTTTAGAATACCTCCATGTGTTAGCTTGCTGTTAATAATTTGTATAATCTAAATTTGTATGACCTAAAGAATACTATGAAAGATGGAAAGTAGGCAAAAACAAAAGTAGGCTCAAAGGGATTATATAACTCCCCAATGTCATTGAAGATATAAACACTAGATCAAATAAATCGTTCATGTTCATAGTGATATATATCTTATTACATCTATCTTATAGAACAGTTGTCATTGGGAAGACAAATTGTAAAAAGGTTCTGATTCTTGACTTTACAATATATTAGTACAATTCTTTTTTTGTGTAAGTGTTAAAATAATGACCATATATTATATGTATAATAACCTATTTGATCAGATAATATTAGTGTTTTGAAACTGCCACACTTTCCTATATCATTCCTTCCTTCCTATTTTCCCGAGGATTTTTTTTTTTTAAGATTTTATTTATTTATTTAACAGACAGGGATCACAAGCAAGCATAGAGGCAGGCAGAGAGAGGAAGGGAAGCAGGCTCCCTACTGAGCCAAAGGCAGAGGCCTTAACCCACTGAGCCACCCAGGCACCCCTTCCCCAGCTTTCTATTACTGTTGTTACTCAAGCAAGAATAGGTACTTGGAGTTTACAATAGGTGACTGCAAATATTTATGTTGCTCCCTGCCATCCCACAAAACCAATAAACAGCAGCTAAATATATCATTGTAGGCATCCTACACATATGTAGTCCAAAGACTATATGACTAAAATGAATAATAATTGATCCAGTGAACAATGTTGTGTTGTTTATAATTTAGAGCATTTCTCATACTGACATTCATTCAAAAGCACCAATTTATTGAATTCCTAGTACTAATCCCACTAATCATAGTGGGAAATAAAACTGGCATGATCCCAAGCTAGAATAGAGGGGGAAAGAAGTATTTTAGTGATTGTTTATAGATCATTCTTGGGCCTTTCATTAGAGAGAAGAAAGAAAGAAAGAAAGAAAGAAAGAAAGAAAGAAAGAAAGAAAGAAAGAAAGAAAGAAGAACTAAGAAAAAAGGAAAGGGAAGGACAGGAAAGAAAAAAGAAAAGAAAAGAGAGGAAAACAAAAGGAGAGGGGGGAGCATCTGGGTGACTCAGTCAGTTGGTTAAACATCTGCCTTCCATTCAGGTCCTAATCTTGGGATCCTGGGATTGAGCCCCCTGTCAGCCTCTCTGCTCATCAGAGAGTCTGCCTGTCGTTCTCCGCCTGCCCCTCCCCAACCACACCCCGGCCCCATCACCAGGGCCTGTGCTCAGGAGCAAGCTCTCTGTCAGATAAATAAATAAAATCTTAAAAAAAAAAAAAAAGAAAGAAAGAAAAGGAAGGAGGGAGGGAGGGAGAAAAGAAGGAAAGAAGAAAGAAAGAAAAGAGGAAAGAAGTCTTATTTTGCCTGGTGTTCATTTATCAAGTCAGCCACCACCTTGAATCTTTTTCTTCAGAGATTTATAATATTTTGGAGCAAACATTCGCTTATAATTCTGTTTCTACCTACTCATCTCTAAGTTTACTAAGTATAGGTGACAAGTATTATGTTTTTCTGTTTTATCTCTGAGCAGTTGAAAGAAAATTGCCTTAAAAAAGGTAATAGATGGGGCACCTGGGTGGCTCAGCGGGTTAAGCCGCTCCTTCGGCTCAGGTCATGATCTCAGGATCCTGGGATCGAGCCCCGCATCGGGCTCTCTGCTTGGCAAGCAGCCTGCTTCCTCCTCTCTCTCTCTGCCTACTTATGATCTCTCTCTGTCAAATAAATAAATAAAAAAAAAATCTTTAAAAAAAAAAGTAATAGAGTTGTTTGTTTCTGAGTTTTCAGGTTACTGTTTACTTTATCAGTAATGCTAAGCTTTTGAAATAAACATTATTTCATTTGTTCCTCCGTTTATTTAAAAATAATGAATGGTTACTATGTGTCAAGTACTGCTCAATGTGCTAAATGTTAAGTAGTTAATAAACGGTTTTGATGTACATATTCGTGAGTTTACAATGTAGAAAAGAAGATTGATATTAAATGAATAAACAGGGAAAAAAAATAACACAAGTAAAAATACTACATAAATAGTAGTTCCATGAGGACAGGCTAATTTTTCGTCTTAGTCCTCAATGTGTCTACTTACAATAGCACTTGAAACCTAGTAAGCATTTGATACATTTTGCCTAATTGATATAATTAAAGCTGTGATAAAATTATATGACTATAATTAATTTGTGAATATAATTTAAAATGCTGGGCAAGGAAGGGGCACTATGAACAGACTAACAATAAATTAAAAATAGACTTTAGCATTATTATAATGATATACCATTGTGTGGGAAGAGAAATAATTTTCCCTTTACCCTTTTAGGTTTTTGGCTGGGATTCCCCTGAATAAAAAGATCCATGAACAGGAGAGAAACACAGAAGTTTAATAACATGGACACCTCCTGTAACATGTAATTGCCTAAAATGGCCCAAACCATCACCTTAAATATTATCTCCAACTAGAAACAAAAGAAGACCTTGCCCGTGAGGAGAGTTGGTTTTGGGAGGTTATGAGACAAAGCACGGTAAACAAAAGTATGGTTGTTATGCAGATTGAATCCAAGCCTTCTCCACTGACAAGTTTCTAGAGATTTTTGTCAGCGTCCTTTTCCTAGTATGGAGAGGGAGATAACCTTACAAGGAGAGGTTTCCTTTATAAATATAAATTTCTCTTGCAAAATAGGTAGCAACTTTTACTGGTTCTCAGAGCTTTTCCTCTGTGATTAGCTTCTTAGAAATAATCAACTCAAGATAACCCTTAGCCGAATGGGCATATTTTGGGATGGCAAATTCTATTCCCCTTCACCATGGTTTAGAGTTAATATTTTTAAGGTACTGTTTTCCTTGTACTAAAAATTCTCTACTTTTATTCAGACTTTGAAAGCTCTTAAAACTAAAGTGTATTTATATCTATAATGACTAAGGTAATTCATCTGAAATATTTAACTACTTCTGTCTACCTTTTTTTTCTTTTTTTTTGGTGAAAAGTAGAAGAGGGGAAATATCCAATATGCTTGAAACATAAAATAAATTCACTGAATGTTTATTTAATGACCTCGTTTCTCTATTTAAACGTACATTCTTGAAATTTGTTAAATATCACTTTGCTTACATTTCAATCTTATATTGAGAGAAATTACTTTTGTAATACTATCCTCCAGATTGTGATGATTTTTAATGATAATTCTTTAATGTCAAGACAATACACAAAAGTAAATGCTTTTCAAACCATCTATGCACCAAATATTATCTCCCTCTTTTATTCCACTGAAAGAATATTAAATGGTCTGAATGGGCATGTGGCAGAATTGTATTCCTTCCTGCTATAATAATAACATGCTCAGTTAATGTAATATTAAAGAATCAGATTTATTCCTATAGAAGTTTTTCTTCCTCAAGTACTTTAATTTTTAATTTTAATGAAATTCCAATCACCTTATGTAGTCACGTTCTCAGATGATCGTCACTGTCCAAATATTGTTTGTCATGTGTGTTTGTTTATAGTAATTAGTCTGATTTTCTTAAATGCAGTGTAAGATAAACATATGCAAATAAAGTCTAGAGGGAATAGAATCAAAATTAGTGTTCTTGGATTCAGAATGGTCTGTTCAGGGACAGCTTCAGGCAAATTGAAAAGTATAGAAACTCATTTACATCACACCCTTTCAGTATTTGTCCTTCTTCCAAATGGTGCAACATAATTTCTTGTTTTCACTACACTTCGCAATCAGATCAAGCCCCACGGATATTGTAATTCCTTCCCCAAATAAATGAACTCATATGCTTTTCCCAGCATAAGAATTAATCAAATTGAAAAATAAATATACTCAAGTTGATTCTGGTAATAGAGTCTCTTCTAAGTTAGTACACATGGAAGGTGTTTGCTTTTTATAATCAAGGATATTGAGATATAATTTACACAATAAAATTTATACTGTAAAGTGTATATAATTCAATGAATATTGACAATGAATGAGAAAATATATGGTAACTGCCTAGTCTATTGCGAATTATACAATCATCTTTCAATAAGTAGCAAATATTCACCACCTCAAAGTCAACACAGTTCATATTTCTAACCACTTAACTACAAGATTAATAAGAATCATGAATCATTTTTCTTCACATTCTCCCCAATACTTACTCCAATCTGTGAAAGAGATAAAATACAAATGTGTTGATGGATACATGAAAAATGTCTCCTGTGTTGCTATTCTTGAGCTGAAACTTTCCCCCCTTCCTTTGTTTTCCAGTTTTTGATCCTAAGAACACTTTATGAGACTCCACATCCCATTCTGAATGTATCTATCCTATGCCAGGGGCTATGTTCCTCTGCTCCTGTGGTGTGTCTGTTCTAGAGCAGATTCCTGGACCTCATCACACTGTCATCTCATACTGCTTCCACCACTTCACCTTTAGTGAAATCTAGCTTCTCCCATGATACACATTCCTTGAAACATTTCTTATTGGTCTAGATACTTAAGAACTGAGTAATTAAAGACCTGGATGAACCCTAGTGATGAGTCTCAACCTATCAGGCTCCAGTTTGAGAGCTTTGGGGGGATTGTATTTGCCATATTTCCCTTCAGGAAAAGTAATACATGTATTTGTAAGATAGTCTTAGATAAGCCATTTAGGCTAGGGGGTAAGATCTCTCCAGAGACCTGCCAGAGCAATGATACTAAGAATTTCAAGATCCAACAGTTGCTTTTCATAACACATATTGTTACAAAATATTAGTTTCATAAGACATGCCCCATTTACTCTCCTGAGATAAAGTTTGGATAACATAACCTAACTAAACACAAAATTCCTCCCAGATGACATATAATTCTTAAGTGCAGTATACAGGCAAACAAAAGACTAATTGATAATAAAATATTGTATTTCAATGTCAAGTACTTGGACATGACTACACAAGAAGACATAATGAAACAGCTTGGTGCTGGGACCCACTTATAGTGAATAAATACTGGTTTAAGAAAAATAAAGGGACACCTGTATGGCTCAGTCCATTAAATGAGCAACTCTTCATTTTGGCTCAGATGATGATTTCAGGATTGTGAGATGGAGCACCACATTGGGCTCTACACTGGACATAGAGCTTGCTTAAGATCCTCTCTCTCTCTCTCCCTTTGTCCCCTACCCCTTCTCGTCTCTCTCTCTCCCTCCCTCTCTCTAAAAAAAAAGAAAAAAAGAAAGAAAGAAAAAGAAGAAAAGTAAAAATTCAGAAGGTATCTGTGTAAACAGTAAAGAAAAATACTGAATAAAAATTGCTATTAGGATTAGTTAAAATAGGCCATGTTTTGGTTTTCTTTTATTTTTGTACTTATGAGAAAAGGGTGGAAATAACAGTACTGGGCAGGAGAATGATATGCCAAAACAAATGAGAGACAGTGAGGAATAAGTGTTCTAACAACTAAGCTGCCCTTAAGTTAATGTCAAAATAATTCTGTGTTATGACATAGAGTGGGGTAGTAACAAATATCACAGAAAATAAATCATATCTTAAAATATGAATTATTAAGAAATAGTGGGGCATCTGGGTGGCTTAGTGAAATTGGTGGGGCATCAGGTGCTCAGTGAAGTACGTGACTTGATTTTGGCTCAGGTCATAAACTCGCAGTCGTGGGATGGGGCCTTGGGTTCAACTCTGCGCTCAGTGGGAGTCTGCCTGGGATTCTCTCTCTCCTCTCACTCTGCCCTTCCCCTGCTCGTGTGTGTGCTCTTTCTCTGTCGTACTCTCTCTCTCAGATAAATAAATAAGTACTTAAAAAAAAAAAAAAGAAATTGGCTAACAAAAAGTTTCAAATTTGTGGCTTAAGTACAATAGATTTTACTTGTGATACAGAGCAATGCCAAACCAGATGTGGCTTTCAAGGTGTCAGTAGTATCTCTGATTCCCAGACACCAGCAAGTGGGGAAGGGACATCCAGGAGAGGGGACTCCATTATTAAGGAGATGATTCAAAATTGCAGACACTATCTCCTCTTCATGCCACTGACTCAGACTTAGGCACATAATCACACTGAGTGGGACTGTGACCATGTGACCAACTAAACCACAGGGGCATCTCTTATTCAAAGGAAGAAGCAAATTTGACACAAAAATCTCACCCTCTATTAAGACAAATATTCAGTTTCCATAATTTAAAAAGGCCTTAGAGAAGTAGAAGAAAAATAAGGGAAAAAAAAAAAAAAGACAATACTACAAAAAGCTTTAGAGACATGGGATAGTTCCCAGGGGACTATGTCAGTGCAGGGCTGAAAAAACCCAAAATGCCTCTAACAAACAAATAATTTTAATGTATAATTTTCAAATAACAGTAAGTGAATGTAGAACATTATAAATCACCTTCAAATCAAAGCATTTCATGCATCTCTGCTAACTTAATAGAATTTGGTTCTTACATTAAAAAAAAAAAAGTCTCAAATTACTTTCTTATATATTTGCAATTGGTTTTGTTGCCTTCCAGTAACTATATACTGCATATAGACATCTGTTTTAATTGAAGTATGTAGTTGAAAATGCTCTAATAATAAATTTAGGTCTTTCCAAGGAGTGACTTATGTAAGTTTTAATTGTGTTTTAAACTTATCATAATTAGATATATTAAATCTTGCTTTGGCTTCAAAATCATTTTTAATTAATTCTTCCTGGATTATTGGCTAACATGTTTCACATCCATTTCAAATGGACTAATCACCCAATCTAGTATTGCATGTTCATACAGATTTTTAAATTTAAATATTATATCTTTTTAAATAGAACACAAATGAGAGCAGTATATTTCCACTTTGTGTGCTTGATCTTATCCTTAGTTAACTGCTGCAAAAATGGAAACTGAAAGTTCTTGGCAAGCAAGGATTTTTAAAATAGTATATACTAGTTTCTAAATTTATTAATACTCTTTTTACTCTACCACATAAGAAGGACCTCATTTATCTTTTCACATGCATATTAAAAATATGTCACATCATTTCATAATATTTTAACTTTGGTATTCAATTTTTATTTGATTAACTAAAACAATCCTGCAACAGAATCAATTAAAGAGCAAAATCCTTTTGGGATAATTTTAGGATCAATTGTTCATTTCTTTATTATCTTTTCACAGTTTATGAAATTTATCACTCAATGGATTACATTAATTATATGAATAGCGCTGATAGCAATGTTCTTCAATTTGTAAAGTCTTTAACTGAAATTCTTCATGACTAACTGTGATTGATGAATAGTGAAACAAATGCTAAAAACTTTTATTCAGTTTTTAAAATGAGACTCTAAACCCACCTTCATAACTCACCACACCTGCTCTGTCTGTTTCATAGGCAAGGATGTGAGAGAGAGGAAATTTTTCATGCAAACTAATATATAAATATATAAAATATGCCACTTTCTTTATACTTACTGGTACCATGTCAGTTCAGGTTCTCCTAGAACCACAGACTAAAGTAGGATTAGACATTCAAAAATTTACTGGGGGAAATGCCTCTGAAGGACATATGGGAGGAAATAGAAGGAAGGGAATATCTTCAGAATGCAGTAGAGGTCTGACATCTGTGAAAGGAGAAGGAGAAGAAGGACTGGGACAGAGTAAACTGGAACTAGGCAGGTATGATATTCTCAAGCTAAGGTCACCCATCAGAAGAGCCCAGTGTCCTGTTGGAAGGGATTTGTGCTGCTACTCCCACTGTGCTTGGCAGTGGGACAGGTGCTGGAAGCACAGCCTCAGTGTGAACAACGTGGTAAATCCCAAGGAGAGATGGGATCCAGCAGAGGCTGTCAGTGAAAGATGCCCCCTGTGGCAGATCTGAGCAGCACATGTCCCGGGTTGCCACGTTAGTAATTCTGAAAATCCCATTTCCTCTATGACTTTTTAATTAGTGATAAACCATAATGTCTAAGCAGCAGGACTTCATTTTTATGCAGGGTGCTTTCATTCACTTCTAAAGAAAAGATGCTTATCCACTGTTCATTACATAAATGGATTTTTTTTTAACTTTCACTATCTCATTGATTTTTCTTCAATCAGATTCACTGCTTAATTCAATAGAAGAAAGTAATTTGATTTAGATTTTTCTCCTTTCTTGAACTAATGACCTGCTGCTGCTGATAAATGTATTTTTTCTCTAATGTTTTTCAGCTTTTGATGTTTCGCTATCATTTTGTTATTCTTTAAGAAATGAGTGTTTTATCATTTTGAATAGACTATTTATAAGCATGCTAAGGACAGTATTATAGTACTCAGGCATTACTTTAAACGCTGGAAGTATAATTTTGTCAAATACAATGGTGTGTTTCTTTGTAAAATGTATGCTTAATCTTAACCATCCCATAGTTTAATTAGAAAAAGAAAAAAAGTGTCAGCAGAGAAAAAAGTGTCAGCAGAATAAGTAATTTGTAACTGTGGACTTGTGGACAAAGCTGTAAAACCTAACTATAAATATTCAACTGAATATTGTCAACATTTTTCTTTTATTTGACATTTTGGAGTGAGGACTAACCAAACACCATACTCATATACATGTGTGTGCATATATAATTACCTCATGTGTGTAAATGTATTTATCACCATGAATACAACAGCCACAAATCCACATTGATAGATATGATTAAATGGTGAATTAAACAGCACAGGGGCTTCTGGGTGGCTCAGTGGGGTAAGCATCTGACTCATTCTGCTCAGGTCATGATCTTAGGGTTCTGAGATCAAGCCGCCCATGGGGCTCTGCTCTAGGTGTAGAGTCTGCTTAAGATAATCTCTTTCCTTCTCCCTCTTCCCCTCATCTGCCATTCACTCACCGCTCTCTTGTTCTCTCCCTCTCTGCCAAACAAAAACAAAAGCAAAAACAAAAACAAAACCTGAAAATAAACACCACCATCAGTATGTAATTTTTAAACTGCTAATCAACTCTTGGTAATGCTCTGAATAGAACAGTGTTAAAGTTTTCCTAACTTACCAGTTACATGATTAAAGAATTTAGTGCCTTTTGAAATCATGCCAAAGGAAGTTTAGAAAGTCACAAATACTTTTTTTTTTTTTAACCCGTAAAGATCCTGTAAGATATTTAAAAGTCAGTGGGGTAAGGAGTAGGTGCTCATTGTGTGAAAAATTATCCCATACATTGCAGACTGCCCATTATTCACGGCTCCTTCAACCAATTTCTGCAATTTCCCTCAGACTTTGTGATCCTGAAAAGGACCCTCACTTATGTTCAAAATGCCCCAGAAAATGCCTTCTGAAGCAAGATTCCTGTGAACTACAGAACTTTTTCTGTGTTAGTGGATATGCCCTGAAGCATGGCCTCAGCATTTCCTCCTCCTCTTTACTCTGGACCACTCAACTGCTTTTCTAAAATAATGACGAATAATTATTTTGAATGTCTTTGTTCGAAGGGTCATCAATTTACTGTCTCTTTAGAACACAGAACCTTTGTTTTTTGGTAGTTGTTCTGATTTGTTCTCTATATTGCCTGTGGGACTGGGGAGAGGTGGGGTCTGGATAAAGGGAATTGCTCAGTGTATAACCAGGACCTCAGAATTTCAAGATCAGGAAGGACTTTAATAGAGTTGATCCTGGGGTGCCTAGGTGGCTCAGGTCATGATCTCAGGGTCCTGGGATTGAGCCCCACATTGGGCTCTCTGCTCAGCGGGGAATGTGCTTCCCTTCCTCTCTCTCTGCCTGCTTATGATCTCTGTCTGTCAAATAAAGAAATAAAATCTTTAAAAAAAATTAGAGTTGATCCTGTGAAGAAGAAACAGTTTTTGCTACCCTGAATTCTTGTGGTTTATAGCATAAACCACAGGTTGTAGCTTCCGTAAGATTTTCAGGTCTTTCCTGTAGGACTCTGCTGCCAACAGTGGGGCTTGGCCACTGGATTTCTTATGTTTTATAGTCTTGCCTGACCACGAGTAAATAATTATTTCCTTGTTATAATTTTCAATGTTTATTCCTAAAAACAAACTATAGTCAAGTACAAATAGAATCATGAAAAGAATAGAGCTAAAAAAACAGAGGAAATAAAGATTTTTTTTTTTAAGTTTGCTATTTACCCAGAGATCAGATCCCAGTTTATTTCCTCTCACCGAACAGAAAACACTAATTTTCTTAGCTATAGCTTGATCTGCTACAAGGCCTGGATGATCCATTTGATATGGGTCTAGGAAGCCTCACCCCTGCAGCATCTCCAATTTAACACACTGTTGATCAGTCCCCTTGGGCCAGGCTAATCTTCTCTGTATCATTCCAATTTTAGTATATGTGCTGTGGAAGCCAGCATGAGCAATCCTCTTGGGGATAATTTACTTCAGATCCCTCCTTTAGGTTGTCCTGCTGTTAAAGTCTCTTCTCTATCAATGAAATATTAATCTCCCTGTCACTGAGAGAGACAATATTTTTCAGATTATCAGTTTAAATATAATGCTGATTAATATCATTAGGTCTACAGACCCAATAAGTTACTAAATTTTCTGTGGAAATGGATGCAAATGCTAAATTTTTCCTGAACTTACAGTGGTTAGAGCAAAAATTTGAATAGACACATCTGCGTTAGAATCCTGTCTGAGTAACCTGAAGCCTGTGTCTTCTTTATGCCTTCAGGTGCCGTCCTGGTAAAATGAGGAAAATAAGTGTCATATCATGAGCTTGTTTAGATGATCAAATGAGATGATATCTAAAGCAATAACTTAGTTCTTGGCCTATAGTATGAGTTCAGTAATATTAACTACAATGAAAGTATTATAATAATAACATTTTCCCTTATACTTTGTATAATAGTACAATGGCTAAGTGATCCAAAATCCAAAATCCAAAAACATTTTAGAGGTTTTAAAACATGGAAGTTGATTTCTCTCTCTCTTAACAGTGTAGGGATGCTGATCTACAACATCCCTTGGGGGTTGGACTGATGGTAGCTCTTCCAACTTTAAAATGTGGCTTTTCAGTTCTCTCTGATCATTATCATTCTAGCCTCATGAAGAGGTGGAAGGAGTATAGAGGAAGTATGATACTATTCTTAAATTCACTGAGCAGAGAGGGAGCATATCACTTCCACTTGCGTTCTATTGGTGAGAGCTTATCACATAATTCATCTCTCTCTCTCTCTCTCTCTCTCTCTCTCAAATGTAGCTGACTGGACAATCATGTTTTAGTTATAGCTTGTATGAGCAAAGAGGAGAATAGACTTTGGTGGACATACTGCCTCCCTGCCATGACTTTCCTGAAGTTACCAATGCAATAATAGTCTTTTCTCCATATTTGGAAAGGGTATGAGGCTTTCTATCACCAGGGAGTGCATATATGGCAATTGGGTATTTACTTTAACCTCTAGACAACTTTCTCTTAAATTGAGAGCCAATATGCAACTGTAACCCAACCTTCGGGAGAACTTGTTTAATTATAGTTTCTAGGCCTCCAACTGACCCATTGAATCAATATCTCCAGGGTATGACCTGAGCATTTAACTTTTATCAAGTAAGACAGATGATATATGCATTCAGTTTGAGAATTGTTGCCATAAAATCTAAGGTGGCACATAATTTTAAAGCCATAGGCAACTTTGAGTATCAGTTCTTCAAAGACTCCTATGATTTGTTCTTTAACATGATAGGAATAAAAATTTAAAACAAAAATGAAGATTTTTATATAAATTTAAAAAATATTAAAAAAGATTTAAAACAAAAACTCACAGTGGTTCTCTCTCCATGATGTATTGTTTTATCTTCTAAATGACATTGCTGTCCTTCAGAGCAAAGACAGACACTGATGAAGTTTAGCTTTTGTAAAGCTTTTGTCATTTGGCATTTTAGCTTTTGTATCCATCCCTACTCAACATTATAATATTGCAAATAAAATGAATATAATAACTAAGTAAATTGTGATTAAGGTCTATAGGTTAGTTACTATTAAGGGGAACTTTGATTTTTCTTAATTATCATATATTTTTCAATGAATGAAATTAGTTTCGTTACTTGATTTAAATCTCTATTAAATATTTTGTTATGAAGAGTTCATCTTCAAGATGGCGGAGAAGTAGCAGGCTGAGACTACTTCGGGTAGCGGGAGATCAGCTAAATAGCTTATCTAAAGATTGCAAACACCTACAAATCCAACGGGAGATTGAAGAGAAGAAGAACAGCAATTCCAGAAACAGAAAATCAACCACTTTCTGCAAGGTAGGACTGGCAGAGAAGTGAATCCAAAGCGACGGGAAGATAGACCGCGGGGGGAGGGGCCGGCTCCCGGCGAGCGGCGGAGCAACGGAGCAAAATCAGGACTTTTAAAAGTCTGTTCCGCTGAGGGACATCGCTCCAGAGACTTAACTGGGGTGAAGCCCAGGCGGGGTCAGCGCGGCCTCAGGTCCCGCAGGGTCGCAGAAGGATCGGGGGTGTCTGAGTGTCGCAGAGCTTACTGGTATTAGAACAGGGAAGCCGGCTGCAGAGACAGAGCCGAGGAGTGACTCTCAGCTCGGGGTTGCCTTGAACCGGTCGCAGGCTCGGTCAGCTCGGAGCGCGGCCGGAGGCCAGGGTGATGGGAGTCATTGGGCGCTGTTCTCTGAGGGCGCACTGAGGAGTGGGGCCCCGGGCTCTCGGCTCCTCCAGGCCGGAGACCGGGAGGCCGCCATCTTTATTCCCGTCCTCCGGACTCTACGGAAAGCGCTCAGGGAACAAAAGCTCCCGAAAGCGAACCCGAGCGGATGACTCAGCGTGGCCCCGGGTAAGGGCGGTGCAACTCCGCCTGGGGCAAAGACGCTTGAGAATCACTACAACAGGCCCCTCCCCCAGAAGATCAACGGGAAACCCAGCCAGGACCAAGTTCACCTAACAAGGAGAGCGGCGGAATTCCAGAGGAGAAGAAAGCAAAGCATGGAACTCATGGCTTTCTCCCCATGATTTTTTAGCCTTGCAGTTAATTTAATTTTTTTCTTTTTCAATTTTTTTTTCTTTTTCTCTTCTTCTGCTAAATTTTTTTTAACTTTTACCATTTTCTTTTTTTAACGTTTTTTAAATAGTTTATCTAATATATATATTTTTTTCCTCTTTTTATATTTTTTCTTTATCAGCTTTCTTTTTTTTAATAGTTCCTTTTTTTTTTCTTTCTTTCTGAACCCCTTTTTATCCCCTTTCTCCCCCCTCACAATTCGGGATCTCTTCTGATTTGGCTAAAGCATATTTTCCTGGGGTTGTTGCCACCCTTTTAGTATTTTACTTGCTCCTTCATAAACTCTTATCTGGACAAAATGACAAGGCGGAAAAATTAACAACAAAAAAAAGAACAAGAGGCAGTACCAAAGGCTAGGGACCTAATCAATACAGACATTGGTAATATGTCAGATATAGAGTTCAGAATGATGATTCTCAAGGTTCTAGCCGGGCTTGAAAAAGGCATGGAAGATATTAAAGCAACCCTCTCGG
Source organism: Lutra lutra (assembly GCF_902655055.1). Taxonomy (NCBI): domain Eukaryota; kingdom Metazoa; phylum Chordata; class Mammalia; order Carnivora; family Mustelidae; genus Lutra; species Lutra lutra. The sequence goes on from NC_062289.1 coordinate 41,985,547, forward strand.
GAGATATAAAAGCCCTTTCTGGAGAAATAAAAGAACTAAAATCGAACCAAGTAGAAATCAAAAAAGCTATTAATGAGGTGCAATCAAAAATGGAGGCTCTCACTGCTAGGATAAATGAGGCAGAAGAAAGAATTAGCAATATAGAAGACCAAATGACAGAGAATAAAGAAGCTGAGCAAAAGAGGGACAAACAGCTACTGGACCACAAGGGGAGAATTTGAGAGATAAGTGACACCATAAGACGAAACAACATTAGAATAATTGGGATTCCAGAAGAAGAGGAAACAGAGAGGGGAGCAGAAGGTATATTGGAGAGAATTATTGGAGAGAATTTCCCCAATATGGCAAAGGGAACAAGCATCAAAATCCAGGAGGTTCAGAGAACCCCCCTCAAAATCAATAAGAATAGGTCCACACCCCGTCACCTAATAGTAAAATTTACAAGTCTTAGTGACAAAGAAAAGATTCTGAAAGCAGCCCGGGAAAAGAAGTCTGTAACGTACAATGGTAAAAATATTAGATTGGCAGCAGACTTATCCACAGAGACCTGGAGGCCAGAAAGAGCTGGCATGATATATTCAGAGTACTAAATGAGAAAAACATGCAGCCAAGAATACTATATCCAGCTAGGCTATCATTGAAAATAGAAGGAGAGATTAAAAGCTTCCAGGACAAACAAAAACTGAAAGAATTTGCAAATACCAAACCAGCTCTACAGGAAATATTGAAAGGGGTCCTCTAAGCAAAGAGAGACCCTCAAAGTAGTAGATCAGAAAGAAACAGAGACAATATACAATAACAGTCACCTTACAGGCAATACAATGGCACTAAATTCATATCTCTCAATACTTACCCTGAATGTTAATGGGCTAAATGCCCCAATCAAAAGACACAGGGTATCAGAATGGATAAAAAAACAAAAACCATCTATATGTTGCCTACAAGAAACTCATCTTAAACCCGAAGACACCTCCAGGTTTAAAGTGAGGGGGTGGAAAAGAATTTACCATGCTAATGGACATCAGAAGAAAGCAGGAGTGGCAATCCTTACATCAGATCGATTAGATTTTAAGCCAAAGACTATAATAAGAGATGAGGAAGGACACTATATCATACTCAAAGGAACTGTCCAACAAGAAGATCTAACAATTTTAAATATCTATGTCCCTAACGTGGGAGCAGCCAACTATATAAACCAATTAATAACAAAATCAAAGAAACACATCGACAAGAATACAATAATAGTAGGGGATTTTAACACTCCCCTCACTGAAATGGACAGATCATCCAAGCAAAAGATCAACAAGGAAATCAAGGCCTTAAATGACACACTGGACCAGATGGACATCTCAGATATATTCAGAACATTTCATCCCAAAGCAACAGAATACACATTCTTCTCTAGTGCACATGGAACATTCTCCAGAATAGATCACATTCTTGGTCCTAAATCAAGTCTCAACCGGTATCAAAAGATTGTGATCATTCCCTGCATATTTTCAGACCACAATGCTCTAAAGCTAGAACTCAATCACAAGAGGAAATTTGGAAAGAACCCAAATCCATGGAGACTAAACAGCATCCTTCTAAAGAATGAATGGGTCAACCAGGAAATTAAAGAAGAATTGAAAAAATTTATGGAAACAAATGATAATGAAAACACAACAGTTCAGAATCTGTGGGACACAACAAAGGCAGTCCTGAGAGGAAAATATATAGCGGTACAGGCCTTTCTCAAGAAACAAGAAAGGTCTCAGGTACACAACCTAACCCTACACCTAAAGGAGCTGGAGAAAGAACAAGAAAGAAACCCTAAACCCAGCAGGAGAAGAGAAATCATAAAGATCAGAGCAGAAATCAATGAAATAGAAACCAAAAAAACAATAGAACAAATCAACGAAACTAGGAGCTGGTTCTTTGAAAGAATTAATAAGATTGATAAACCCCTGGCCAGACTTATCAAAAAGAAAAGAGAAAGGACCCAAATAAATAAAATCATGAATGAAAGAGGAGAGATCACAACGAACACCAAAGAAATACAGACAATTATAAGAACATACTATGAGCAACTCTACGCCAACAAATTTGACAATCTGGAAGAAATGGATGCATTCCTAGAGACATATAAACTACCACAACTGAACCAGGAAGAAATAGAAAGCCTCAACAGACCCATAACCAGTAAGGAGATTGAAACAGTCATCAAAAATCTCCAAACAAACAAAAGCCCAGGGCCAGACGGCTTCCCGGGGGAATTCTACCAAACATTTAAAGAAGAACTAATTCCTATTCTCCTGAAACTGTTCCAAAAAATAGCAATAGAAGGAAAACTTCCAAACTCATTTTATGAGGCCAGCATCACCTTGATCCCAAAACCAGACAAGGATCCCAACAAAAAAGAGAACTACAGACCAATATCCTTGATGAACACAGATGCAAAAATTCTCGCCAAAATACTAGCCAATAGGATTCAACAGTACATTAAAAGGATTATTCACCACGACCAAGTGGGATTTATTCCAGGGCTGCAAGGCTGGTTCAACATCCGCAAATCAATCAATGGGATACAACACATTAATAAAAGAACAAGAACCATATGATACTCTCCATAGATGCTGGAAAAGCATTTGACAAAGTACAGCATCCCTTCCTGATCAAAACTCTTCAAAGTGTAGGGATAGACGGCACATACCTCAATATTATCAAAGCCATCTATGAAAAACCCACCGCAAATATCATTCTCAACGGAGGAAAAACTGAAAGCTTTTCCGCTAAGGTCAGGAACACGGCAGGGATGTCCGTTATCACCACTGCTATTCAACATAGTACTAGAAGTCCTAGCCTCAGTAATCAGACAACAAAAGGAAATTAAAGGCATCCAAATTGGCAAAGAAGAAGTCAAACTATCACTCTTCGCAGATGATATGATACTCTATGTGGAAAACCCAAAAGACTCCACTCCAAAACTGCTAGAACTTGTACAGGAATTCAGTAAAGTGTCAGGATATAAAATCAATGCACAGAAATCAGTTGCATTTCTCTACACCAACAACAAGACAGAAGAAAGAGAAATTAAGGAGTCCATCCCATTTACAATTGCACCCAAAACTATAAGATACCTAGGAATAAACCTAACCAAAGAGACTAAGAATCTATACTCAGAAAACTATAAAGTACTCATGAAAGAAATGGAGGAAGACACAAAGAAATGGAAAAATGTTCCATGCTCCTGGATTGGAAGAATAAATATTGTGAAAATGTCTATGCTACCTAAAGCAATCTACACATTTAATGCAATTCCTATCAAAGTACCATCCATTTTTTTCAAAGAAATGGAACAAATAATCCTAAAATTTATATGGAACCAGAAAAGACCTCGAATAGCCAAAGGAATATTGAAAAAGAAAGCCAAAGTTGGTGGCATCACAATTCCGGACTTCAAGCTCTATTACAAAGCTGTCATCATCAAGACAGCATGGTACTGGCACAAAAACAGACACATAGATCAATGGAACAGAATAGAGAGCCCAGAAATAGACCCTCAACTCTATGGTCAACTCATCTTCGACAAAGCAGGAAAGAATGTCCAATGGAACAAAGACAGCCTCTTCAATAAATGGTGTTGGGAAAATTGGACAACCACATGCAGAAAAATGAAATTGGATCATTTCCTAACACAGCACACAAAAATAGACTCAAAATGGATGAAGGATCTCAATGTGAGAAAGGAATCCATCAAAATCCTCGAGGAGAACACAGGCAGCAACCTCTTCGACGTCAGCCGCAGCAATATCTTCCTAGGAACATCACCAAAGGCAAGTGAAGCAAGAGCAAAAATGAACTTTTGGGATTTTATCAAGATCAAAAGCTTTTGCACAGCAAAGGAAACAGTTAACAAAATCAAAAGACAACTGACAGAATGGGAGAAGATATTTGCAAATGACATATCAGATAAAGGGCTAGTGTCCAAAATCTATAAAGAACTTAGCAAACTCAACACCCAAAGAACAAATAATCCAATCAAGAAATGGGCAGAGGACATGAACAGACATTTCTGCAAAGAAGACATCCAGATGGCCAACAGACACATGAAAAAGTGCTCCATATCACTCGGCATCAGGGAAATACAAATCAAAACCACCATGAGATATCACCTCACACCAGTCAGAATGGCTAAAATGAACAAGTCAGGAAATGACAGATGCTGGCAAGGATGTGGAGAAAGGGGAACCCTCCTACACTGTTGGTGGGAATGCAAGCTGGTGCAACCACTCTGGAAAACAGCATGGAGGTTCCTCAAAATGTTGAAAATAGAACTACCCTATGACCCTGCAATTGCACTGCTGGGTATTTACCCTAAAGATACAAACGTAGTGATCCGAAGGGGCACGTGCACCCGAATGTTTATAGCAGCAATGTCTACAATAGCCAAACTATGGAAAGAACCTAGATGTCCATCTACAGACGAATGGATAAAGAAGATGTGGTATATATACACAATGGAATACTATGCACCCATCAAAAGAAATGAAATCTTGCCATTTGCGACGACGTGGATGGAACTAGAGGGTATCATGCTTAGCGAAATAAGTCAATCAGAGAAAGACAACTATCATATGATCTCCCTGATATGAGGGAGAGGAGATGCAACATGGGGGGTTGAGGGGGTAGGAGAAGAGTAAATGAAACAAGATGGGATTGGGAGGGAGACAAACCATAAGTGACTCTTAATCTCACAAAACAAACTGAGGGTTGATGGGGGGAGGGGGTTGGGAGAGGGGGTGGGGTTATGGATATTGGGGAGGGTATGTGCTATGGTGAGTGTTGTGAAGTGTGTAATCCTGGCAATTCGCAGACCTGTACCCCTGGGGATAAAAATATATGTTTATAAAGCTGTAAAAAAAAAAAAAAAAGAAAAAAAGAAAGAAAGAAAGGATGAATACCCAAGTTTTGTAGCAACATGGACGGGACTGGAAGAGATTATGCTGAGTGAAATAAGTCAAGCAGAGAGAGTCAATTATCATATGGTTTCACTTATTTGTGGAGCATAACAAATAGCATGGAGGACAAGGGGAGATGGAGAGGAGAAGGGAGTTGAGGGAAATTGGAGGGGGAGGTGAACCATGAGAGACTATGGACTCTGAAAAACGATCTGAGAATTTTGAAGGGGTGGGGGGTGGGAGGTTGGGGGCACCAGGTGGTGGGTATTGTAGAGGGCACAGATTGCATGGAGCACTGGGTGTGGTGCAAAAATAATGAATACTGTTATGCTGAAAAAATAAAAAAATTAAAAAAAAAGAAAAAAGAGTTCATCTTCATAGAAAACCTTTTAAATAAAACTAAACTATTTCACATATTTATATTTCATTTAGCAGGGTATTTTTTCATCACCTAAATCTTCAAATATATTTGTTAAATTTGTTTTTTTCCAGTTGCTATTATATATTATTGCTAAAAACAATAATCATTTGTAGTAGTGTAGTTTCATGTGTTCCTTGATATCCTAATTTTATTTTGTTACATTAGGTTCATGTTTTCAAAAATGCTATTTTTGTTTTGAAAGTATTTTCTTAACATTTATGATATGTCTGGAAATCTCTCATCTTATACTGAGCTAGTGCAAGATTAGGCTTTCCCATTTTTTTTTAAAGCATAAAGATCAAGTCTTGCCGAAACTTAGTGTGATCTTTTTCACTTTTGATGCCTTTAAATGCCTAAGGCCGGTGAGCTTCATATCTCAGTTACCACAGAGAACTCAGATCTGTGAGAATTAGCAAGGGATTAAAGTGATATTTTCCCCCCTGTGCTCTTGCTTCTAGCTACTGTGCTCTTTCTTTTAATGCTTAATATTTCCAGGAGATTTTTTTTTTTTAATTCACTATTCTCTATTATGTCTTCAATGTTTCTAATATCCTTATCAGATTTTCTTGACATCAATTTGGCCAACAATGCCATCAATGTTGACTTTATTTCCTTCTAAATATATCTGAATGATGTTAAAAGAACAGATAGAGTCGGAAGCTATAAACCAAACTCATGTCTGTCACAAAACATTGAAATAAGAATGAGCTTTTCACCTTCCATTAAAGAAAACAATAAATTGTAGCTTACCCAATACTGAAGTTAATCCCTCGTGTTCTGAGCTTGTTAGGTAGCAATCACTGACTGGACATGTTAGATGTTAAGTGAATTTCCACACTCATTACTTACAGGTGCATGGCACAGGCACATACTCACATGTATTTGCCCAGTCTCAGTTAAGAAAAGTCAAACTTTAATACTGCGAATGGAAAATAACTAGTAACCCTAAATATTTGATTACAATATTTTTGTTTCTATTACCATCACTTTAATAGTTAAGGCAGAAAATAGTCCCAGGGAGAGAATGCATGCTAAGAGTTGAAAGATCTTATCTTCAAAATTTTTAAGAAAGCTTATATGTTATAAAAGACAAGATTTTGCTTATTTGATTTAGTATAGATGAAAGGAAATGACAATCTATTCTTGTAAATAAATGGATAATCGCAAAAATGTCTTTGCATTTTTGATTCCAGAGGTTCTAGGCAAGGCAAAACATTAACCAAGGGGTAGACTCATGACCAGCGTGTTAGAGAAGAAAAGAACTGTGACTATAATGTCATGTCTTTGCTGAAACTTCACTGGATATTGTGTTGATTTGAAGACCAAATCATACCTATAACTGACAGGAAGTACAATCCTATTTTTCATTATATTCAGTAAATGTGGGAAGAAAACTAGCTTCTCTTCCTCTATGCCTTGGGAGACAAAAGAATACAAGATATTATCCTAAGGCTGTGTACACGATCTCATTTAATTATATTGTCTTTTAGGCTCTCTTTTGCAAATAGGAGCCTGACTCAAGAGGCAAAATCATCTGTCCAAGAACACATAGTAAATAGGGGAACCAGGAGGTGCAAACATAAATCCAACTCTGACAGATTAGACTAAATTTTAGACCTGTGGAGTTACATCCCAGGGACACTTGGGATTTATTTCATATTCAACCCAGTGAGGACTGGTAAGTCCTGTTTACATAAGTGATAGGAATGAGGGGAATGAATATTCCAGGGGCAAGTTACCCTTATACCCATAAACTAAGTGTCCAATATTGCTTATGGGTCACCTTTGGCTGCAGGTAAGCTCTCCAGTCCATACCAGAATTATCATATTGGTATCCCTCGCTTTTTGAAAGTTCACATTATTCCACTTTGCTTTTGTGAAAGGCCTACGTTAGATCTCTTCGTTAACAGAGAGAGATCCAAAGAGGATTTCTGTTTTTATGGAAAAGGCAAAAATAGACATTCAGTCTCTGTTTTGCAAGGAACCCTTATAAAGGCAGGGCACCCCTAGTGGTGAGAGTGGCCTCAAGAAGCTCTTTGTCTAGGAACTGCCCTCAACACTTCACTCAAGCCTCATAGTTTTGAACTGTGTCTGTGAGCATCTGTGATTTATTTCCATTTATTTTGTGCATCCTTCTAGCAAAATGTGACCTACGGTATTAGGAAAGGCCTAAGAGAGGTTACTTTTGGGGGTCTGGGAATGCTCAAAAATGTTTCCACATAAACTAATGGTAGTTGCTTCTTCACTTTACACTAGCTTGGCTTACAAAAGTTTCCATAGAAAAGCTTTACTTTTGGATAGCAGGGAAATCTGCACACCTTTAAGAACAGTTGGACGGGGACATAGCATTATAAAAATAACTTGAGAAAGGGCCCAGGCTGGGTGTCACAAAGGACCTGACAAGATCTTCATTGTCAGAGTGTTGAAGGCTGTGAAATATACCTTGTGATTTAGGGCCAAAAAAGCTTGCATATCTGATTGCATGCTATACACATTCTGGTCTTTGGGGAAAAAGAGAGTCATTGTAGACTTTACTTACATTTAGGCAAGTTGTTTCCTTCTTGATGATGTCTTTCCACCAATCAAACTCTCTTCTGATAATTGCTAAGAGACTAAGAGCGATGTCAATCAGGGAAATCAGGCTACTGTTCATTTAGGCATGCTTCTGTGAGGGTGTGCAAGAGTTAATGCACTTACTTAGGTACTTAGTCATGATCCAATTTCTATCTGAGTTTCCCATTCTGTGATGACCTCAAAGACATTGATGGAAGCAAATTCCCAACCAAAAGGTAGGTGTGTGCAATTCATAAATACTTTTAGAATGCAGGCAAGTTATTCTTACCCTAATTATCATTAAATGAGCATAATTATCACATCAACCACAAGATACATACATTAAACTGTTTTTCTGGATGGGGCAGAGCAATCATGTGCTCTTACTTAAAATGAAATTAACATATATTCTATCTTATGGGGTCTACAGTCAATTTGGGGAGATAGTTTCTACATCAAAACCCATTAAACTAAAAATAATACTTGTAAAACCAATGTATGTTATAGACCCCAAGAAAGATAAGAATTTGGGATGTATTATATTTTCCTGACATAAAATATTACCAATAATAAGGTCAGGTGGCCCGAGTAGAGCAAGCAAGATTTTAGTTTTCTAAAAAAGTATAAACATGATGCTGTTTAATGAATTGTCAGACAGTTGTAGATGTTAGCACAAATTCTCTCTTTAGCCCTAATATATGTATTGAACAGTAGACAAAAGAAATTAATTTGAAAAAAAAAAAAGTTTTATCCCTTTAAAACTTCAACTTTGACAGTTCTAAAGATAACAGTTCTCTTGGATCTAATGAACATTATCCCCATATGTTTTAGGCATTTATTCGCTAGCAAAATCTCATTAGGCAGTGTGAAAAAATGAGCCCCTTATCATATTTCACATCTAAGAGAGCTGACAGCTTTTTTGATAGTGCCTGCCTTTGTCAGAAACGAGACCCTGAGTCACAAAACATGACGTGTTTTACATGACAACAGTACCCATTTACTTAGGCACTCTGTACGTTTGGAAAGTCCAGGATCTTAATACCACAGAATTTCCTATAAGGGCTAACTAGATACAAATCTGACATCCTTTTCAATTTGGGAATATTTTTGTGACTTGGTAGAGCACTACTAAATGATTTCAGTTGACTGCGTTTGACAGGAATCTGACAAAATCTTGTTACTAAGGTAATGTTAACTTTAAGATTTTGAATAGTAAGAGGTTCATCGTAAATTGAAAATTATCAACCTATCTTAGTCTGTGCTAGGTCTAGTTTATTCCATGTTATTTCATTTTATATATGTTTGTGCATCTCTGTAGGCACTTTTATAATTTATGGCCATCATATATGCCGAATTGGACTTCAAAAACAGAGGAAGTGGAACATGGGATATTTTTTCTGAAAAACAATGAAATGATTAACTAAGTAATACACTCAGCAGTTAACTGGATAAAACACTCACTGAAACAAATGGGGACTGATTTTTTTCACCTAACCAGAAGTCTTATGGGACGTGTGGCACAACCAGTCACACAGAGGCAAACAGTGTCATCAGCAACCCTAAGTTTTTTGAAATGTCGCCTTCACTGTCAGTTGTATCCTTTACACTTATGCTTATTTCCTCATGTATGAAAATTGTTGCTATACCCCCAGACATCACACCCACATTCAAAGCAGGACCAAGGGCAAGCAGGCTGTGCTGGAATATCTATCCCCTTTATCAGAATTTACCAGGAAATTTCTGAATGTTCTCCATTGGCCAAGGCTGAACTATATGGCCAAATGCTACCTTCTAGAGAGGGTTAGAATTTAGGGACTGGGAGAGATTTTACTAGTTAAGACCAACACCATTGATCATTGGATTTTATTAGCAGGAAAGAAGTCAGTAAAGGTATTAGGAAACCGTGTCTGCCAAATACATATGGATTGTTTAAAAAAATAAAAAGGCAAGAAAAATAAAAGCTATGCATTACAAGATGGAAAGTTCTTTCAATTCAAATCCAGAAAAAAATCTTACTTTTTTTTATTAATGAAAAAAAAGAAACATTTTCAGACTTCTTTGACATATTAAAATTACATATATAATATAACTATAATAATATTTTATATTTTTATTTATTTTTGCTCTTTGCTTTTTTGGTTGCTCCCAAGGCCACCACTACTCTTTGTAACTGCTGGCTCTGAGCTTTGAGTTTCTCCAACTCTCAATAAGAGGAAAGTCATATAGATGTGTAGCAGCTATCTTCTACACCAGCTTTTGACTGGTGGTTTCTTAGATATGTCTCTAAAACATCATTTTAAAACTGTTTTTTTTTATTTTTTAAATAGAAATATTCCTTTTTCAGTATTGCTTTGGTTATTTAGGGTCTTTTGCAGTTCCATACAAATTTTGGGATTGTTTGTTCTAGCTCTGTGAAAAATGCTGTTGGCATTTTTATAGGGAATGCATTGAATCTATAGATTGTCTTGGATAGTATGGCCATTTTAACATTATTTGATTTCCTAGTCTTTGAGCATGGAGTATCTTTCCATTTGTTTGTGTCATCTTCAATTTCTTTCATTAGTGTTTTATAGTTTTCAGAATACAGGTCTTTCATCTCTTTAGTTTAAGTTTATTCCTAGGTATTTTACTATTTTTGTACTCCTATGGTTATTGCAGCATTATTTACAATAACCAAATTATGGAAGCAGCCTAACTGTCCATCAATAGATGAATGGATAAAGATGTGGTGTATGTATATAATGAAATATTATTCAGCTATAAAAAAGAATGAAATTTTGCCATTTGCATCAAATGGATGGAGCTAAGGAGTATGATGCTATATGACAAAAGCCAGTCAGATAAAGATAAATACCATGTGATTTCACTCAAATGTGGAATTTAAGAAACAAAACAAACCAACAAAGGGAAAAAAGAGATAAACCAAAAAACCAGACTCTTAACTATAGAAAACAGAGGATTACCAGAGGGGTGGTGGGTAGGGCGATGGGTGAACTAGGTGATGGGGATTAAGGTGTACACTTGTTGTGATGAGCACCGGGTATTGTATGGAAGTCTTGAATCACTATATTGTACACCCGAAACTAATACTACCCTGTATACTAATTATACTGGAATTAAAATTTAAAAAAGAAATGCCCACAAATTTTAAATGAGCTGAAGAAACTCTTATTTTCTAGATCATATATTAATTCTTTTAAAAAGTATCATTTTATAACATCAGTGGTGTATGGGGAGGGATAGGTGATAAATATATGCATTTATCATTGGAAATAGAAGTTCTTTCTATAATTCTCAACATCCCTTAATTCAGTTGAATTTCACAAGTTTATTGAGTATCAAGATTAAAGCAGCATGCTGGCTGCGAAGGAACAACACAGATGACTAACAGTCTTTGACAAAAGAGGAACTCTCTATCTAGAAAAGGTTAGAGGAAGGAATGAGTCTTATGTACTATTTACAGCGCTATTAAAGCAACTATTTATAGAGCACTAAGGTTGAGAGGAAAATCTTATGTGACCAAAAAGGTCACAATCAAAGAAAAGGGTGTAATTTTGAGACGTAGAATGCTCCAGAGACTGCGAAGCATATTTGCTAGGTGTGGAAAGTAGGGCAGATGCCAAGTACGATAAATAGTCCCTGAGAATTAGACAGTAAAATGGTGCCTTCCGGCAACAAAGTCAAATATGTATCATAATTTAGTGGGGTGTAACAAATTTTCTATGTGAGCGCAGAAGTCACTGAGAAGGATGGCGGGAGGGAGGTGAAAATGAACATTTTCATCAGGAAGTAGAGGAGAATTTTGGGTTGTAGTAAGCTATACCAAATAATGATTGAACAGAAATGAATTTAAACTTCAAAATACAAAAGCAGAAGACGGGGGTGAATAGAAATAGGGCAATGGGGCAGAGTCTGTTATCAAGTCTACAGAAAGAAAGAGGGTCCAGACTATTCTCCCAGATAGCCAAGTGCCATTAGCTAGCTGTATACAATGAAAACCCAAATCAGTTTTTATCCTTTTGAAGCATATATTTCAATACGCAAATGCAATTTAATAGCTGAATCTGTGGCATTGATCTCAGGCAAATTATTCCAAAAACTTCTAAATTCATGCAATAAAATAATTTGCCTCAAGGTGCACATCATGTCAACAAAAGATCCAAGGCAAAAATTCACCAGTAGGTCTGTTATACAAAGCCGTAAAGTATACATGTGTGGAGGTGGTGGTGTTGTGTGTGTGTGTGTGTGTGTGTGTGTGTGTGTGTATAGGCATGTAGTTGGTATGTGTGTTTCTTCTGCATTTGGTTACATACTTTACTTAATGTATATAATGTTGAAAAAAGTATTATGCTAATTAATGGAGAATATGTGCAAACAAAATAGGAACAATAGTAAAATGAGTCTGTCTCCATTGTTGAAAATACATTTCATCACCTGAGACTCATTTTTAATTGATCCCTTAGGGAGAGTATAATAAGCAGTTATTTACCTGGCTGAAATGAATACTGCGGCAAATCATAGTTTTCACTATTTCCTCTACAGCTAACACTTCCTCTGTGTTCATTAATGTCTCCCAATTTCATTTACTTATTAGATTTGGTTGTTGACTCACTGCAAGCAATAGTTTCTAAGCAGATGAATGCTGAATTGAAATTGTTCAATTACTAAAGTTTTATTTTTTGCTATATTTATTAATGTTTGGCTATGGCTGAAAGTAAAATGACTTTTGGTTTTTGCACTGGTGAGGAGCATTAGTGGGTTACTGCTGCACTGAATACTTTGTGGTGTCATGTGGAAAATGCTGGCATGTCCATCTGCAAGCAGAGTAAAGATAGTTGTAGACCATAGCAATGTCATGGCGGGCATACCGACCAGACCAGCTTTTCTCCCTGCTCCCGTCCAGCTTACAGCTCTGTCTGGGAGACTGAAAGTGATAAAGCTGTTCACTGTTTGGAGTTCTTCAGAGAAAAATAAGCAGAATCTATTAATATGATTACTCTGCAAAGCAAATTTACAGATATATTTAGTCATCTGAAATTTGGTATTTCTGGACAGTCATTGACCGATGGAATTTCAGTAAAGATATGTGGCCCTCTCTATATCGAAGCTTCTTTGTCATTTTTTTTTATGTTTCTTTTTTTTTTTAAGATTTTATTATTTATTTTTTTTACAGACAGAGATCACAAGTAGGCAGAGAGGCAGGCAGAGAGAGAGATATGGGGAAGCAGACCCCCTGGCGAGCAGAGAGCCCGATGTGGGGCTCGATCCCAGGACCCTGGGATCATGACCTGAGCCAAAGGCAGAGGCTTTAACCCACTGAGCCACCCAGGCACCCCTTCTTCATCATTCTTATGATGTAATACAAGGAGTTCAACAATTGCTATCATGTTCTCACAACAGAATGTGCATTTAAGCAGACAACTGACAATGTCAGGAATTTCAGGCACTTAAAAAAAGGAATAAAAAAAATAATCTTCTGGCACAATGTTTCTTTGAAATGATTGGCTGCACATGGACAGCTGTTCCTCAGTTTTACCCTAGAGTTCCTTAAAACCCACAGGTAGATACCATCTGGTCTTGGTGATTAACCCACATTTACTTTGTCAGTTTTGTGAAAGTATTCTGAGTATTGACCACTATTTGATCTTGTATATCCAACCTGCTCATTTCCTGGAACAATCTGGTTTGGGGACTCTCCCGAATATCTTCCTAATTATAGTCTAAGGCAAAGCTCTAATTCAGCCTATCAGGCATCACATTTTTATCTGAAATCACCCAAAGATTTCAGTGGTGCTACCCTACATGGATTTCTGTATCAGGGAAACACTTTTTTTTTGGCCTTTGATTCTCTCATGAGGCATTCATTCCCCAACCTGTTAATAGGTTACATCTGTGCACTTCACTTTTCTCCTCATTCTGTCCATTTTTTCACCTCTAATGTATTTGCCAAGAAGTCTATTTTTCGCAGGTACTTGTTATTTTTTATAATTGGTACATGTTTTTGCTGTTCACAATAGAGTGTATATCAGTATTCTCCAAACATTTTGTACATGTTGATTCTAAAAAATGTCCCATTTTTTTTTTCTGGACATGTAAATATCTTTTTTGCCTCTTTTCTTTTCAGGTGTTGAATTTTCATAACTATTAGTTAAGAAATTAGGAACTATTACTATTTTTTAAAAATATTTTATTTATTTATTTGAGAGAGAGACAGTGAGATAGAGCATGCATGAGCAAGGAGAAGGTCAGAGGGAGAAGCAGACTCCCCAAGGAGCTGAGAGCCCCATGTGGGACTCGATCCCGGGACTCCAGGATCATGACCTGAGCTGAAGGCAGTCGCTTAACCAACTGAGCCACCCAGGCGCCCGGAACTATTACTATTAATGGGGAATTTTTCTTATTGCCTCTAACCTACTTCAATGATTTTGCCTTTGTTTTTCCATCTGTCCTAATGTTCATCTCCCAAGTGTCCACCTAGCAAACTGTCTCACTCCACTTCTGATTCCAGTTTCCACTAATTCTGATATCTCTTATGTCGTCCAAGTATCAAAATCAATAACCAAAAAAATATATACTTTATAATCATCTTCCTTTGTGATGTGGTGATTTCACTGAAGTATTGTTTCGAGTCTACTATTTGAAATTCTTTATAGAAGTAAGAAATTTATAATAAATACATGCAAATTAATAATAGCACTTTTTGTGGTAACCAAAAGGTGGAAGCATCCCACAGGTTCATCAACAGATGAATGGATAAACAAAATGCAGTATACAGATATCATGGAATATTATTCATCCTTATAAAGGAAATTCTGACACCTGCTACAGCGTGGATGAATCTTTAAGACATTAAGCTAAGTGAAATGAAACAGTCACAAAAAGACAAATACTTTATGATTTCACTTAGATGAAGTACCTAGAGGAGTCAGATGCACAGAAACAAAAAATAGAATTGTGGATCCTAGAAACTAGGGGTGGGTGTGGGGTGGGGGTTATTGTTTAAAAAGTATAGAGTTTTGCCAGGTAAGAGATGGATGATGCTGACAGGATCAAAAAAATGAATATATCTAATACCACTGAATTGGGCGCTGAAACGTGGTTAGATGGTAATTTTTTTTGTGATGTGTATTTTATCACAACTTTAAAAAGAACAAATTTACAGTAAAGTAATAGTCAATAATTTACATATAAAAGAATTTACAAATAAACTGCAGCACACATAAGAACAAATTCAGTAGAGGCTGGTAATGATGGCATAATATTTTTCAGCTACATAATATTAACAAATAACATTACTCAATCTCCTGTGTCTCTCTTTCCAAAAACCCCACAAAAGCTGTATTACCTTGTGGATGAAGGTGAGAAAGACCATTCTTTGAAGCAACTCATTTCGTTGCTTCAGGTCTTTGATAATGGATCGGTCTGAGGCAAAACTGAATCAACCTGAGGGCAGCAAGCCTGGTTTTAATCTGCTGTCTCCCCAGTACAAGAATATCGGTGAACATATAGGTATTATTTTTTTAATTTTTTTAATTTTTTCATAAACATATAATGTATTTTTAGCCCCAGGGGTACAGGGCTGTGAATCGCCAGGTTTACACACTTCACAGTATATGTATTATTTTAATAAACTCATGCTTGAGACCATACTTGCCTGTTAATCGATGTCTCTGAATCTGGAGGAAGTCTCATGTCCTGATGATTACTGAATCTGGAAAGAAAATGCAGGGTTCCAACAGCTAAAAAGAGACAGATTGGATGAGATTAATGGGAGATTCAAGGTTGATTCAACTGCCATAACCATTTACCAACTAGTAGTCATTGTTCAGAAGCCGATCATGGAGACTGACAGATGTTAAAAGCAGAAGATGTAGAGTCTGGAATAAGAACTTATTTTTTTTTTTAAAGATTTTATTTATTTATTTGACACAGAGAGGGTGAGAGAGAGAAACAGAGACAGAGAGCAAGCACGAGCTGGGGGAAAGGCAGGCAGGAGAAAACCAGCCTCCCCCCTGAGCAAGGAGCCTGATGTGGGGCTTGGTTCCAGGACCCCAGGATCATAACCCAAGCTGAAAGTGGACACTTAACTGAGTCACCCAGGTGCCCCTGGAATAAGAACTTATATTTAAAAAGATGTAGAAGCGAGTGAAATTTCTATGATGAGTGTAAATATAAAGGAAAACCTGGAAACTATTTGCTGTTGTGATTATTCTTTTTTTTTTTTTTTCTAGATTTCATTTATTTATTTGAGAGAAAGTGAGCGAGAGAGAGCACAAGCTGTAGGGAGAGGCAGACTCCCCACTGAGCAGAGATCCTAACACAGGACTTAACCCCAGAACCCCTGGGATCATGACCTAAGTTGAAGACAGACATTGAACCAGCTGAGCCAACTGAGGCCACCCAGGCGGCCCTGTTGTGAGTAGTCATTATCAGTATTTACCTTACACGAAAAGCAAAGAAGATATGATGTTTACTTCAGGCTTTTCTTCCTGACATCTAGAAAATAAAGTTGCAGGAAAATTCTTTATACTTCCTTCCCCAACCACAGAAATACTTAGCATACTTCTCGGCCCAGAAGGGGACACAATTAATTAGAAACATGATGAAGTTGTTAACGAAGGGTGATATATTAAGAAATGTTTCGGGGAGCTTCAAAAAGAAAAATTGATAGCCCTAAGATAAGTTTGTTTATTCAGGTACTTAAATGATGTTCATCATTGCAGCATCTGGGTGTTTCACATCTCAGACAAGCATCATTACTGAAAAAGAGGTAATTTCAACAGCAGAAAGCAAAATAATTGAACAGAATTGTTGCCTGCAGGACTGAATGACCCCAAAACAACAAAAACCTTGAATAATCACAATGAGGAATAAAAGAAGAAGGTAAAAATTGTAAGCAAAAGAGGAAAACACTGGATTTAATGATTTTAAGTGGTTACCAATGTAGAGTTCTGACAGATGACTTCCAAATATTATTCTCAAATACTTGATAAACTTGATTAAATATGAAATAAGGCTGTCTCAGTTTATTTGAACTTTGCTTTGTCCTGTTATTTATGAGTGTCTCATATCTGGATTACAGCACAAGATTATTTTATTTTTCTATTGTTTTAAAAGATCTTAATTATTGGAGAGAGAGAGAAAATGAGAGAGAGCACAAGCAGAGAGGAGAGGGAGAAGCAGGATCCCTGAGAGCAGGGAGCCCCATGCCAGGCTCAATCCCAGGACCCCAGGATCTTGACCTGAGCCAAGGACAGACGCATAATTGACTGAGCCACCCAAGAGCCCCAGCAGAAGATTATTTTAAAACAAAGTTTCTTTCCCCTTGAATCCATCTTTTAAGAGTTTGCCATGCTAATCTGCCACGGAGTACCTTCCTATTAATGGAATTAAATTTGTTCAACTTTCCTTAAAGAACCTAGTTCAGAGGTTGTAACCATAGGAACTCCTAACTGTATACCTGCATTTTTTTTGCTTTGGTCAGTAACAAATTTTTCTTCAACTGAAATCCTGTTTCCTTGTTTGTCTGTTTGTTTGTATTAGGTCTCTTCTGTAGGCCCAAGTGAATTTAGGATTTCAAGTTTCTTTAGTGCCCTGACCCAAATGTCCTTGTCCTACTTTTTAGAATTGCAGTCCATCCCAATTAGGGCCCTCACTCTGTATAAAAGACAGTCTGGGACTGATATGTTGCCCACTTTTGGAGCTCTGCTACAGTTTATCTATCTATCTATCTATCTATCTATCTAATCAATTTATTTAAACTAAAAAAAGTTACCAAAAAATGGTCCACCCATTTTTCTACATCCCCCCCAACCCATGCCTCTGGCAACCACCAATCTGTTCTGTGAATTTGTGAGCTTGGTTTTTGTTTATTTATTTATTTTTAGATTCCACAAATAACAGAGATCACAGAGCACTTTATCTTTCTCTGACTTACTTCACTACACACAGCTTCCTGAAGGTCCATCTATATTGTTGCAAACGGCAAGATTTTATTATTTTTTTATGGCTAAATAATGTTCCACTGTACATATATGCCATGCCAAAATTTCATTACCCATTCATTTAATGATGAAACTATGGTTATTTCCATATATTTGCTAGATTAAATAATATTCCAGTGAATGTGAGGGTTATATATCTTTTTGAATCAGTTTATTTTCTTCACACAAATATCCAGAAGTGGGATTGCTGGATCATATGATAGCTCTATTTTCAATTTTTGAGGACCCTTCCTACTGTTTTCCATCATAGCTGTAACAATTTACATTCCCACACCAACAGTGTACAAGGATTCCTTATCTCCACATCCTTGCCAACACTTGTAATTTCTAGCCTTTTATAATAGCCATTCTAACAAGTGTGAGGTGAGATCTCACTGCAGCTTTGATTTGCATGAGTAATGATGTAGAACATCTTTTCATGTAATTGTTGGCCATTTGTATGTCTTCTTTGAAAAAGTATGTATTCATATCTGCCCATTTCTTTTTTTTTTAAGATTTTATTTATTTATTTGACAAACAGATTACAAGTAGGCAGAGAGGCAGACAGAGAGAGAGGGGGAAGCAGGCTCCTCGCTGAGCAGAGAGCCTGATGCGGGACTCGATCCCAGGACCCTGAAGGCAAAGGCTTAACCCTCTGAGCCACCCAGGTGCCCCCAGATCTGCCCATTTCTTAATCAGATTTTTTTTTTTTTTGCTATTGAACTGTATGAGTTCTTTATATATTTTGGATATTAGCCTCCTATCAGATACACGATTTGCAAATATTTTCTTCCATTCAATATGTTGCCTTTTCGTTTTGTTGATGGTTTCCTTTGCTGTGCAGAGCTTTGCAGTTTGTAGTCCCACTTCTTTATTTTTGTTTTTCTTTTTCTTTTGATGTCAGATTCAAAAGTCATATCAAGGAGCTTACTGTTCATGTTTTCTTCTTAGAGCTTGATATCATGTTTATGTTCAAGTCTTTAAGCCATTTGAGTTAAATTTTCTTTTTCTTTTTTTTTCTTTTATTTATTTATTTTTTGACAGAGAGGGAGACAGAACACAAGCAGGAGGAGTGGGAGAGGAAGAAACAGGCTTCCTGCTGAGCAGGGAGCCCAAATGCTGGGCTAGGTCCCAGGCCCATGGGATGTTTAATGCAGATGTTTAACAACTGGGCCACCTAGGTGCCTCTTAATTTTTCTATATGGTGTAAGACAGTGGGCCAGTTTCATTGTTTTTTTTTATGTCATTGTATAATTTTCCCTATAGCAGTTGCTAAAGAGACTGTCCTTTTCTCATTGTATATTCATGGCTCCTTTGTCACAAATTAGTTCAGGGTTGTTTGTTCTGTTTCTATGAAAAATGTTATTGAAATTTTGATAGGAAATGCATGGATTCATTCTGTAGATTGTTTTGGGCAGTATGGACATTTTAACTATATTAATTCTTCCAATTCATGAGCACGAGATATCTTTTTATGTATTTGTGTCTTCTTCAATATCTTGCATTAATTTCTTGTGGTTTTCAATATATAAATCTTTTACATCCTTGATTAAATTTATTGCTAGGTATTTTATTCTTTTTTTTTTAAATTTTTTTTAAAGATTTTATTTATTTATTTGACAGAGAGAGATCACAAATAGACGGAGAGGCAGGCAGAGAGAGAGAGAGGGAAGCAGGCTCCCTGCTGAGCAGAGAGCCCAATGCGGGACTCGATCCTAGGACCCTGGGATCATGACCTGAGCCGAAGGCAGCGGCTTAACCCACTGAGCCACCCAGGCGCCCCATTTTATTCTTTTTTATACAATTGCAAATGCGATTGCTTTCTTAATTCCCTTCTTATATTTCATAATTAGTGTATAGAAATGCCACAGATTTTTGTGCATTGATTTTATATCCTACAACTTTCTTGAATTTGTTCATTAGTTCTAACATTTTTTATGAAGTTTTTAGGATTTTCTATGTATTAAATGTCATCTGTAAATAGTGACAGTTTTACTTTTTCCTTTCTAAGCAGAAGTGTTTTTTGCTTGTTTGTTTCTTTTCTTCTTGTCTAATTGCTCTGGCTAGGACTTCAGAATGTTGGAAAATACTTTGTTGAATAAAAGTAATGAGAATGAGCATCCTTACTGGTGATCTTAGAAAAAAAGACTTTGGTTTTTAACCATTGACTATGCTATTAGCTACGGACTTGTCATTTATATCCTTTGTTACATTGAACTATGCTTTCTCTGTACCTGCTTTGTTGAGAGTTTTTATCATAAGTAGATGCTGAATTTTGTCAAATGATTTTCTGCATCTGTTGGGATGATCATATTACCTTCATTTTGTTAATGTGATGTATCATGTTGACTGATTTGCATCTAGATATTGAAGCATCATGCATCCTTGGTATAAATCCCACTTGATTATGGTGTATGACCATTTTAATGTATTGTTGAATTTGATTTACTAATATTTTATTGAGGATTTTTGCATCTATGTGCACCAGGGATATTGGCCTATAATTTTCTTTTCTTATGACATCCTCGTCTGGTTTTGATATCAGAGTAATGCTGTCCTCATGAACTGAGTTTGGAAGAGTTTCCTCCTCTTCTATTTTTTTGGAAGACAAGTTTGAGAAGGATTGGTATTAATGTTTGATAGAATTCACCAGTGAAGCTGTCCAGTTGTGGTCTTTGTTGTGACGTTTTTGATTACTGATTCAAAGCCTTTCCTTTAAAAGCCTTTAGTTTGCTACTTGCTGGAGAAACCTTTCTTTTTATTGCCTTATGGTCAGTCACACATCTCATGCGTTTAATACTGAGGCTTCCACTTCTCCTTTTCCTGTCCTCTGATCACTTCTTTGGCACACACACACAAAACTTTCTTGTAACTATTCAATTTGATACTTCTGTAATATTTTTCTTTTTATTTTGTTAGTGTTTGTTTTGTTTTATTTTGTTTTTTCCATCTCTTTAACTTGTGTTTCAAATTTAGGATACTGTTCTAATTCAGATTACTTGGAGGATAAACGTTTTCCATAACATTTCCACATCCTTGTCTTTCTGAGCACCTCCTCATGGCCAATCCCAACCTTATCTTTATTACCATAACAAGTCTAAGATGCAGTTGTCCATAATTACCCAGCAGTTTCGACCCCACTAAATTAATATTGCATTTATTTGTGGCATGCTGCTTACTTTTTAGTTTTTTCATTACTCTGTTTCCTTCTCATTGTCTCTGTAGTGAAAAATATCCTTTATAAAAAAGAAAGAAAGAAAGAAAGAAAAGAAATGAGAAAAGAACAGAAGAGAAGACAAAAGAAAAGAACAGAAAAGGAAAGAAAGAAAACATTTAGACCTCAAGGCCAGAAATTATAACTTTTATATTTTAAATATGGCAAAGCATAACAAATGTGATATCATAGAATGGCAAATATTTGTTAAATGATGAATTGGAATAGTCTCTGCATATAAGATTAATTTTTATTTTTCATAAACATATGCTTCTAATAAGATCCCTGGATAAGTGCTAGTGTAAAATGTTCTGTGAAGTATTCCTTGCAGAAATTATTTCCTATAAGTGCTAGTGTAAAATGTTCTGTGAAGTATTCCTTGCAGAAATTATTCCTTGCAGAAATTATTTCCTATTATAATGTAGACCCTAATTACAGTAATGTGAAAGGTGTTTGATTTTTACCTGCTTATATTAACACTTATATTTTTCCATAATTTTACTTATATCTGCATAGACATGAAAATATAAAATAATATGGCACTAATATTAAGTAAACTGATTGAAGAAGTAATTATTACCCAGCTATGAAATTAGGAATACTCATTGAAGTTTCCTTGAAGATCAAAATACCTCAAAGTAGTAAAATCATTCAGATGATTTCCAAGAAACAAGAATATGGTGTTCTTCAGGAAACAGCAGCAAAGGCAACAACAAAAAAATATGTTAAGATGAATGCAAGCAGATGAATACCCTTATTTTCAGATGATTCTTTATTTTCAAGGAAACATAGGAACATGTATGAAAGTATTTTCTTCACAAACACATTAATTATAAATGACATATCTGGAAGGCACAGCGAGCTGGTGTGGTGCATTCCAATCAGTTTGGCCTTAAAGAGGTTTTGGGTTTTTTGGTTTGTTTATTTGTTTTAATGTAGCAGATTTAAACCATTATGTGCTACCAAAGTAAACTGATATCTTTTCCTTTTTATAGGATGTTATAGTGAGGTACATTTCTGAATGTGAAAAGAGAACAAACTCTCCTCAGTCATCTTTCATAAACTCTGCTTGGAGCCGTATCATGCCTGCTGTTTTTTTTTTTTTTTTATAACCATACATTTGTAGATTTAAAAGTTCAAAATGGTTTATTTATTTATTTATTTATTTTTTTGTCAGAAAAATCGATCTTACAGTTTATTTGCTGCCAGCAGTTTGCAATTAGATCTCATTCATTACCACATGGTTGAAGTAGTCAATACACGGGTATGTTAGAAACCGCGTTCAACAAACATGAAAGATATCAACTCATCATTAAGCAACGAGACTTAAACTGAATTAAACAAATACTCTACACAAAGAAGCTAAAAAAATTTATTTCTCTTTTTAATTCTTAAAACAAAATACTAAAAATATTTAAGGCAGAATCTTCTCAGCTATGTTGTGAGAAATACTGGTATTTTGGATCAGTGGTAGAGGAAAGAAAATGAAATGGTATGACACAGTAATAAATATGCTCTAATCTGTAAAACTTTGTTGGCCTAGAAAATGAGCTGCATAGAAAAAGGTAAGTAATGAGGTGGTTTAGGTGGAAAAGAGATTCAGAATCACAATAATAAGGTGTATTTTAAATATTATCTTCTGTATGTTCTTGCTTTACTTATAAACTCATTCAATCTATAATCTCAAGAGTTTTAAGTCGATTTTCCTTTTCTTTTCTGATTAAAAAAGTAACAACAAGAACAATAACAAATGATATTCACTAAATTTCAATTGTCTTGGTGGTACTTAGTGCTCTTTTGGTGGCAGAGTATTGAGTAATAATTAATTTCTTCTTTTTGCTATTCTGTATTTGCCACATTTTATCATATTTTTTCTAAGCCTATTTTAACAAAATAAAACATTGTAAATAAAGATAAAGTTACCTGTGTCCCTCTTCCACATCCTACACTCTTGTACCTTATAGTACTAGAAAGAATGCTTAACACATATTGAGTAACTTCCCAGCATCTCTCTTGATTTTTGTATGTATGTGTTTGAGTGTAACATATAATATTACTTTACGTGAGTTTCATTTAAATATTGAGCACAATATTGCAATTTCCTTTTTTCATCATTTCCCCTCTATTATATCAGTATGTGCTATGTAGTTTATTCTTTATCTTCTACATATAATATTCCACCACAGAGTAGATAAGACATTTTATCTACCTGTGAGCTTGTTGATGGACATATAAAATTTTTTCCAGTTATTTCCTATTACAAAGGAAACAAAATGGAAATACTTGTATATATATTTTAATGCACCTATGCACCAATTTTTAGAATAGTTTATATGTAGAATAGAATGGCTGGCTTGAAAGAAATATAATTAATTCACAATGTGTTATTGCCAAATTTTTCCCAAATTAGTGTCCTAATTCTATTTTATACTGTCATAAACATGCATGACAATTTCCCCCAAACCCTTTCCAATATGTGATATCTTCAAATTAAAAAAAAGTATCAATATAAATAAGAAGTATTACTTTCTTTGCTTCTCAGATTAGTTAAAAAGTGTTTGGGTCATATTCTAATATTTTTTAAATAAACATATAATGTATTATTTGTTTCAGGGGTACAGGTCTGTGATTCATCAGTCGTAAATAATTGACAGCACTCACCATAGCACATACTCTCCCCAATGTCCATCACCGAGCCACCCATCCCTTCTATCCCTCTCCCCTCCAACAACCATCAGTTTGTTTCCTGAGTATTCTAATATTTTTACTGGACTCTTGGATTTGTCTTCAGTGAATTGCTTTTCACTGAATCTTGTCGTTTTCTTCCTATTGGGATCTATGTTTTTTTTTTTTTTTTTTTTTTACTGAATTCAGAAATGCTAATAGATAAAAATCATTTATCTGTTACAGATTAGCATTATTTTTTGTTAGTAAGCCCTAGCTTACCATTTAACTGTTTTTACAGTGTCCTTAGTCATGCAGAATTTCACAGTTTTGATATAATCAAATACATCAAACTTCATTTTATAAGATTTACTTATGTATTAGATATAAGAAATCTTTCACTATTATATATGGCATATATTCTCTTACACTACCTTGTAATATTTTTAACTTGTATTTTCTCCAAGTTATGTCCTCCATCTGGAATTATTTTATATAAGGGCCAAATGTTTTATTCCTTTATGCAAGGACTATCCTTCTAACATGATTTACTTAATAGTCTTACCCTACCCTGATTTGTAGCATTCCCTCTGCCAAAATCCTATATTTGCCTGGGCCAATTTCAAGGTCGTCTATTCTATTCCACTTGTGTATTTTCTTTCTAATACTGAATCATTTATAGTAAGTTGTGACATCTGACAAGAAGGGATCTTTTATTATTCTTTACTCTTTACCCCAGAATTATCTTGCCTATTTTTGTCCCATCCTCATGGAGTTTAGGATGTTTGTCTGAGATTTGTTCTTCAATACTTCATCATCTTCTATTTCATAAAGAACTTATGCATATGTGTCCACTATTTCCTCCCAAATGTTTTAGTTTATTTTGGAACTGTGAATAGGTAGTTTTTACTACTACATTTTTTTTTTGTTATTTGTTAATTGCTGGTCTTATCTATAATAAATTTGCTGAAAGTTCTTGTTAGCTCTAATAATTTATAGATTATCTTTGATTTTCCTATAGACAATCAGAGTCTGTAAATAACCGTTTTGTCTTCCTTTAAGATATCTTCCCTCTGGGGCGCCTGGGTGGCTCAGTGGGTTAAAGCCTCTGCCTTCCGCTCTGGTCATGGTCTCAGAGTCCTAGGATGGAGCCCCACGTCGGGCTCTCTTCTCAGCAGGGAGCCTGCTTCCTCCCCCTTCTCTCTGCCTGCCTCTCTGCCTACTTGTGATCTCTCTGTCAAATAAATAAATAAAATCTTAAAAAAAAGATATTTTCCCTCATATTTCTGTTTTTCTATCACACGTAATTGGCTAGCCATTAGAGTTTCAAGTTCAATGTGAAATAATTGGGATTTAGGGATCATTTTTATCTTTTTTCAGTCTTTATTGAAATTTGCAAAAGTGTGATGCTTTCATGTAATTTTTAAAAAGGTACTCTTTTTTTTTTAATATTTTTTGTTTATTTGTCAGAGAGAGAGAGAGCGCACGAGAGAGCACAGGCAGAGTGGCAGGCAGAGGCAGAGGGAGAAGCAGGCTCCCCGCGAAGCAAGGAGCCTGATGTGGGACTTGACCCCAGGACGTTGGGATCATGACCTGAGCTGAAGGCAGCCACTTAACCATCTGGGCCACCCAGGTGTCCCTCATGTGATTTTTATTTATTTTTTTATTTTTTTAAAGATTTTATTTATTTATTTGACAGAGAGAGATCACAAGCAGGCAGAGAGGCAGGAAGGCAGAGAGAGGAGGAAGCAGGCTCCCTGCTGAGCAGAGAGCCCGATGCGGGGCTCGATCCCAGGACCCTGAGATCATGACCCGAGCCGAAGGCAGTGGCTTAACCCACTGAGCCACCCAGGCGCCCCCCTCATGTGATTTTTAAACAAAGGTTTTAGAATATAGCTTTCATCGGGTCAAGAGAATTCCCCTGTACTTGTAGTTTGATAAGAATTTAAAAGATGAATTCATTATTAATTATATTAAACATTTTGATGCACTCCTCTTGTGGTCATCAGATCAACCAGACTTTGAAATTCAGTTTAAATTAATATCTTATTGGAATACCAACATTGTACTATCATTATAATTATTTTTAAAACACACTTCCCTGTTGAATAAAATCTAAGTCTATTATTACTGGGTTATCACACATAGAAGAATTTAAGTATCCTTGTCAGAGTACAGTAAATGTCTACTGGAGACAGTCTCCCATGGATGCACATTATCTTTAACTTTTCCCCCAAAATAGAAATTTCTTAAAAAGTAGTTACCACATAGATCTCAGAATACCAATCTTCTGTGGGGCGTCTGGGTGGCTCAGTCAGTTAAGCGTCTGCCTTCAGCTCAGATCATGATCTCAGGGTTCTGGAATGGAGCCCCACATCCAGCTCCCTGCTCAGTAGGGAGCCTGCTTCACCCTCTGCCTGCTGCTCTCCCTTCTTAAGCTCTCTCTCTCTTTCTCTCTCTCTGTCAAACAAATGGAAACTTTAAAAGAAAAAAAAAAAAAAAGAATACTATTCTTCTGTAACCAGTAGCACAACTTGAAGTGTTAACACTCTAGGGGCATAATTGATGCAATGCGGCTACTAGTTTATTAAAATCTCTATAATTCCTAATCAATCTCCAGTAATCATTAGCCTTTCTCACACACTATATTGTACTGTTAAAGAAGGAATTTGTAGGTATAAATATATCTATGTCTAACAGATACTTAATGAAACTTAAAATTTCTTGATGTCTTCATGTATTCTACATTGTTTTAAATAAATTCTTAAGTTTTCAATATTACATACCCTTTTAAAACACGATGAAGAGTGGTGCCCAGGTGGCTTAGTAGGTTGAGCAAACAACTCTTTTTTTTTTTTTTAAGATTTATTTTATTTATTTATTTGACAGAGAGAGATCACAAGTAGGCAGAGAGGCAGGCAGAGAGAGAGGAGGAAGCAGGCTCCCCACTGAGCAGACAGTCTGATGTGGGGCTCGATCCCAGGACCCTGAGATCATGATCTGAGTGGAAGCCAGAGGCTTAACCCACTGAGCCACCCAGGCGCCCCTGAGCAAACAACTCTTGATTTTGGCTCGGGTTATGATCTCAGGGTCCCGGGATCAAGTCCCTGGTCAGGCTCCATGCTCAGCTGGGAGTTTGTTTGAGATTCTTTCTCTCTGCCCCTCCCCCTACTCTCCCTCTCCCTCTAAAGTAAATGAATAAAATCTTTAAAAATAATAATAACAAGGGACGCCTGGGTGGCTCAGTTGGTTAAGCAGCTGCCTTCGGCTCAGGTCATGATCCCAGCGTCCTGGGATCAAGTCCCATATCGGGCTCCTTGCTCATCAGGGAGCCTGCTTCTCCCTCTGCCTCTGCCTGCCACTCTGTATGCCTGTGCTCGCTCTCTCTTCCTCTCTCTCTCTGATAAATAAATAAATAAAATCTTTAAAAAAATAATAATAATAACAAATAAACAAACAAACAAATAAATAAAACACAGTGAAGAATAGGTTCGTTTGAGGTCCTGTTCCCCGGTGGTTTGGTTTCTTATTCTTGCATCTCTAAATAAGCACAATGGAGACTGATGCAACAACTATTCATAGCTTTTCTTAATAAATTCCTATTTTGAGACACACTTTCTTTTTTTTTTTTTAAGATTTTATTTATTTATTTGACAGACAGAGATCACAGGTAGGCAGAGAGGCAGGCAGAGAGAGAGGAAGGGAAGCAGGCTCCCTGCTGAGCAGAGAGCCCGATGCGGGCCTCGATCCCAGGACTCTGGGATCATGATCTGAGCCGAAGGCAAGGCCTTAATGCACTGAGCCACCCAGGCACCCCGAGACACACTTTCATTGTAAATGTTCTACAGTTGCATAATCATATCTCCTTAATTTGGTTATACTGACCTTTAACTTTTCGTCACCAAACTTAGATTATGACAACAGGCTGTGCACCAATGTCCAGCAATCCTGCAGGGGTGTCTTCATCTCCCTGGGCTAATTTACTCAAACCTACGTGGATGACTGTGATTTCTCTTTTGGAGTTTGCACAAGAAACCATGGCTATCGTATTTTTCAGAATCATAGTTCTCTCCTTGATCTCATACATTTTTTTAATCAGCGCAGGTCCTAGGGACTATGTAGATTTCCCTTTGGGCCATTATCAGATTACTAATATTCATAAAACCCAGGATAATTTGAAAGAATCTGATGTGGTCCTTTTCTAGTTTCATTTGAGAGGTTGATGGAGTAGCCAGATAATCTGTTCACTTATGCTGATCTATTAAAATGTTAGCAGCTACTCCATCTATCACCATTTGGGGCCAATTTTTTTTTAATTTTAATTAATTTTATTTTTTATAAACATATAATATATTTTTATCCCCAGGTGTACAGGTCTGTGAATCACCAGGTTTACACACTTCACAGCACTCACCATAGCACATACCCTCCCCAGTGTCCATAATCCCACCCCCTCCCAACCGCCCTCCCCCCATCAACCCTCAGTTTGTTTTGTGAGATTAAGAGTCACTTATGGTTTGTCTCCCTCCCAATTCCATCTTGTTTCATTTACTCTTCTCCTACCCCCTCAACCCCCCATGTTACATCTCCTATCCCTCATATCAGGGAGATCATATGATAGTTGTCTTTCTCTGATTGACTTATTTCGCTAAGCATGATACCCTCTAGTTCCATCCACGTCGTCACAAATGGCAAGATTTCATTTCTTTTGATGGCTGCATAGTATTCCATTGTGTATATATACCACATCTTCTTTATCCATTCGTCTGTTGATGGACATCTAGGTTCTTTCCATAGTTTGGCTATTGTAGACATTGCTGCTATAAACATTCGGGTGCACGTGCCCCTTCGGATCACTACGTTTGTATCTTTAGGGTAAATACCCAGCAGTGCAATTGCAGGGTCATAGGGTAGTTCTATTTTCAACATTTTGAGGAACCTCCATGCTGTTTTCCAGAGTGGTTGCACCAGCTTGCATTCCCACCAACAGTGTAGGAGGGTTCCCCTTTCTCCGCATCCTCGCCAGCATCTGTCATTTCCTGACTTGTTCATTTTAGCCATTCTGACTGGTGTGAGGTGATATCTCATGGTGGTTTTGATTTGTATTTCCCTGATGCCGAGTGATATGGAGCACTTTCTCATGTGTCTGTTGGCCATCTGGATGTCTTCTTTGCAGAAATGTCTGTTCATGTCCTCTGCCCATTTCTTGATTGGATTATTTGTTCTTTGGGTGTTGAGTTTGCTAAGTTCTTTATAGATTTTGGACACTAGCCCTTTATCTGATATGTCATTTGCAAATATCTTCTCCCATTCTGTCAGTTGTCTTTTGGTTTTGTTCACTGTTTCCTTTGCTGTGCAAAAGCTTTTTGATCTTGATAAAATCCCAATAGTTCATTTTTGCCCTTGCTTCCCTTGCTTTTGGCGATGTTCCTAGGAAGATGTTGCTGCGGCTGAGGTCGAAGAGGTTGTTGCCTGTGTTCTCCTCAAGGATTTTGATGGATTCCTTTCTCACATTGAGATCCTTCATCCATTTTGAGTCTATTTTTGTGTGCTGTGTAAGGAAATGATCCAATTTCATTTTTCTGCATGTGGTTGTCCAATTTTCCCAACACCATTTATTGAAGAGGCTGTCTTTTTTCCATTGGACATTCTTTCCTGCTTTGTCGAAGATGAGTTGACCATAGAGTTGAGGGTCTATTTCTGGGCTCTCTATTCTGTTCCATTGATCTATGTGTCTGTTTTTGTGCCAGTACCATGCTGTCTTGATGATGACAGCTTTGTAATAGAGCTTGAAGTCCGGAATTGTGATGCCACCAACTTTGGCTTTCTTTTTCAATATTCCTTTGGCTATTCGAGGTCTTTTCTGGTTCCATATAAATTTTAGGATTATTTGTTCCATTTCTTTGAAAAAAATGGATGTTACTTTGACAGGAATTGCATTAAATGTGTAGATTGCTTTAGGTAGCATAGACATTTTCACAATATTTACTCTTCCAATCCAGGAGCATGGAACATTTTTCCATTTCTTTGTGTCTTCCTCAATTTCTTTCATGAGTACTTTATAGTTTTCTGTGTATAGATTCTTAGTCTCTTTGGTTAGGTTTATTCCTAGGTATCTTATAGTTTTGGGTGCAATTGTAAATGGGATGGACTCCTTAATTTCTCTTTCTTCTGTCTTGTTGTTGGTGTAGAGAAATGCAACTGATTTCTGTGCATTGATTTTATATCCTGACACTTTACTGAATTCCTGTACAAGTTCTAGCAGTTTTGGAGTGGAGTCTTTTGGGTTTTCCACATAGAGTATCATATCATCTGCGAAGAGTGATAGTTTGACTTCTTCTTTGCTGATTTGGATGCCTTTAATTTGTTGTCTGATTGCTGAGGCTAGGACTTCTAGTACTATGTTGAATAGCAGTGGTGATAACGGACATCCCTGCCGTGTTCCTGACCTTAGAGGAAAAGCTTTCAGTTTTTCCTCCGTTGAGAATGATATTTGCGGTGGGTTTTTCATAGATGGCTTTGATAATATTGAGGTATGTGCCGTCTATCCCTACACTTTGAAGAGTTTTGATCAGGAAGGGATGCTGTACTTTGTCAAATGCTTTTTCAGCATCTATGGAGAGTATCATATGGTTCTTGTTCTTTCTTTTATTAATGTGTTGTATCCCATTGATTGATTTGCGGATGTTGAACCAGCCTTGCAGCCCTGGAATAAATCCCACTTGGTCGTGGTGAATAATCCTTTTAATGTACTGTTGAATCCTATTGGCTAGTATTTTGGCGAGAATTTTTGCATCTGTGTTCATCAAGGATATTGGTCTGTAGTTCTCTTTTTGGATGGGATCCTTGTCTGGTTTTGGGATCAAGGTGATGCTGGCCTCATAAAATGAGTTTGGAAGTTTTCCTTCTATTTCTATTTTTTGGGACAGTTTCAGGAGAATAGGAATTAGTTCTTCTTTAAATGTTTGGTAGAATTCCCCCGGGAAGCCATCTGGCCCTGGGCTTTTGTTTGTTTGGAGATTTTTGATGACTGTTTCAATCTCCTTACTGCTTGTGGGTCTGTTGAGGCTTTCTATTTCTTCCTGGTTCATGGGGCCAATTTTTAATGAATTACCTGAACAATTCCATCCAGTTTAATTGTCCAACGGTTTTCTTCACCCTTTTTATTTTTATTATTTCCTTTTTTCCTGAATAATGCATCGTCTTCCCTTCACTTAACCTCATCTGTGGGAGTTGCATTGGTATATTCCCCAAAGCCTCGTTCATATAATTGTGCTCACTGTACCAAGTGCTATGGTAACAGGGTGGGTTCACTGACAGGACCGGTAAGACTTCACTTTGCATACTCATATAGGGTTTTATTAAAGGCATCATATGGCATATAAACATAGAGAGGTCCAACAGCTTCCAGGGACAACTCCCAGCATCCTTTCTCAGTTGGATAGGATGCTTTATCTTCAGACTGTTAACCAAAAACATCCCGCAAAGATGCCTTGGTCTCAAGGAAGCCATAGTACAAAGCCAAGTCTTTTGTACCTCACTGGTCATAAAACCAGGCCAGGGAATGGGTTAAACCACATGCAAAGAATCAGTCTATATATTTTCAGTAAATAATAGAGACAGATTAGTACAGAGTGACTCTAGGTGAATTTTGAACTTTATATTTTAAATCATTAGATAGTACCTTTTATCTTATCTTTGCTTTGGCCAGGGGTCAGTAACAGACTTTTAGGAGTCCCTGGGGATAAGCACAGTTTTATATCAGAGACCAGCCACAAATTAATCATGTCCTTATACAGATTTTTTTGATGTCAATGATCTCTTTCTTATTTCATTTAAAAAATAATTACAATAGAGTAAAAGAACATGGTCTATAGGATTGATTTTTTGAAAGATTTTCAGACTTGTCTTAGAGCCTGGGTATTGCTTTATTTTCTCATAAATGTTTCTTGTATGCTTAAGAAGGATATGGATTCTATAATTGCTAGAACTAAGTAATATAAATATATATCTTTTAATCGAATTTGTCAATCAAGTTTTTCAGAACTTTCAAAATCTTGTTTTATCCACATTACTTATCAGTTAGTGAAGTAGGAGTGTTAGAGGGATTTTACCATGCTAGATTTATCTATACCTATCTGCAATTCTGTCAAATTTTCCTTATATACATGAAAATATATTATTATGTTCACCTAAGTTACACAGTTTATTACCTTGGTGAATTTAATGTTTTTTAATTTTATTATTTATTTATTTATTTATTTGAGAGAGAGAGAGAAAGCACACATAGCGGGGGGGGGGGGGGGGCAGAGACAGAATCTTAGACAGGCTCCATCTCCAGCACAGAGCAAAGCAGGGCTCAGTCTCAAGACTCTGAGATCATGACCTGAGCTGAAAACAAGAGTTGGTTACTTAACTTGTTGGTTACTTAACTGACTGAGTCAATCAGGTGTCCCTTAAGTTGTTTTTAAGCTACATTGTTACTATTTTCCCCTAAAGTGTATTCTATATGAAAATGATACTAGTGCATTTTTAAGTTGTTTTTGTCTTGCTGTATTTTTTCTAATTATTTTATTTTCAACATTTCTGTGCTTATTTTTTACATAAAATTACATACCTTATATCTTTACAAGTTGATATTATTGAGAAACAAACTAAAGGTTTTGTAGGGGAGGGGTGTGGGGTGTTGGGTGAGCCTGGTGGTGGGTGTTATGGAGGGCATGTATTGCATGGAGCACTGGGTGTGGTGCATAAACAAGGAATTTTGGAACACAGAAAAAATGATATTAAATTTTAAAAAGTTAATATTATAATATTTATCTTTTAACTGGCATTGTAGATTACTTATTTATTTGAATTATTTCCCCTATCCCTTATCTTATGTTCTGCTTTTTTTTATAATTTAAACTTTATTTTGTTTTTTTCAGTGTTCCAAGATTCACTGATGTTCTGCTTTTTATTTATCATGTCTGTTTCTGTTTCCTTCAACTTTATTTTACTGGGTTGTTTGTTCGTTTTTGTTCATTTGTTTGTTAGATTGGTAAATTTTCCCTATTGTTTTAGAAATTACGTACTTAGTGCTTATTCTTTTTTTTTTTTTTTTAAAGTTTTGCAAAATGTAAAGCTAATCAAAGCTTCTACCTTCCTCTGGTCACTTTAAATCTAACCACTTTCTCCTGTTATCAATGCTGATTTGGGGAACTACCTTCCAAAGGGATGCCCGTGCCATTATCTGGAAGCTCCTCTCCTCTTAATGGTTGCATAATCTAATTCTCTTCCCATTTAATTTTCAATGAATACTTCATGAGATCCCACCTGTGTAAGTCTGAATATAAAATGGTCACATTAATGACTTGACTGTTCTTTGTTATGTAGCCAGCTTTTGAAGACAATTCACTGTGCCTCTATCTGCTGAATACTATAATGTACAAGCCTCATATCACTGTATTTTGTGTCTATTTCACATAAGAATGTCCCTTCCTTTTCTTCCCTATCAACCCCTTTATAGTTCATGAGATTATATAATGACTTCCAATGCAATGGAAGTTCTTTTCAAAAATGTTCACTTTTAGACATTGTTGTATGTAATAGGTAATAATGCATTTAAAAATGGATATAAAGGGGCACCTGGGTGGCTCAGCGGGTTAAAGCCTCTGCCTTCGGCTCCGGTCATGATCCCAGGATCCTGGGATCGAGCCCCGCATCGGGCTCTCTGCTCGGCGGGGAGCCTGCTTCCTCCTCTCTCTCTGCCTGCCTCTCTGCCTACTTGTGATCTCTGTCTGTCAAATAAATAAATAAAATCTTTAAAAAAAATGGAAATAAAATTTTTTATGTCAAGATGCGGACATTGCCTTCTAAGCAGTAGTCATATTGCCTTCATTTCATTGATTTGTTTATTCCCTGTAACCTATCAAATTATGACCCATAGAGTGATAGGATTACAACAGTGTTTTAATATTAAAATGTATCCAATATGAGCCATTTTAGGGAAAAATAAAAATGAAAACCTATAAGCAGAAGTTTATGTTTTTAATAATCAAATGTAAATGGAATATATCTGAGAGTATGTTCTCACCAATCAAGAAACACACTATGCTAACAGCTATAATGGAATGGTTAAAATTCTTGTTTTGAAACCAATGCTTTTAAAGTGATCATATTTATCAGTAGTGTATCCAGAATCCTTTTTTTCAAAGACCGATTTTATTTTGCAGTTTTGTTTTCCTTAATAAAGTCAATATTTCTTATATGAAAAAACCCTTTTTCCAAGAAAAATCAGAATTGAATTTTTCAGTTACATATAATTCAAAGGCTGAATTATTCTCTAGAAATGTATTAACTTACTAATTTATTTCAAGATACATTCCATTTGTTTTTGCCTTTAAGGATTGTCTCATTTTTGCTCAGTGGCTGAATATCTGAAATTTCACAAACACCCTCTCTAATTGTGGCTTCTAAATCAAAATTTTCTTTTTCCCCCCAATATTTGAGGAATTTTATGTCGTTTCCATTTGCTGATTTTATTATTGAACTTTCAACTGTAGTATTGAATAATCTCACTAATAAGAACCATTCTATATTAACCTAAATTTTTGAAAAGTTCAACTCAGAAGAGAACATAATTTTACTCTTCCTCATTGGGAATTTATGACTTCATTTACTGCCTCTGTAATCTATATTCTGACCAATCATAAAGGGTATGTTCTACATAAGAAGTTGAAGACTGATATTTCAACTAATTATGACCAATTATGAGTAAAAACAAAATAAGGTGTTTTTGAAAATAATTAATTTGTGTTATGGCATACAGCATTAAAATCAAGGAAATGTAAACCTCTGGCTTTGCCTTCAATATGTTTACAATTTTGTCAGCAGGATAAGTACTAAATATATAAAAAGTTAAAAAATAATAGAAAGGTAAAAGATAAAACAGTCAAGATCAGTAAACATCATTTGATTAAGTCAACAAGGGAGTGACATAGACACAAACTGGCATTAGTGCAAAGGAGAAAGAACTTAGAAACAAAATCCTTTAAGGATGATTATGCCCTGAAACTAAAAGTTATTTGCCTGTCCAGACACTTTGAAGATAATGAGAGGCAATTTAGTCTAGCTAAAAGATAATACTAGCCTTTGTCTGGTAACTGGTGATGTAACAACTCAGCTTGAAATGTACAACTCATCAATAATTGATGTATGAATATTCCAATCTTTCAAATTGTGAATTGAATTACTTTTGGTTCATTAACACTATCCAAAAGTCATTTATTTTAATATGCATTTGTGTGATAGTATTTGAATTGTAAATACTTCCGTTCATTTTTTTTTTCTTTTCCTATTTTAGCTTATGTGTAAATTAATTTACTGGCAAGATAAAGAAAAGTTTCCTACACTGTTTCACCACATAGCTATGAGAGAGGTAAGCTCAAGCCATAACCACTTTATATATAAAACTTTAAAAATATGACAACAGCCAGAGCTCCTGAACAGCATAAGGAGTTAGTTAAACCCTCACATAATTGTATACGTGCAAACACATTTTTTTTAAAGATTTTTATTTATTTATCAGAGAGAGAGAGGAAGAGAGAGCGAGCACAGGCATACAGAGTGGCAGGCAGAGGCAGAGGGAGAAGCAGGCTCCCTGCCGAGCAAGGAGCCCGATGTGGGACTCGATCCCAGGACTCTGGGATCATGACCTGAGCCGAAGGCAGCTGCTTAACCAACTGAGCCACTCAGGTGTCCCTTGTGCAAACACATTTAAACAAGACAATGCTTTAATATATTTGAACGTAAATGCAGTACTTAAGATTTAATCCAAAATTTGAGATAATCCAGACAATCCCTCCTATACCATAATGCATAAGTTAGAGCCATTGTTTTATTTTATGAAAAACTATAGGAAAGAGGGGGTATATATAGAAACCACGGTCTACAAGGGTTAAGTAACTTGTCCACAGGTATGCAGTTTTTAGATTGTAAGCTCAGCTCTCTCTGACACCAAATTGTATGGTCTCTCCTTTACAGCGTTGTTGTTATGTTGCTATCTCTTAGAAGCAGATTCCTGGGTGGAGGTTCATTTGCAAGGAGCGTCTTCAAGATGAACATTGTGAAAAGAATGGGAAGGAAGCAAGATTAGGTAGACAAAGGAGTCAATCTGTAATACAAATCCAACAATAATTTTTGCCCAGATCATGGGGGAACTCTGAAGTTAAAATGGATTGCTCCATGTTGGAAAGAAATGGATGGATTTTATAACCACATCTATTAGATCTAGGTAACTCAGCAAGGGTGTGATAGAAGGTTGAGTTGGGATGGAGGAGAAAGCCATTCTCTGCAACTGAGATGATTCCTGAAGTTATTGGCAGCTGAAGGCTATCTCTGTCAGCACTCTACCCAACTGGAGCAACAAATCTTTCTTGAAAGAAGATCCAGATGAAATATCTCTGTGTCTACTACAATCATGCCCTTGCACTGCCCAGCTGCATTGCTTTATACATGGTCAGAATGCACATCCTCTACTGGTCTTGATGCCTTACCTAGCAGCATGATTTGGACCCTTATTTCTGAGGAATCTGAGCCTCTAGTATCCTTGATGTTTTCAGGCACTTGCCAGTCAAAATTAAATGAGGAAATACCAAGAGTAATCCACTTGGATTACCTGGTTCCATATATATTCTTTTCTGGCCTCGTTGAGTAAAACATCCTGACGGTAAAGTTTTATTCTTTTTGCCAAGACAGTGACCACCTTCTAGTTTTCCTGGTCCATGATATGAGAAACCTAAAAAAATCCATGTGGTAGTGTTAGTTTATAGCTCATTAGGACTCATGCTATGGGGTATGAGAGGCAAATAAGTTCTCCTCTTGCATATTAGTTTCTCTAACGCAGAGTTATAAGATTGGGAAGCACAAATTCCCTAAACCATTCACTGAGAATGATGATAAATTGTACTACTCCTGCTTCTACTTCTTGGTTCTATGACCTATGTATTCTTCATATTGGAGACAGGGCACAGTTTAAAGGTCTTTGATTCCAGGTATGTACTATGTACTGGATGATGGCATTTTATTATTATTATTATTATTTAGTAATCTTTACACCCAATATGGAGCTCAAACTCTATGACTCCGAGATCAAGAGTCACATGCTGTTCTGACTGAGCGAACCTGGGTCTCCTGGATGATGGCATTTTAAACTCATAATGTTTGTCCTCTGAGCTAGGATTTTGACTATTTGTTTGACAAGTTATTCCAATACTTTCACAGGCAGATTCTGAGTAGCATAGGGTGTGATATGACAGTGGGTGTAATGGTCATTGGCTTACTCATGTATCTCCTTTACTATAAAATGAGGCTTTGGAGGCAGAAAAAAAAAGGGGTCTAATATAGGAAAGTTTCCACCAAGTGAGTAATTGTTATCAACGAATGGTTGGTAACAGGGCTCATCATTGGTCTCTATTGCTAGCAGGTGGGACTTTTGACAGCCTCAGTCACTATATCAACCATGAGTAAGTGAGACCGCATAGTCTCCAGTTCTGTCAACATGGTCATTTTTTTCATACATTCATTGTCCCAGAAATAGGGTAGTCAAAGACAAAAGCTGAATGATTTCAACTAATTGATTTTTCTCTTTGTAGTTGATTAGTGCCTCTTCCATGAAAAATTATTTCTGTAGGCATTAACATGTAGTACAAAGATATTCACATATTTTTTTCCCATTTTCACCTGTCCCTCTATGATCCTCTACCTCAGACCTGTTTGTTTCTGTTTTTCCAATGTGTCTCCTCCAGGTTTCTGACCAAGCCATTTCCTACTGCATAGATCTCAGGCCAATTCTCTTTCCATACAAAATGGATAATGGTTATAACTCCTGAAGTCCTATTGGCTGGTAAATTTTTTCACAAGTTTGTTTTAAAACCAATCATGTGTGAGGTTATAGTGCAGATTGTGCACTTTTTTTTTTTTTTTTTGCTTAAAACCATATACCAGGTCAATCCATCTACAAACCAAGCTTGGATTTTTTCCTTCCTCATTACCCAGTAGTGAAAGATCATTCATATGGCCATTGGATGAACTGTGTTTGAAGCCAGTTGCAGCAGGAGGGGAGGTGTGGGCTTCCTGCACATACAAACTGGCTTGTACCTTCTTAGAACATCATTCATGGCTTTCAGTTGTCTGGTAAACTAGCTTTTTGTCATCTTTTTAAAAACTAGAATATCAATGGAATTTAACAATAGTCATACAATTACATTGTCTTTATAGTTACTATTTTATTTATACTTTTAAAACCAGATATATCTTCCACCAGCATATGATGCCAATCACCAGTGAAAGTTTTAAGAATTCTATTATTAAACCTAAGTCAATAAAGCAGCACATCTCCATTACTAACTTAATAAAAAAATTCCCCTCTGTTAACTTTAAATACATCAATTTCCCTAGAAAGAGAAGGTTGCAATAGAATCATTACTTTCCTAATTGTGAAAAATCAAGTAATTGCTTTGTACTCCCACGTTAGTCTGTCTTGGGCTTTTTGCTTGATAAGTGCCATGTGTAACTCTTGACTAACAATTGTTAACATGGCCTATAATTCTTTTCTGAATTATCCAGATACTTGTCTTAATTCCCTTATCCTCTTTGAGCATGTGGAGATGCAAACAAAGTCGAACATGGACAATAGCCAGATATTTGAAACCACAGTTTATTTGCAAATTGGTTTGTATGGGGAATTGCCTCAACAGTTTAAACCCTTGTCCTATTTAGAAAGATTTCAAATAATAGTTTTATTGTCTTTCCTTATTTGTTTCTGACTTGAATTAGGCAAACAGTTGTTTCAATTTTTCTTCTTACCTATTGAAAAACCACAGGAGAGCTCATTATAATTAATCATTTATTAAGTATCTGTTTACTGTGGAAACTAAGTCTTAGGCTTTGAAAATATGTCATAAATTATAACTGCTAATATGAATGAATATAGAAGTACACTTTAAAAATATTTTTATAAACATGGTGACCGTATTTTATTTCCATTAAGGTGTTGTTTTTCTTATAATAGCATTGCTAAAAATTTGGCTAATTATAAAAAATGTCATCAATTTGTCAACGGCACAGAATGACATCAAATACACGACACAGGGTCATTATAAGGAAAAGATTTATTTTGCTTTGTTCTTTCTGAAGGATGACAAGTTAGGAAACAGAAAACTTCCTTATATATAAAAATAAATTCTAAGATCTTTTATTAAAGTTAAAACACAAAACAACACACGCACGTGATGCATTTAAGTTTTGCCTTCAGTTGTAACCTTTTCATATGACAATGTTATACCTTTCTCAAATAGATTGTTCAAATTGCCCTAATGTAAAAATTTTAAACTGGCCTCACAAAAACTTCCATTTCAGTACAAGATGGAGTGACAGGAACTACATTTACTCCTTTGCATGAAATAACTGAATATCAGGGCAATTTCATATGTGGCAATGACTTTTAAGATATTCTACATCAGGGGCGCCTGGGTGGCTCAGTGGGTTAAGCCGCTGCCTTCGGCTTGGGTCATGATCTCAGGGTCCTGGGATCGAGTCCCACATCGGGCTCTCTGCTCAGCAAGAAGCCTGCTTCCCTCTCTCTCTCTCTCTGCCTTCCTCTCCGTCTACTTGTGATCTCTCTCTGTCAAATAAATAAATAAAATCTTTAAAAAAAAAAAGATATTCTACATCATACAACAATGGATAGTGATCTCTAAAATAAGAAAAACAAATGAGGTGAGAGCTCTGTGATTGTCCCATCTTACTGCTGGAAGAATTTCCCAGGCTCTTTTTTTGGAAGAGGAACCCAGTCAGAGTCCAGGGTCTCCCTGAGTTGAGAGTCCAAGGAAATCAGGGTGGCTATAATTTGCATCCCAGGGTAACTGCCAAGAAAGACCTCCATAAAGAGGGAAAAAACTAAAGATCTTCAGAGGATCCATCTGAAGTATTCAGCTGAATAGAGATCAACTCAGGCATATGAGGAAAATACTAAAGAGAGGAAAGAGAGAAATAAGTGAAAAGTACATGGGACGTCAAGAACAGGGATATTGTTTGTTCCAAGCAGTCAGAATAAAAAACTTTATAATTTATGAAACATTATTTAGCATACTGATAAGGGTTTTAAAGGTTGCTTTGATCTTACATAACAAACTTTATAGGCAGAACCTGAAGGGAACAAACTGATTTCAAATAACTTTGTCCTAAAACACAGTTCAATAATATTTTTTCTTCCACTTTTTAATTTAAATTCAGTGAATTAACATATAATGTATTATTGGTTTCAGAGGTAGAAGTCAGTGATTCATCAGTCTTATATAATACTCAGTGCTCATTACATCATGCACCTTCCTTAATATCTATCACCCAGTTACTCCATCCCCCCACATCCCTCCCCTTTCCCTTTAGCAACCCTCAGTTTGTTTCTTATCATTAAGAGTTTCTTAAGGTTTCTCTCCCTCTCTGATTTCATCTTGCTTTATTTTTTCATCTTGCCATTTACAATGATGTGTATGGAACTAGAAGGGATTATGCCAAATGAAACAAGTCAATCAAAGACAATTATATGATCTCACTCATCTGTGGAATTTAAGAAACAAAACAAAGGCTCATAGGGGAAGAGAGGAAAAGTAATATTTTTAATAATACAAAAAATTTAGCATCTAGCATACACAATGTTGAGCTGTCAAATAAAAATTATCAAGTATGCAAAAAATAGGGAAATACTACATATAATGAGGAGAAATGTTAATCTAAACTGCATCAGAAATGATAAAGATGATAGAATTAGTACAAAAAGACATTAAAACATTTATTTATGTTTGTTTTCTGTATGTTTAAGAAGGTAGAGAAAAAAATTGAACACATAAAATAGAGAAATAGAAAATATAGAAAAAGACCCAAACTGAACTTCTAGAGATTCAAATATAATATTTAAGATGAAAATGCCCTTGATGTTATTGGTAGTACATTAGACCATGCAGAAAGATGTTTAAAGAACTTGAAGCAATAGCAATAGAGCTGATTCAAAATGAAACAGAGACAGAAAGAACAGAGTTGCAGTGAACTATGGGACAAATTCAGAAGTTAAATATAGATTACATAGAAGCACCTGAAGCAGAAGTGGAAAAATTATTTAAAGAGGTAAGGACACATTTTTTCCCCCAAACTTGCTGACAACTATCAGACCACAGAACCAAGAAATTAAATGAACCCAAGCACAGAGAACACACTAATGCACATTATGATGAAATTACTTACCATCAGAGATAAAGAAAAATTATTAAAACTCTAAGAGAAATGAGACATATTACATGCCATGAATGAAGATAAAGATGACAGTAGATTTTTTATCAGAAACAATACAATCTAGAAGAACAATGGAAAAAAAAAACCTTTAAAGTGCTTAAAGAAAGGAATTTTCAACCTAGATATCTTTACCCACCAAAAATACCTTTCACAACTTAAGACTTTTTCAGATACATATAAAATGAAATAATTGGACATCTATAGACCTACACTGTAAGAGGAGTTAAAGAAAGTCCTTCAAGCAAAAGGGGTGGCAGATGAAAACCTGTATGTACACAAAAGAATAAAGAGAAGTGAAAATGGTAATATGAAGTATTTTTCTTATTTTTTAAAATATTTTAAAATAATCAACTTTTTAAAGCAAAATCAATAGGAAATTATTGTGGGATGTATAGGACAGATGGAAGTAAGAAAATAACACAAAGTTTAAGGATGAAATAGAAATACACTATTATAAAACTCTTTTACTATACATGAAACAGTATAATATCATGTGAAGGCATATTTGTGATATGTTAAAGATGTGTACTATAAATCCTAAAGAAACCAGTAATATAACAAATAAAGAGGTGTAGCTCACACATCAAAAAAGGAGGTTAAAGAAAATAATAAATATATAATTAATTCAACAGAAAACAGAAAAAGAAAAAAGGAACAAAATTATGGGAGAAAATAACAAGATGGTAAATTTATACCAAATCATATCAATAAT
Source organism: Lutra lutra (assembly GCF_902655055.1). Taxonomy (NCBI): domain Eukaryota; kingdom Metazoa; phylum Chordata; class Mammalia; order Carnivora; family Mustelidae; genus Lutra; species Lutra lutra. The sequence goes on from NC_062289.1 coordinate 42,027,362, forward strand.
TACATTAAATATAAGTGATCTAAAAACGCCAATTAAAAAGAAAAAAATCCCAGATTTATTGAAAAAGGAAGACCCAACTAATACCATGAGAAAATAACTTTAAACCTAAGACAAGTATTTTAAGAGTAAAATGATGGGAAAGTACATATAACTCTAACATTGATTAAGAGAACACTGAAATGGCTCTATTAATGTCAGACAAATAGATTTCAGAGCAAAGAAAATTAGCAGAAAGAAAGGAAGTCATTTAATGAGAAAGTGGAAAACTGATCTAGAAAATTTAACAATCTGAAAAGTTTCTGTACCTAAGAATAACATAGCTTAAAAACACATGAACAAAATGGATAGAATTTCAATGAGAAATAGACAACTGTTCACCTACAAATCTAGAAAGTTTTAAAAAAAATCTTCTCTAATTAATAGAATAATTAGATAATGAGAGAATATAGATTTGTGCAACATTATAAACCAAACTGAACTAATTGAAATTTATAAAATGTTTCATTAAACAAAAGCAGACTACATGTTCTTTTCAACTATACATGAAACTTTTGCCTAGATCAGTCATATTCTGAGTCATAAAACAAATCTCAATAATTTTTAAATGGTTCAAGCATTAGAAAGTGTGTTTTTAAATTACGATGGTAGTAAATTAGAAATTAAAAATAGACAGATGTCAGGAACATCCCCCAAATATCTGTAAACTAAATAATGCACTTTTAAGTATCTTGTTCATCAAACAAGTAATAAAAATAAGAATTAAAAAGGATTAGTATACAAAATATATAAATAATTTAATAAAACCTAACACCCCCCAAAAAGCCAATAAAAAATGGATAGAAGACAAGAACAGACATTTCTCCAAAGAGGACATACATATGGCCAACAGATACATGGAAATTTAGTGAATAAAGATAGTCTTTTCAGCAATCAATGCTGGAATAATTGGAAATACCTGTGGAAAAAAATGGAATGTTCACCCATACTACAATATACAAAATCTAATTCAAAATATACCACAAGTCTAAAAGTAAACCCTAATACTACAAAAATTACAGAAAAAAAGTAGAAAATATTTGTGAGCTTTGGTTAGGCACATCTCTTAAACACACAAAAAAACAGGACACATGAAAAATAAAAAGAAGATAAATTGGAGTTTTTCAAAACTGGGAAATTTCATTCTAAAAAAGTCCCTCCTAAGGAATGAAAAGACAATTTTATAGATATTGGGGGGAACAACTATCAAATAGAAATATCTGATAAAATATTTCTATGCAGAATATGTAGAGAACCCTCCAAATTCAATAATTTTAAAAAGGCACAAATAACCCCATAAAGATGAGTAAACTTCAAACAGACATTTCATTTCACCAAAGGAAATATATGGATGGCACATGAACACGTGAAAAAATGCTTATTTGCCATCATTAGTTATTAAGGGTTTCCAACACAATTAAAACATAAGTGATTTAACTTACGTACTTACTTGAATGTTTAAAATCAGAAAGACTGACCATGCAGTGCTGAGAAACAACTAGAACTCTAAAACACCGTTAGTAGCAATGGAAAGCAGTACAAGCACTTCGTAAAAACAACAGTTTGGCGGTTCCTTTAAAAAGTCTGTGGTCCAGACGTTCTAGTCTAAAGTATTCACTCAAAAAAACTGAAAACTGTCCATTAAATGACTTCTACTCAGATGTTCATAATAGTTCATTTATAATAGCCCCAGACTGTAAAGAATACAAATGTTTGGTAACAGACTCTGGGTAGGTAGACATTTGTGATATATCGACATGGTGCACAATACTGCTTAGCAATATAAAGAGAAACAAACCCTCAGTTTGTTTCTTATCATTAAGAACCAGTAAACATTATTATATAGCTATATCTTAAAATTATTATTCTGCGTGAAAGAAGTCAGAAAAATTACTGCATACTGTATGATTCAATTTATATAAAATTCTGGCATATGTAAATTAATCTAAGGAAATATGAAACAGATCATCAATTTCCTGGGGATGAGAAGGGTGACTGGAAGAGATAAGAGGGACAGATTACAAAAGGACATGAGGAAATATTTGCAGGTGATGGATATGTGCATTATCTTAATTGTGATTTTTTTTTCATGGGTATATACAATGTTAAAATTTAAACATGTGGAGCTTATTGTATATTCATTATACCTCAGAGATAAACACAAGCCTGTCTACATACTAACTTCCACTGTACAGTTGAGTTACTTTGAGCCATTTGCTAACACATTCTAAGGCCAACCTTCCTTCAAACATTAAGTGTTCTATCTACCTTATAGGCATTTTGGAACATAAAAATAAAATAATCTGTGTAAAATGTTTATTACAGTGCTGGGCATATTTAAATTTTTCACTGCAGATATTAATTAGAGAATGACAGATCTAAACAGTATGAATCATGTCAAAAGCAACATATTATACCTCTTATTTATTCACTCTCCCATTACAGCACAAAATTCATCAGTCTGTTTCACATTATAGTTCCCAATCATATACTAAAATCTTCATGTTTTAAAAATGTTACTTAAGATCATATGCTTAAAAGAACTACTCTACCAGGAAAAGAGAGTATAAATAAGATTGATTACATGATATACAAGGTCTGCATACATTTTGACCTATATTACTAAAAACATAGAAGCTAAGAAGTGAAAAAATGGTTTAACCCCTAACATTTGCCTTAATTTTCCCTTTCAGTTCGTTATTATAGAATCATCCAAATACGGTCTGCTTAATTTCCTCTATATTTTGCCAGGGTGAATACATTTAATTAAAATCCTTTTATTTAATGAACAAAGTCAATATAATGACTCATCTAAAAAATGAAGCCCCTGTACAACTTTGATCATTAGCAGGAAGCTGTGGGCTCTGAATTAATCTGGATTATGTCTCAATTTCATTTTACCTGCCCTACTTATATAAGAGGTTACTTTCACAGTAAGCATATGTCTAAACAAAGAAATGTTAAATATATTTCTGTGATTATTTTTTCTTTCCCTCCCCCGTTTTCAGTATCTACATGGAAAAAAAACCACAAATCACTAAAAATCAAGTAAGATGATACATCTGAAAGTACTATACAAAGGGAGGGATTATTAATATTATTAGTATTACTACTACTGTTACAGTTACTATGACTAGTACTACCATTATTACTACTATTTCTGAGAGATGGAGGATAGAGGAATGGGAGGAAGAATAAGAAAAGAGGGAAAAAAGAAGCAAAGGAAGAAAAAGGATAATTGGCTATCTCCACTCTCCTAATTATTGTATTGGGGGATTTTACTCTTCTATTCCAGAAACCAAGATAGCAATATGAGCACTCTCACAGCCTATGGGGTTGCTGTGTTTAACAAAGAAAAATACAGGACGTCAAGGCAAATTTGAAATGAAAATAAACAAGTGATTTTCTTCATGTAAGTATGCTTCATGCAATGTTTGGGACTTAAAGTAAAAATTATTTGCTCTTTATCTGAAATTCAATTTAACCGTGCATCTTTCATTTTATCTGGTAATCTCACCCTTTAGTCTTATATTTTTCACCTTTCAAATAATATGTACCCTCAATAAAGCATGTAAGAGTAACTTTTATGACATACACAATTGTTTTATAAGGGTGCAAACTTCCTATCACCAGCTAAGTATGGAGGCAAAACCTCCTACCTCTTTTGTTTAGCAAATAGACAACTTGAAGGAATGAAAGAATAAAGAGGAAAAGATGAAGAGGAGCTGAGCAAGAGAGTGTCTCCACGGATATCATAATAACAAAGTGAGTTGGGTGAAAATTAAGGAAGTATGGCGTGGGATATAAGAAGGCAGAACATGGAGCAAGTTGCTATAGAAATAGCTCAGACTGGTCCTGTAACACACAACAGGGATGATATGTGAGCAAATGGGTAAAATTAGTTAATTAGGTTGAAAAACTGCCTCTCCTTAATCCAGCATTCTATTGAGTCATCCCATGTGTTCATTAACATTAGCATGGTTAAGTGCAACTTTTTAGAGTAGCCAGTTTGGAATCTAAAATCATTTTTGATCTTCCAGGGTTAACAACTGTTAATCTTGAAGAAATGAAAAATGTGCTGATAATTCTGCTGGTCCTACCAAACATAAATTATGCACCTAAGCCCTAATGGTTGAGAATTCTCTTTTCTTTGTTCTTTAAGTATGGCTTTTATGCCTGATCTGTGCAATGCCTACTCATTCAGCCAATTATTTTCAAGTGTTATACATGTTATTTGATCTCTAGTAGAAAGAGTAATGAACTAAGAATCAGGAATCAGGATATTTGTCTTTTCTACTTTAAACTTGGCCAACAATCTCTCAGCTCCTCTATGACTCATTTTCTTACTTGGATAATGCAAATTAATAAAACCTCTGACTTATAAAATTCTTGAGGAACTTAATTATCTTTTAGTGTGTTGGAATGTATAGTAAAAACTATATTCCAGACTTATTTCATACAACAAGAGGACATAGGAAGAAAGTAGCCATTTTACCTTAGCTAGTGAAATAGTAGGTTTGCCAACAACAATTTAGTTGGAAGGCTAACCCTGTAATTTATTGCTCAGACTGAAAGATTTGGGTAGTAAATGTGCTTTTAATCATAACCCCAGGTCAGCAGATATAAGCAGATATAGCCCAAACAACTGAGCTCCACAGGCACTCTAAGTCTGGAGGACTAGTCTTGAAGCCGCATTTGCATAGATTGTTCAATGTTTTTATGAAGATTATGTGTTTGTTTTGTGTGATTGAGAAGAGGTAGAATGATAGAGATTTGGAAGTGCACAGGAATTCCCAAAGAAAGGAAAAGTGTTCAGAGTCAGATATGTAAATTTAACTATCAAAAAATAGATTTCAAAAGGCTAGAAAATATTTGAAGAATTATATGCCTAGAGACTCCAAGAGAGAAGAAATATTTTAAAACATTTAATTCTCTTATTTTGGCAACATTTAAAACTAATGAAAAAGTAAAAATTGTGGTGGTTAATTTTATAGTCATTTGACTACATTTGATTTATGTTGGAAATAAGTGATATATTGTATTATATATTATATATTACATATCACATATTGTATTATATATTATATTCCAGACTGTCTTATGCCCCAAACACCATAGTATCAATATATATATATTTTTTAAAGATTTTATTTATTTATTTGACATTGAGAGAAAGAGATCACAAGTAGGCAGAGAGACAAGCAGAGAGAGAGGAGGATGCAGGCTCCCTGCTGAGCAGAGAGCCCGATGCGATGCAATGTGGGGCTCGATCCCAAGACCCTGAGATCATGACCCAAGCCGAAGGCAGAGGCTTAACCCACTGAGACACCCAGGTGCCCCCAAGATACATATTTTTACTCTTCAATAAGGAGAAAAACTTCCAAAAATTTTCAAGAGATAACACACTTTTAAGTGCATACTGGAAAACACTAGATGATAATAATGAAAAAGAAGATTATTTTACATTATGTTATCTTATGCTTGAATAATGAAATAGATATTTTATGAAATAATTTAGAAAAATTAAGTGACCAATTAAACTCATACAGCTAGTAAGTAACAAAACTAGAAATCAACTTAATTCTTCTTGATAAAAATAATCACTGTGGAAAAAAAAAGAACAAAACCAAACCTCAAATTGTGATCATATTTGAATGGATAAGTAAATTGTGCAAAACCATAAAATATAATCTTATACAAAATTGAGAATGAATGAAATACTACAATACCCAAAATATGGTTGAATCCCTCAAAAACTAACATTGAACCAAAGAAGCCCGAGATAAACATACTATATGATCCCATTTATATGAAGTTCAAAAATAGGCATTACTAAGCAGTAATAATGAGCAATTCCTAAATAGATAGTAAGATTATATGGGGAAAAATAAGTGATTATCACAAATTTTAGAGTAATAAAATTTTTTAAGAAGGAGAATTTATAGTTGTAAGCTTCTGAGGTGCTAGAAATGTTCTTTCTTTATCTTCACATAGGTTTCAAATATACAGGATTTGCTTGTTTGGAAATTATTAAACTATATTTATGTTTTATGCACTCTTCTCAGTGTGTGATATCATAATTCAAAGTTTTAGAGTTAATAAAAAGAATTGATGGATATTTTATGTCAATAATTTTTTTAATTACTTGGAGAATTGGATTTGTAGAAATATACAATATGTCAGAATTGACTCTAAAAGAAATAGAAAACCCAAAAGAATCATAACCTTTAAACAAAGTACATCTAAATTTTAGTGTTCCCTAAATGGCTTTAGAGGATGTTCTACTAAGTAATTAATAAACAAATGTTAACTTTGTACAGACTCTTTTTGAGTAGAGAAAAATAGAAAACACTTCCAAAGCACTTTATGAGAATAATAAAATCCTTATTTCAAAACCAAGTAAGAACTAATTAAAAAAAGAGGGGGCCATAATTACATACCTACTCCACATAGAACATGTAGAAGATATATAATACCCTAAACAAAGAGTTAGCAAAGACAGCAAATTTTTCAAAATATAATATGCCATGATAAAGTTGTGTTTATTCCAGGAATGCACTCTTAACCAAATATCAGAAAAATACTGAAGTAATTAGGCACAATAACATTTTTAGGAAGAGAAAACATATGATCATTACCTCAATAGATGCAGGCATAACATCCCATAAAATTCAAAATTTTATAGCTAAAATACTTAACACATTAAAAATGAAATAGAACTTGTCAAAATTTTAAAAATAAGACATATAAAAGAATTTTATTTTATTTTTTTAAGGTTTTATTTATTTATTTAAGAGAGAAAGCATGAGCATGGGGAAGAGGGAGAGGGAGAAGGAGAGGGAGAAGCAGACTCCCCAGTGAGCAGGGAGTCCGATGCCAGACTCCACTCCAGGACCCAGAGATCATGACCTGAGGCAGAGACAGATGCTTAACTGACTGACATCCAGCTGCCTCCATATAAAAGAATTTTAAAAAACAAGAATCGGAATTCCTTATAGAAATTCAACAATAACATTACAAATAATAATAAAATGCTGAATTAATGCTTATTAGAAAGCAATCAGGGCACAGATAATTGCTATTATCAATTCTTTTAAACAGTGTAACTATATATCAGTGCCTACACATTTTAGTTAGATTAAAAAGGAAAGTAGAGAGTAGTATAAAAATACAAAAGAGAAAAAAAACTGTCAATATTTGCCCATGATCAGATTTTTACATAGAAAATTTCCCCCAAATTACTTAAACACTATTTAAATTAATAGAAAACTTAACAAACTTGGTAGATTAAAAACTCAGTAGTCAAAATAAATTGCATTTCTACATATATACAAAAATCAGATAAAATACACAATTATAAAAGAATGTTCCCCACAAAACACCTGCAAAAATCAATTTTATTTCTGTATTCTAACAGTGAAAGTAAAACACAATACCATTTGTGTTCACTTTGGAGAAAATGGAAATTTTATAATAAACAACAAAATGTGGAGTCTGGATGCTGAAAATTACAAGATACTGATGACTTGAAATTAAAGAATATTTAAATAAATGGAAAGACATATAATATCCATGGAATGGAAGACTCAATATGGTAAAGATATTGATTATTCTCAAACTGATCTGTAGGTTTAATTTCATTCCATTAAAAATTTTACTGAGATATTTTGTATATGTAAACATTTATTCTAAAATTTATGTGGTAAAGTATAGGTCCTAAAACAGCTAAAGTAATCTTGAAAAAGAGGGGTAAAGTGGAAGGATCACTCTAATTCACATGAAGCATTACTGTGTGCATAAAGAGATCAGAAGACTATGACTGGTGTAAAAATGAACACATGGATCAATAACCAGAATAAGAAATCCAATAATAAATCCACACAAATATGTCCAACTAGTTTATGACTAAGAATCAAAAGTGATTAAGTGGAAGAAGAATAACCTTTTCAATAAACAGTGTAGGAGTGACTGGACACACATAGACTAAAAATTGAACCTCAATCTAAAACACACACCTAATAGAAAACTAACCCAAAATGAATTGTAGACTAAATGCAAAAAATATAAAATTTTATCAAAGCTGTTCATACAGAAACATGCAGACCTTTGTACTTTTGTAGTAGTCAGAGTTTTCCTGAGATATAGAACCAATAGAGGTGGAGGGAGCAGAAGGAGACAAATGGAAGAGAAAGACAATTTATTTTAAGGTATTAGCTCCCATGATTAGGAAGACTGGCAAATACAAGATCTGTAGGACAAGCTGCAGAAAAGAGATGATGTTGCAGCTTGAGGTTGAAGTTAGTCTGCTGTCAGAATGGCCTCCTTTTTAGAGGAAATCAGTTTTCTTAAGGCCTTCAACTAATCAGTTGGTGATGCCCACACACATTATGAATAGTAACCTGTTTAACTCAAAATCTATTGATTAAATATTAATGTCATCTAAACACACATGTACACACATACCCACACCCCCCGACATACATATACACATACCTTCACAGCAACATCCAGACATATGTGACTAAATATCTGGATACTGTGGCCCAGCCACACAATTGACACACAATTGACAACCCTATTGACACACAATAGGAGCCACTATAATTGCTCTCCTAAAATTTAGTTTAGATGTCAAGACTTATGATGCTCATATACACATGAAGAAATTGTGATGTTTTACACTCATATCATGAGGCTTTCCATGCATGTCAGGGAAGGCTTCTGAGCAGGTCTAAAAATGTCTTGAAGTGTGAGAAGGGACCTTTGGCTTGAGATGTGTTACGTTAGGAAATGGAGCTGGGGTGTAGATTCTCACACATGGACCTCACAAAGGGGTGTCTGATTTCCAATTCCAGTGCCAAAGGAAGGAACATGAGGTCTTTTTAAATTGCTTACCCTGATGCGGGGCATGGGGATGGGGTGGGGTTTGAAAAACATTAGCATTCAAACATCAAAAATGGAGTCATCCTCTTCATTACAAACCTGTAGGAAACAAACAAACAAACCAACCAACCCAAAAAAACACAGGAGAAAATCGTCATCAAGATCAAGGGCTAGGTAAAGAGTTGTGCGACGTGGGTCCCCTGGGTGGCTCAGTGGGTTAAGCATCTGCCTTTGGCTCAGGTCATGATTTCAGGGTTCTTGAATCAGGCTCCTGGTTTGGCGGGGAGTCTGCTCCTCCCTCTGCCTCTCCCCACCTCTTGTGTTCTCTCTGTCTCAAAAAAAAAACAAAACAAAACAAAATGCATTCTTAGCCTTGACACCAAAATCATCATCCATAGCAAGGAAAATTGACACATTGGACTGCATCAAAATTAAAAACTTTTGATCCTCAAAGCTCTGTGAACAGAATGAAAAGATAAACTACAACTGAAAGAAAATATGTCCAAACCACCGATCTGATAAAGGGCTAGTACTGGAAATATATAGACTCTCAAAACTCACCAGTAAAGACAAAAATCCAACCATAAAATAGTCAGGAGATATAAAGAGACATTTCAGTGAAGAGATAAATGAAAGCTGATTCAGTGGGAGATGATAAATAAGCACATGAAAAGATGTTCAACTTTCTTAGCTATTGGGAAATGAAAATTAAAACTGCACTGAGATATCACCATATTCCTATCAGAAGACTAAAATAAAAAATAACGTCAGCAGCAAGTGCTGGTAAGAGTGCAGAGAAACTGGATTCGTTCATACTTTGCTGCTGGGAATGTAAAATGGTACAGTCACTGCCAAAGTTTTGGCACTTTCTTATAAAACTAAATATGCAACTGTCATAACCCCAAGAGTTTATATACTGTGTGATTCTATTTATGTAATATTCTTGAAATTACAAAATTATAAAAATGGAGGAAAGTATTAGTTGTTGGCCAAAGTTAGAGAGCTGGGTATATGAGTTAGATGTGTCTGTGAACTGGTGACATAGGAATCCTTTATGGTGATGTATCTTGATTGTTCTTTATTTTGACTTTATCAATGTCAATATCCTGGTTATGATATTGTATTATAGTTTTGTAGGATGTTCCCATCAAGGATAATTTAGTAAAAGCTACATGAAATCTCTGTATTATTTCATACAATAGCATGTGAACTAATTATCATCTCAATATAAAATGTTTAGTTAAAAGAAGTACATATAGAGTAGCTAATAATAATAATAATAAATCTTAAAAGATGTACAAAATCTTGACAGAAAAATGTGAGACTATTCAAAATTTCAAGGCAAAATGAAGAGACAGGTCACACTCTATCTTTTATTTCTTTATTTTTTTATTTATTTGAGAAAGAGAGAGAGAATGAGAGAGAGAGAGAAAGCATGAGAAAGGGGAGGGTCAGAGGCAGATGCAGGAAGCCTAATGCGGGACTTGATCCCAGGACTCCAAGATCATGATCTAAGCCAAAGGCAGTTGCTTAACCAACTGAGCCACCCAGGCTCCTCATACACTTTAAAATAGGAAGACTCAGCAGCATTCCCTGGATGGGTCAGTCAGTTAAGTGTCCGACTTTTGGTTTCAGCTGAGGTCATGATCTCATGGGTTTTGGGATCCAGCCTGGTGCTGGGCTGCACATTCAGCAGGGAGTTTGCTTGAAGATTCTCTCCCTCTGTGGGGTGCCTGGGTGGCTCAGTGGGTTAAAGCCTCTGCCTTCGGCTCAGGTCATGATCCCAGGGTCCTGGGATCGAGCCCCGCATTGGGCTCTCTGCTCGGCGGGGAGCCTGCTTCCTCTTCTCTCTCTCTCTGCCTGCCTCTCTGCCTACTTGTGATCTCTATCTGTCAAATAAAATAAATAAAATCTTTAAAAAAAAAAAAAAAGATTGTCTCCCTCTGCCCCTCCCCCCATGCATGCAAGCTCTCTCTGTAGAATAAATAAATAAATGTTTAAAAATAAATAAATAAGTAGGAAGACTAAATATAAAGATTACATAGTAAATTATTTCCAGTATGACTTTAATGGAGTTATTTTCATAGGGTATCATAAGCTGATTCTCAAATACATATGAAATGCAAAGGATAAACAATATATTTCTCAAGAAAAGTAAATGGAAGGATTTTGCTCTACCATTTACCAGTTAATAGATATAGATAATGTTTCTATTTTTAAGCTTAATGATAGGCACAGAAGAATATTTTTCATTATTGTTCCTTAAACTATGCTTACATTATATCTTCTCATAAAGAGAAAAATACATATTACACAATAATCTTAAATATATATATTTATTTATTAAATTACATAAATTTATATAAACATATATTATACAGTAATATTCATAAAGTATATGTTAGAAAATAATTTTGAAACATAACAAAATTAAAATATACATATATGCATGTGAATAGACCTAAGTACATATGCACACATATATATATGAAAATAAATATCTCTGCATGTTAGGATTTCTTGTGAATTTATTTGTGTCTGTATGTCCTATTGTTCTACAGAAAATATGTATTAGTTGTGGAGTAAATGAATACTTTGTACTGGAAGAAGTTAAAATTAGAAATTTCTTCCTATAATGACTTCCAGAGATACCAAATGCTCTGCTTTGACTAGGTCAAGAAGTGTGATTCCATCTCTTTTTTAATGCTGTTATTTTTCTGCTAGTAAGCATTTAGACTACTCACAGCAGTGTCATTGAATGATGACTTCTTATCATTTGTTATGGGACAAGATTGCGGGTAGATTTGCCTAAGGTTACACAGAAGATCTGTTTTCCAATGAGAATTAAACCCCCATTTTTTAGATTCGATATGCGTATTTTTCCTAAAATGCCACTGCATTTTACCAATAAGTTATATATTTAAGAGAAAACTAAACTTCCCATTAGGCCCATGAGAGTAAAAGGGAGCTTGAAAATGGGGTGGCAGGCCATAAAGGAGGAATTTAAACATGTTCTCATTAGAAGAACTATGAAGTTTTTGTACTCTTAAGCTAGCCATGAGCCCTCACCTGAACTTAACGTCCTCCTCAGCATGGCAACTAGATCATTCACATTCTTCACTTCCAAAGGGGCTAGTTTAATTTAAGAAATTTTGGTCCCTCAGGCACATTAAGCCAACAAATCCCAATTAACCTTATTCCAATCACTGTTCTGCACAGAGGACCTAAAGAGAACTATACTTATAAACTTTCATCTTTATAATGCTGCCGCCTCTTTCTCTTCCTTGGAACAGGATTCAAGTTTCTACCTAAATCTGTGTTTCCTCTTTGCTTAAATTTTCAGTGAATTCTTCCTTGGTCAACAGAACCCTTCAAGGTCCAACTTCCTATTATGAAATGTTGTTCAGCTCATAGAGGTATCAGCTCTTCACCCTGTCCCAGGGACCACTCCAAGCTCTGTCCCTACTGAAATTCAGGTTTGTACTCTTCTCCAAGTCACTCCAGAATCCATGCTTGAAGCATCTTCTAAGCTTTTTTCCTGCATTAATTTTCTGACGGTTATCTCAAACATAAAGCAAAGATTTATTAATGGAGTAATCTCCTCATTGCCCTTCTGAATATAACACTGAATTTATCCCCTATCTCTCACTCCAGAAGTTGTTAACCCACTGTCATTCTTTTCCCTTTTCATCCATTCTGCCATCCCCTTACCCATCTACCCATGCAGCTTGCTGAATTCATTGCTTTCTCTAATTTGGGGGCCAGAGATAATTACATAAACATGGCTATGCTCTAAAAAACAGAAAAAAAATCACTACTTCTGTTCATTGAAATTTAATTTATTCTTTGGTCTGTTTATTTATTATTTATTTATTTATTTATTTATTTTTAATTGAATTTAATTTTTTCTATGTTCCAAGATTCATTGTTTATGCACCACACCCAGTGCTCCATGAAATACATGCCCTCCTTAATACCCACCACCAGGCTCACCCAACCCCCCACCTCCTTCCCCTCCAAAACCCTCAGTTTGTTTCTCAGAGTCCACAGTCTCTCATGCTTTCATCTCCTCCTCTGATTTCCCCCAATTCACTTTTCCTTTCCTTCTCCTAATGTCCTCCATGTTATTCCTTATGCTCCACAAGTAACTGAAACTATATAATAATTGACTTTTTCTGCTTGACTTATTTCACTCAGCATAATCTCCTCCAGTCCCGTCCATGTTGGCACAAAAGATGGGTATTCATCCTTTCTGATGGAGACGTAATATTCCATTGTATATACGGACCATATCTTCTTTATCCATTCGTCTGTTGAAGGGCATCTTGGCACTTCCCACAGTTTGGCGACTGTGGCCATTGCTGCTATGAACACTGGGGGTACAGATGGCCCTTCTTTTCACTACATCTGTATCTTTGGGGTATATGCCCAGTAGTGCAATTGCAGGGTCATAGGGGAGCTCTATTTTTAATTTTTTTTTTTCAGCATAACAGTATTCATTGTTTTTGCATCACACCCAGTGCTCCATGCAATCCGTGCCCTCTCTAATACCCACCACCTGTTCCCCAACCTCCCACCCCCCACCCCTTCAAAACCCTCAGATTGTTTTTCAGAGTCCATAGTCTCTCATGGTTCACCTTCCCTTCCAATTTCCCCCAACTCCCTTCTCCTCTCTAGCTCCACTTGCTGAGTGAAATAAGTCAAGCAGAGAGAGTCAATTATCTTTGGTCTGTTTATTTAATTTAGTTTAAAATTTAGTAAGGCATAGCATAGATTTAAAATGTGAATAGTTATTATGACGTGGGTGATCATTATAATTTTCTTTTTTTTATATTTCAAATTTTATTTTTCAAATCTTTTAACTTCCTTACTTCTCTGTATAATTTTTTTGTCTAACTTTTTAAAAATTAACATAAAATGTATTATTTGTTTTAGGGGTACAGGTGTACAATTCATCAGTCTTACACAATTCACAGCAATTATTACAATTTTCTATTGAGAATGCTTAATGTTTTGTGGATTCCTGATTTTAAAGTACACTAATTGATATTGATTTAAATAAAACTATCTTTAAAAAATTCTGTAAACATTTTTCCATGTAAGTATATACATATTTTATGTTTTTCATTACATAGTACTGTAATTTATATTATTTTATTAGGAACATTTGGTATTTTTTGAGTACTTTTTTGTGCTGCTATTTATTTTTTTCTTTGTTTCCTTTATAAAAGTCACCAATATCATTTCAGTAACTGGTTATTTATACATGACTTTAGTTCCAAATTACATTGAGAAAACTTCCATTGTCTTTTCACTTCATCTTGGAGGATATTCCATCCTAGCTTGCTCAGAGGAAAATCAAACTGGGGCTCCAATCACCAGAGGCAGCCCTAAAATTATGAACAAACAATAAAATTGGCATTCCTGATTCCCATCAACATCATGCAGCTGTGTAGATAAATAAATCATATGGGGTAAATGTTTCCGTTCCATCTAATTGGAGTATACTCTTATAGACTAGCCTTACTATGCAAAAATAGTTATTGCTGTCTTATATGTTCATTTTCATTTTCATCATCATCATCATCATCATCATCATCATATCTTATTCAGATGAGTTGATTAGAAAAACTCTAATGAGTTACAGGATTTGATATCATGCAAATGCACTTTTTCACTAGTTGATGAGTTTATTCTCATCTTTCGCTTAAGAATACAAACTCATAACAAGGGTGAATCAAGCCTATGCATATGTAATGATGTAGAAATAGTTCTATTCTATGTATGTGTGTATATGTGTCTGCTGTTCTCTTGTCTATTTTGTTATATGGCTCTCTTCAATAAAATGTTCTGTGAGCTTCCTCTACTCTTAGACCAAAAAAAAAAAAAAAAAAAAACCAAAAAACCTGTACCCCCGATTATTGAAAAAATCTTGACATTGTTTGAATTTTGATTTGTAATGACACTTGAAATGCATTTTGGAGAAATAATTTAAGAAACATATTTAATGCCCATGTAATCATCAAATTCAGTAAAAATTTCCATTTCCATTTAGCATGTTAAAGAACTAATATAGTAATATGACTGTAGTGTATCTCACACCTTGATGTATTAAGAATAATCAGAAATCCTTTGAATACAAAAATCTACTTATTAGAAGCATTAATATTACATTTATGGCATACAGATAAAATTTACATTAAAGCACTTTACAATTGAGATGGTAAGGAGTCTGAATTAAATATATGGAGGAACTTATCTTAAATAATAGTCATTTCAAAGTAATAACCTGTCTAAAAATGACAGCTTAGTGCTTTTGCATTTGGTATTCAGCAAGTAGTTTGCCTGTCAAAACTGCCAATGCTGACTGATAAATGTTCAAAAGACTCTATTGGAATATTGACAAACTCTCAACTTGTGTGTATTATGGAGATAAGAAGACTAAATTTATATTTACTCTAACTTATGACCCAGCCCTGAACTTCACGAAACAGAAAAGCTTTGGTAATAATTTCTCAGAATGATGGGCATTATGTGTGTGAATTAGGATACACACACACACACACACGGACAGACACACACACACACACACACACGGACACACACACACACACACACACACACACAACACTCCATAATTTTTATCACAAAACCATGTGGCATTGTATTAGTCAGGATTCTATCAGAAAAACAGAAGCTGCAAGATATTTACATTAAGAGATTTACTGCAGTCTGGAGAATCAAGTCTGAAATCTATAGGGCAGGGCTCCAGGAAAGGCAGGCATGAAGGCTTAGATACGGGAATGGAAGCTGTCTCCATAGGCCAAATTTCTTAAGGAAAACTGAGTTTTTGCTCATAACTGATTGAATCAGGCCCATGAAGTTTATCTAGGGTAATCTCTCTTACTTGAATGCAACTGATTATTTCATTATATCTACAAAATCTCTAGATTAGTATTTGATGAAATAACTGGGTATTGAAACATAAAACTAACCATTACGTGCATAGTTCAATAATATGGATGTGTCTTGCTGCCCTGAACACTGCAAAAAAATATTCAAGGTAATCTCATCATAAACACATCCTTGTACTGGCTTGAAATTCTAAATGTGTGGGTATGTTAGCCATTTAAAAATGTATTAGTGTCTAATAAACACGACATTCTTTGTATCAAAAGACTGCAGTCAAAATTCTTGAATTTTCTCAGACAATTTCCATGCAGTACAATGAGAATCCCTAATGCTATTTATAATATCATTTGTATACTGCATTCATAAGCTACTAAGTTTATACAGTGACATATTTTCACTTTATCTCTCCTGGTGTGGTATAATTCTGCATCATGCTATGCAAATTGCTCTACTCTGATGTGTTTAAAGCATTAAACATAATAATTAATTATTCACTAGCACATGAAATAATTTATATTTTGTTGGCTTTAATATAGTCAGATTATTGTGCATTCTTAGAATGATACATAGGTCCCCATTTATTCAATTCTTCAATTTAAAAAAAATTCATTAGACAAGGAAACATGAAGGATTTCAATGAGAATGATGGAAATAATGAGATTGTGATTAGATAAAGAAGGAAATGTAGATAGAAGTGGATTTATTGAGTTTGGAAGCAGGTGGTAAGATGAGAGAAAAGTAATTTATCATAGTATTCAAGAGTAAAATATGGAACCAGAAGTACTTTGCTTTGAATTACAGATTTGCCACTTAGTTACTGGCTTTGAGCAAATTATACAATGTATTAGTGACCCTATTTCTTCATCTGTGAATGGGCTTAATAATATCTGCCAATTATGTATTCAGTAAGTATTTAATAGAGTATAATATGTGAGTAAGATACTACACTAATCATTGGATGTACAATAGGGACTGAGATGGACACATGGTTTTACAATGGAGCTTATAACTACACAGGGTTAATACTCAAGGAGATGGTGTCTGTAAACACTTAGTAGCATGCCTGACACACAGAAAATAACTGATGAATGGAAATTTTTATTATTGCTGTAATTTTTAGTAGCATGGCATCAAATATGTAATAGGGTGCTCCAGAGAAACAGAACCAAAAAGGGATATATATTTATATATAGATAAAGACATTTATTATGAATTATTGGCTTGCATGGCTATGGAGACAGAGAAGTTCCATGATCTGCCATCCACAAGCTGGAGATCCAAGAAAGCTGTGGTAGAGTTTGAAAGCCTGAGAGCCAGAGTGCCAATGGTTTAGTCACTAATCTAAGTCTGAGACCTGAAAACGAGGAGCAGAAAGGGCAGAAAATTGATGTTTCAGCTCATGTAGTTGACAAAGAATGAGTTCAACCTTTCTTTACATTTTTTTGTTTTGTTTTGTTTTATTTAGACCCTGAATGGATTGCCTGATGCCCATCCTCATTTGACAGGATCTTCTGCTTTATTCAGTCTACTGATTCAAATGCTAACTTCTTCCAGAAACACTCTCAGAGACACATTCAAGAATATTGTTTAACCAGCTATTGGGGCATCCCCTGGCCCAGTCAAATGCCCTAAAGCATCAGAAACACTGAAATTCCATCGAGTGGGCAGACCCATTTGTTCATGAGATTTTTCTTATACCTTACAGCATAAAGTTGTATTATAAATCATCCCAACTACTGTCACTTCCTCCTTATTAGAGTCTATTAATACAACATTGTTGATATAATAGTGCGTTGATGTATTTTTTCTCTAAGGAACTAGAGAATATATATATCTTAGGGTTTGTGGGCCAAATTTAGTTTCTGTCACATAGTAGTGTGTGTGTGTGTGTGTGTGTGTGTACAACGTTTACGAATGTGATAACCATACTTAACTCATAGGCCTTACAAAAACAGGTAGTGGGCTGAATTTGGCTAATAGGCCAGGGTTTCCAAGCCCTTTAGTAGCCCAACCTCATTTACTTTGAGATCCTGGGATGATCAGGTCTCTGTAAAATTGAATTATGGCACAGATCACTCTAATTGATTTAGCTCTAAAACATAAGAACCAAGATACAATGCTCTCTCTGCTGACAATGCAAACTACTTCTGGTGTTCTTTCCCTTGTAGTAGAAACAAACAAATGTAAAGGAGACAAAAGAGACAAGAGGAAGAACAGACACTGTTGCAATTATCTTTTGTTTACTTTTTTAGTAACCAACTGCTATTCTTCAGGATACATCAGTCTTCTGCACAAATGAAACAGTGAGTTAAGTAGGGAAAGTGATAGGAATCTTCTCCTTGACATCTTTCAAATATTTGATGCCGACATTATACTCTGCAAACCCCTTTCCCCCCCAAGAATTACTTTTGATTTATTATTTGGGAAGGGAAGAAAAATTCCAGGGCTTCCTGATTGACACTTCTTTTTTTTTTTTAAAGATTTTATTTATTTATTTGATAGAGATCACAAGCAGGCAGAAAGGCAGGCAGAGAGAGAGAGAGGAGGAAGCAGGCTCGCCTCTGAGCAGAGAGCCCGACGCGGGGCTTGATCCCAGGACCCTGAGACCATGACCTGAGCCGAAGGCAGAGGCTTTAACCCACTGAGCCACCCAGGTGCCCCCTGATTGACACTTCTTATTCCAATATCTCTAATTCTGTCAGGGAGTTGATGTCCTTACATTAAGTACCTTACATTCTTTTTTTTTTTTTCTTTTTTAAAGATTTTATTTATTTAGTTGACAAACAGAGATCACCAGAAGGCAGAGAGGCAGGAAGAGAGAGAGGGGGAAGCAGGCTCCCTGCTGAGCAGAGAGCCCATTGTGGGGCTTGATCCCAGGACCCTGAGATCATGACCTGAGCCGAAGGCAGAGGGTTTAACCCACTGAACCACCCAGGCACCCCTAAGTACCTTACATTCTGATCACTGTTGACTGTATCCATTTATCCTCATACACCCATATGACTACATTATCCTTGTGGTCCACAATAATATTATGGATCCCCCAAAGTTAGCATTAGTTCAGAATTAGTATTCAATCATTTTCAAATAGTATGGGCATCTTACTTTCTCAGTACGCAGTAAACCTGGGAAATAGCTCTATGGAAAAGCTAGGAAAGAAATTTACAGTGCATTTTCAGGATATTAGTGGAGTTTCTTCGCACATGTATACCTGGAATCCTTCAACAGATTTGAATTTTACAAATCTGGGAACTGGGTACCTGGTCATGGCTATTGTGGTACCTCCCATCAAATCTCTGATGGCACACCTAAAATATTTCTAGGAACTTTCTGAGTAGCCATAAAATTTATTGCTAAGGACACCATGATCAATAAGAAACCACCAAAGCTTTATCTAGTTCAGATCATTCTAGTGCCGAATAGAGCAAATATATATTCATCCTATAAATTAGAGGGGCTTCTTGAATGCTTTCAGCATCACTAGTGAAAATAAATATCCATTTTATTAGCAGTATCTCCTATTACCCCCTTGGTCTATAGAAAATAGCCATTACACACTTTTCAAAGATTCTGTTCTTACCCCATCAATATATTTCTGAAAGTCATGGTGAAGAGTCTCTCTCATGGACTTTACTATAGGACTAGATAGGAGTTGGGTATGTAAGCAGCTTGGCCTACAATATGTCTAAAATTATTTTCCCCTTCCCTGATTTAACACCATAAAAATACATTCCCACACTTATTTTCCAGATTTGTGTTGATACAATTTAGCAAGATCCGGTAATACTTTTGATTTGTAACCCTGTCTTGTACCTTTAACTTTGTAATTGATCTCCTGAGATATACTGGGATCTAACATTATAGGTTGGAAGCCAATGAGTAGTACAGAGAGGGACAAATGAGGAGAACTAATTTTGTGCTACAAGGTAACTAACTTTCTCATGGAAATATATTAAGGCCTCTTCAAACAAGGCAGAAGTGGCCCCCGCAGGTTGAAGAGAAGTTTGTTGATTCTCATGGGTGGAAGTGTCTGAGGGATTGCTACTTAGTATTCCACTATTCTGCAATTGAGCTGAGAAAAACATTGCTATTGTCATGATTATGTTAACACTGTATATTTATTTAGCTAAAATTATGAAATACGTATTCTAGGAGGATGGGAGAAGAATGTAAGAAAAGTAAATCTTCATGTTTTCTGGTAGAAATTAATAATATCTACATCTGAAATGTGAAAAATAATATGATAATATTATAAACATGCTATTTAGAATTGAGGACATATAAGAGGAAACAACTAAAGAGTTGAAATTGATAGTCTCTGGGGAATGGGACTCTAGGGTGAGGTAGATGACCATGATTATAGTTGTAAGTCAGTAGTGTTGACTATTTAAAACCAGGTATATATGCTGTATGTTTTTCTTTTCTTTTTTTTTTAAGGTTTTATTTATTAGACACAGAGAGACACTGGGAGAGAGAACACAAACAGGGGGAATGGCAGAGGGAGATGCAGGCTCCCCATGGAGAAGGGATCCTGATGGGCTTGATCCCAAGACTTTGGGATCATGACCTGAGCCAAAGGCAGATGCTTAATGGACTGAGCTACCTGGTGGCCTGTATGTATGTTATATTAACACAAATTTAAAATGTGTGTGGGTATGTGTGTGTGTGTAAATATATTAGTTTGCTAGGGGTGCCTAACAGAATACCACAGACTAGGCTGTTGAAACAACATAAATTTATTTTCTTACAGTTCTGAAGCTTGGTAGTCCAAGATCAAGGTTCTCCTGAGGTTTTTCTCCTTGGCTTGAAGATAGTCCCTTCTCTTTATATTCTCACATAGCTTTTCCTATGGTGTATTTTGTATGTCCAGTTTTCCTCTTATAAGGACACCAGTCAGATTAGATTAGGGTTTACCTTAATGATATCTTTTCAACTTAATTATCTCTTCAAAACCCTTTCTCTAATATCATCTAATTCATTCTAATAGCATCATATTCTGAGGTACTTGAAGTTCAGAGTTCCAACATATGAATTTTGAGAGACACTTCAGGCCATAACATATATTAGATCATCACAAAACCATAACACTCTCACACACACACACACACACACACACACGCACACACACACACATCTCATCTCTCTACCTCTCTTTCTTTCTTTGGCTGAGAGAGAGACTTTTAGCCACGGCAGCCTTCAATGCCAATCCTCATTTTGGCATGGTTTTAAGAAAGTTATCTCATTTTCAAATATTTGCTTTTTGTCTGTAAATACAGGTTTCAGTAGGTCATAGAATAAATGGTTTATGAAGTTCCTAACCCAGTAACTGCATGTTGTAAGCTCTCTGAGTGCTCAGTGGGTTTTGCCCATCCTGATAATATGTGTGTATTCAGGCTGCCACTCATTCAACACTTATTGCATATTAATTGCATTTCAGGCACTTTTCTTAGGAAGAGAATGTGAATATAAAGTATTTCTAAGGCTTCAGCAATTTATATTTATTGAAGGAAACATATGTAAATAAAAAGTGAAACAAAATTTGTGATTGCTCTGACAATGGAAATCTCCACAACACGCTAAGGAGGTATAAAAGTGCTGAAGGTCAAGTCTACCTATTGGGATGGGGACAGGAGGCAGACTCACTAGAGTTTTATAACAGAGATGATGTGTAATTTAGAGCTTCACTGTTAAGTAAGAGTCTACAATAGGAAAGAATTGCATTCAAGGTAGTGCAAAATAGAAAAGCAAAACAAACCAGGAATAATAAGAATCATCCATTCAGAAAAATGAAAAGAATGAATGTAACTGGAATAGAGAGCATGGGGTGGGGGGAATGCTGTAAAGAGATTACATTATACCAAATACATTTTCTTGGCATTATTTTATTTGGTTCTGATAGCATCACTATGAATAAGTACTCTTATTTTCTCCATGTTATGAATGAGAAAAATAAGTCTATAAAGGTGAAATCTATTGCTCAGTGTCACCCTTATAATAAGGGACAGACTCCACAGCTGAATCCCAGCACCTTATTTCCTTTCTTCTCCTTCTCCTTTTCCTTCCACTCGTCTTCCTCCTGCTCCTCCTCCTCTAGGTCAAGATTATTGCATTAACTAACTGATTTGGTTGTGATTAGCACTTAATGGTCATCTTCTCAATACATTATGAGGCCAGGATGATATAAGTGAACCATCTTTCATATCTAAGAGTCTTCATTTTTTTCCTGCAAACATTTATTAATATGGATAAGCTGTCAAAATATTTAAAGCTTTAATGCACACAAGTCAGCCAAACTAGATCCATAAAACTTGATTTCACTCATTTTGGACCACTTACTATGTTGAAAACTTGTGTTGTTGACAATTAAGATTCTTAACATTAAAATGACAATTAAAATGTGTCTCTAAATATTACACCTAGTTTATAGCTTATAGGAATGGCTAAATTTCCAATTCTTCTTATGTCTTTTTCTGAGCTAAAGAAAATCTCTTACTACCCTGAATTTTTATCTCTCCCCAAGACAAATGGACACAATGCATGCATATTTTACTTATCTCTGCATTCCCTGAGACTCGGGATCTGTATAGAAGAGTGACAATTCCATCTCAGGGCTACTAGAATTTCATCTCTCCAGAAGGCACCATCTAATTTCAGTGGTGCAAGGACAGTGGAGTGATGATTCCACTGGGAAGGTAATGATATACATTATAGGATATATAGATTTTTGAACAAACATGCTAAAAATATCAACTTTTATATGAAAGCCATGTATTTGCTTTTTTTTAAAATAGTGACCTTTTCCCAATCTTTTTGCAAAAGACTATAATTTCACCACTTAAAAAGGATTTGGAGGAACAAGAACAAAATCAGACAAAACAGGAGAATGGCATACATATTAAGATTTGGAGGTTTTAAAAATTAACCATTAGAATCTCTTTCTGCAATCTCTTAATTATATTTTTAACTTCAGTTCCATTGTCATTGTAGAGTAGCTTTGAAGAAGTTCTAGGAGTTTTAGGCTTCAGATTAATAACATTTCAGATAATTAGCAGAAGAACAAAGTAGCTTAATAGCTTTGGAGGCATGAGGCCTATAGAAAGAAAAAAAAAACTTTTTTAGTTGAAATTGCCTTGGGGTCACATTAGTATTTAATCAATGTGTGAGGGTTCATGGTAATATGGTGATGCTGACTGGTTCAATGGGCATAGAGACTCTGTTTTAGAAGTACATATTTCAATAGCAGATAATGCTTTAAAAGTTTGATAGTAATTTCCAGGAGTTTCCATTATTTTAAAACTTGAGACATGGATTATAACACTGTGAAAATTAGTCCTACTTTAATGAACCTACAGTAAGAGTCCATTAATTTAGAATCCCGGGCTTTGTAATTGATAATTAAAAGAAAAAAAAAAAACTTTAACCATCTAGGTATATAATACCATAAACTTTAGTTTCACTCAAAAAATGATACTCCTGTTTAAAGCAGAAGACCAACTGTGCCATATTGTCCCTAAGGGCACGGAAGTATA
The DNA here is from genome assembly GCF_902655055.1 of Lutra lutra. Classification (NCBI taxonomy): domain Eukaryota; kingdom Metazoa; phylum Chordata; class Mammalia; order Carnivora; family Mustelidae; genus Lutra; species Lutra lutra. The sequence continues at coordinate 42,050,722 of NC_062289.1, forward strand.
TTCATTCTCAAGTACTTGCATCAGTACATTTAAAATTTCAGAAATGGCAGAGAGGTGGGCATGCTGATATGCAAATAAACACTCCCTTCTGCTTTGCAAGTGGCTTGATGACATTGTGGATTGTTTTGAAACACTTAAAAGACCTTTCTTTCCACTCAGCCTTGATGCCAGTCAGTTGGGGATTGTACATTCTCTTCTGTCCTACTCCCTTTCTCACATAAGAATTGTGGTCTCCAGTTGTACCAAAGAGGAATGTCACCATAACCATAATTACTAAGTCCAAAGCACTTAGTTGTAATAGATTTGTTATTTGTTCATGATAGTTGTTCATTATCTATCTTCCCCATCAGATTGTAAGCGTGCAGAGGGAAGGAATCTTTTTCTTTCATTGCCTTTTTATTTGTTTTTGCACTGATAAATTCCTAGTACCTAGGAGAGATCCTTGTATATAGTAGGTACCCAATCCATTTTTACAGAATGAATAAATGTTTCAATAAATAAATAGATTTAGATCTTCATTTTGTCCCAGTATCTTTTACAAAAATCACAGTCACTGGTTATGTCTGTCCTTCCCGCTATGAGTGCAAATATTCTCCTGATACCCAGATCTGGAAATGTCCTGTCTGCACATGGAACAAATTCTGTGTCTAATAAACAGCAACCTAGATCTGATCAGAGCACTACATAATAGCTGTCTTATCCTTTCTCCAATATGGTAGCTAGCGTTCCTCCCTCGCTTTTCTAGTCAGTTTCCGTCTGCCTAATTCTTCTTCACGCACTGAACTCACTCACATTCCACTTACCCCGGCCACTACCGCATATGCACATGCAGGGTAGTGGGAGCCTGGAAGTCTGCCTTAATCCTAGCCAATAGGTTGGGACATCTGACACTCTTGCCTGGTCTCTGAAACTGTTGATCTCTCAAGAATTATCTTAATTTTGGCCTTATGTTAAGTAAATGCCTTTGTCAATGACCTGTCACCTGACATTACATTTTACCACTGCCCAGAGCACTTAACCACAAGCTTTTTTGTTATTGATAGCTTAGTGGATTTAATCTAATTTCCTATATGCTGGTTTGTATTTGGTTGATGGGCTTTCATTCTCATAGACAGGCTTAGATCCTCTGGAGATGTAAGCAGTTTGACACAGCTGGCATTTTGCTATTTATCAACCATGATGCCATTAGAGAAAAATTGCATCTGAAGGTTAAGAACAGTCTGTCTTGGATAAAGATAAAATAAGCCATAACCTATATGGTATGTTTTAAGAGATGCAATAGGAAATTAACTTGATCTTTAAACCTACCCCATTAAAAACACACATTGACCAAAATATTAAATATTATTTCTATAATTAACAGATGTGTGTGTATTCCTCTGCTACCACAAAATTATAATAAGTTAGAATATTAAAACTCACCTATGACAGTGTCATGTTCTTGGTTAGAAAACGTTGTTAAAAAAAAAAAATCAGCCGAGTAAATTTAAAGATAAAATTGTCTTTATTCAATGGTTCATGATTGGGCAGCATTCCATCTAGCAAACAGGAAAAAAAACAAAAACAAAAACAAAAAACAAAAAAACAAACAAACAAAAAACCTCTAAGGAGCTATAGAAAATAGAAGAACTGTATGGGCCAAAGAAGGAGGGACAAGGAAGTTATTCTAACAAAGAATGGGTTGTTTAATCAAGGTCAACTTTTATGGCAAGAACATCTAGTACCTTGTTTTCACTCATCCATTTAGACACAAATATCTATGTAAGTCACAATACATTATATCTTCATATTCTTATGGTTATCTAAATTAGATCTGCCCCCAGTCACAAAAAAGATCTTACCCCAGCACACATCTTTGCAAAGAATTCAGAACCACTTTTGATTTCATTCTAGGAGATTTACTTCCAGTGTGTGCCAAAAACCTAAATGACCCCTGGCTCGAACAGGCAATTGCAACCATCCCAAAAGCGAATCCATGAGCAGTGCCACCTTAGTACGAGTGATTTGTGCTCCAACAGGTTCTGTTGGGGCATTTCTAACAATCTCTGTCTGGTGATCATTCTCCCTGGTCCTCTGAATGCCTTGATGGCTGGGACATACATAGGCAATGCCTCTTCAGTTACCTAATAGTGCCCCTAACCATTCCCAAACAAACCAAGACACCTCATTGGTGAATTTCCCTGAATTTATATCATTGAGTTAGTTATAAATGTTCATAATTCAAGATTTCCTTCAAAGAGTGGATTTATTCAGGCAAGGTCGTCTTCCTTCGGGGGACAGTGGCAATCTATAGGGCAGAGTTCCTTGTTCATGTTCACCAGGAAATTCCTGATGGACTGGTTAAGGTTACATTCCTGGGAGAGGCTGAAACTGCAAATAGGTTAGATAGTAAGTATTGGTTTGGTGATGTAGGCCTTAGCAAAGCGACTCCATTTTGATTCTCTTGTCTCTTTTTTAACACTTTTAATGACTCTCTATTGCTCATCAATTAAAGTCCAATCTCTTTAGAGCCAAGCAGAGCATTCTGCCAATCTGTACCATCCTTCTACTGTTCTTTTTTCAGATACCTTAACCAAACTACAACACTCCTTCTCCCCACATACATTCAGAGTTTGCCTGCTCTGTTTTTTGTCCCTACTCTCCACTTAGTCTGGTACACTTGCCTCTCTATATAACACCCCAAAACTGGGTAAAATGTCAGGCTTTGGAGTGAAAGACATGGGACTAAAGTTATCTGGGTCATTTTGTACCTGTGTGAGCAAGTATTACTTCATCTGAATTTCCCTTTTAAATCCATAAGTGGATGATATAATATCTACTCTACCTATAGAGTAGATTTTCATGCAAAAATAAATAACATAGATAAGGTAGGTAGCTCAATCCCTGATATGAATATCCATTACCCAACTTCCTAAATATAGCTTAAATTTCAAGCATTCTCTGTTGGATTTTGTTAAAGTAATATATATGCTATCAGTATCTTCACGTATATATAAACATAAGATGAGTAATACATAACAATTTTGAAGAGCCTCTTTTAGAATTACTTTATCAGACTAAGGGAGAGACTTCAAAGTTCTGACCAGGAGAGTGAACAACTAAGGAAAGAAGGGAAAGAAAGGATGTTATTCCCCCAAGGGAAGTTTAGAGGGGGTTTGGAAACATAGCATCTTGAAGAAGGATAAAAAGTGCAGGAGAAAGAGTGGTGAAGAGTAAGTTACATGATAATAAAGAATACCTTTCACCTTTGTTGTCCTTAGGTAGCTGAATCCTCTTCCTCCTCTATCCCACACCCAATGCCTTTGCTCTTTTTGTCAGGGTGGCTCAATCTCAAGGTGCTAGTTTGTGTCATGGGTTGAGATTTTCCAAAGCAGACCCTGAGATGAGGATTGACAGGTGAGACATTTATAAAGAAAATGCTGTGTGGGCAGCTGACACAGAGTATGTAAAGCAGGACAGGGAAGAGTATGATATGGATAATCTAAATGAGGTACCATCACAAGCAAAGTCCGGCAAAGCGTGACTTCCACCTGATCTTGCAAGAGATTTCTGAAATGTATGTCATGCCTCACTCTTGATCTTTTTTTTTTTTTGAGCTTTTATATTTGAGTTTATTCTTCATTTAACTTTTAAAACACTACTATAGTTGAATATTAAAACAAAAACAATAGCAAGTAGTGAGCTATGATTATAGTCCTTCACTCATTCACTACTGCACATAAAATGCCAGCAGTGTTATTCACTGGCCCCATTAAGAGGTCTGACACTGAACACCACCCCTGGGATGATGTTCATCATCCTCATATGCTTCCCCATTGTAATGGTGCCGTCTTTCCTGATTTGGATCAAAGTCCACCAGTTCTACCTGGTCCATTTCATCAGTCTCTTCTACTTCCTTCCTCTCAGGTAGGAGTTTTTCCAGCAAAGAGAGTTTATCAGGAGACAGAAAGCCATTCTCAGGAAAGTTTACCTTAAATTCGATGACGAGGCGACCCTTCTCATATGGCCTACGATAAATTGGCATGCCTTCATTTAGCACACACTTGATATCTCCATGCTTGACAATTTGACCTGGATGAGAGGTGATGACAATGGTTCGGTTGTCCAGAGTAGATATTGGCTTTTGGAAACCGCACAGTGCTTCAACCAGCTGTATGTCCATACACATGAAAAGGTCTTCTCCTCGCCGAGTAAAAACAGCATGGTCCTTCTGATCTAAAACAATGATAATATCTCCTGGTTCCAGTCCTGGTTCTTGGTCTCCTTCACCATGGAATGTTATCTTCTGGCCATCTTTCATGCCTTTGTCAATATAAACTTCTAGAATCTTCTTCTCTCGAACTATCTTCCTTCCATTGTAGCTTTTACATCTATCTTTAGGACTGATCCGTTCCCCATGGCCCTGGCAATCCATGCACACAGACTGAATTTGCTGAACCATTCCAGGTCCTATTTGATGAATTCACTCTCTTTTTTTTTAAGATTTTATTTATTTATTTGACAGACAGAGATCACAGGTAGGCAGAGAGGCAGGCAGAGAGAGGAAGTGAAGCAGGCTCCCTGCTGAGCAGAGAGCCCGATGCGGGGCTCGATCCCAGGACCCTGGGATCATGACCTGAGCCAAAGGCAGAGGCTTTAACCCACTGAGCCACCCAGGCGCCCCAGTATTTGATGAATTCTTATTTGCATTCCAGTACCTCGGCAATTGGGACAACACTCAACTGCTCCTTTCTTACCACCTCGGCCTTCACATTTATCGCAAATCACATTCTTTTGCAGAGCTGGTTTTCTTGTTGCACCATTATATAAATCTTCTAAGGTTACTGAGAGCTGATGCACAACATTTTTACCTCTCCTTTCTCTCTGCATTCTTCCTCCTCCAAAAAAAAACATATCAAAGATGTCCATGGGGGAGCCAAAACCACCACCAGCTCCACCTTCTTTAATTGCCTGTTCACCTCCTTTGTCATATAATTCCCTTTTCTTTGCATCAGAGAGTACTTCGTAAGCTTGAGAAATCTGTTTAAACTTCTCTCCTTCATTTGGATTCTTATCAGGGTGGTACTTTAAGGCCAGTTTCCTGTAGGCCTTTTTCAGTTCTTCTTGGGTGGCATTGGGTTTGACCCCCAAAACATCATAGTAAGTGGTTTCTTTCACCATTTTCTACAGCTGGGGAGAGGGCCGAGGCCCATGTGGGGGAGCGGGAAGGAGCGCATTGCTGGGCGCAGCTCGGGTAGCCGCCACTCCTCCGCATCTCACCGAGCGTTCTGGAAAGTTCCCATGCCTCACTTGTTCTGACCTGAGGTGAGGAAGAATCAAATTCCCAGGTGCTTCTTGATCTCTGTACAAGACAGGCAAAGGAGGTTCTGGTAGCCTAGGAACAGTTCTCTGGAAAAGAATTGCACATGCTGAATTTTGGAAATAAGAGAACAAAACATGACCCCCCGCTGCTCTTACCCCTTCCCCAAATCCCATGTACACACAAGGAAAAAAGACATCCAAGGATCTCTGAGCTCCAACATTGTCCAAACACCAGCTAAGTTAAGTGAGAACTGTGACATGATTACCACTTAGAGTCTGCTGTGGGAGTGCAGAATTCTTAAACACTTACCTTTTGCTCCCCTTTTATGACCACTCTTAGAATTTGAATGTATGGTCTCTGTGACCAGAAACACCAAAGCCTAGGGCACTCCTAGGAGGGACGCTTTAGAAATTGAAATAAAGTAAGTCTTTAAGATGAGACAATCCAGGTGGTCAATATTTTATTTAGCTTTGAAATCTGGCATTTTATAATCAGTGTTCCTGGGGAATGCTGGGACACTCACTTTGGAAACCTTAGATTCTATTTCAACAAGTGAGCCCTTTAATCCATAAATAAGCCATGATGCTCAGTCTGAAATATCAATGCAGCTTCCACAGTTGCTTAATTTATTTCAAGGAGCATAGGGTACCTGTCCATTTTATGCACCCAATTCCTATATTCTTACTCATTATTTACAAGAAAGGATATACTGTGTGCAAAAGTGGGAGCAAACTGTGTTAGTCCCCTCAGCAGTAGAATGAGCCCTTGTGAATTAACACAATCAGGAATGTGTCAGAGAAGCCGAAGTTAGCTATATTGCAGGCCTTTTCTCTGTGTTTTAATTTTGAAGCAGAGCATTAGCTTTGACATTTTTCAGTTGATAGGTATTTCTCTAGATATTCCTTGGGGATTTCAAAGTAGGCTAAAAGGCTTTTTGAAGGATGGGGAAATGAAGCTTTTATATTTGTTATTTTCAATGCAGCTATTACTGAGAAAATTAGCTCCATGTCGAGGCTAGAACAAACAATACAAGATTACTTCTCTGGGTCTCAAACCAGACTTCTGACAGTGTGTTTTGCTCTGCATCACCCTGCACCCCCCAAAAATTTCATTTTTTTTGAATGGTCCTAGCCAAAGTAGCTAGAAGAATAAATTAATAATATTCCTTTTCATTAAAAAGATGTGATGTTAAAGATCAGCTAACATATTCTTTCCTGTAGGCAGGCAGAACTCAAAATGATGTCGCTTATAACTCTCTGAAGCTGGATCTTTTTGCTATGACAAATGACAAGCTCCTTAAAAAAATTGGTGAGGCTTATTGTGAAAACCCAAGATATACAGTTTTCATGGTACAGTTCAGATTCAGCCTAAGCAGAGTGAATCCTCCTAATACCTGAAAATGAGAGATAATATCATGCATGAACCAAAAACTTCACATGCTTTAGCTGTTGGTTGAAAATCCCACGTAAATCATATAAATAGGTCCCCATGTGAACCAATCATTCCCAAATCAACTAAGAGGAAATGGTTTCTTCATTTATGCTTATGATTTTGGGAAACGGTTTCAACACTTAGTTTGCTCTGTATGCTTTTTCCTTAGCAAACTGTTTACAAAATCACACTTGTCAAACATTAGCAAAGGAAAATATTTTCCTTTACTGTAAAGAGCTCTCAGCACAAAGCCATAGGGGTAGAGATATTGCAGAACTCATCTAATTTCCTATCCAGGGAAGAAGAATTTAGGTGTGAAGCCATTTATAATTTTTATATTATGAGACTTTTAGGTGCATATACATTTAAAATTGCCATATCTTCTTGATACATTGTCACTTTTATCTTTATGACATGTCCCTATTTATATCTAGGAGTATTTCTTGCAAGAAATCCAAGTCTACTTTCTGTGATATTAATATAATCACTCCAGTTATTTTATAGATTCTATTTGTGGAAGATATATTTTTCTATCTTTCAACCTATTTGTGTCTTTGAATATAAAGTATATATATGTAGATAATGCCTAGGAAAGTCATGCTTTTTATCCAGTGCAATAATCTCTGCCTTTTGATTGAAGTGACTAGTCCATTCACACTTAATGTAATTATTGATATAGTTGGGTTTACATGTGCATTTTGGTATTAATTTTCTAAATATCTCCTGTTTTTTAGTCCTCTGTCTTTCCATTAGTGCCTCATTTATTATTAAATAAATGCTTATAAATGTATCTGTTAATGTCTGTGCAGATTTTTTTAAACTCTATTTTCAAGTTACTGGCTGTTTTATTGATTACAAAACACATTTGATTTTTATGGTTTCATTTTTTGTTTGTTTGTTTCTCTATCAGTTCCTCCTGTACTGTGTCCTTTTGTGTTAAACAAATATTTTTGAACACTACTGTAGTTTTTCTGTTGATGTAAAGTTTTTTTAAATTATTTAACAGTAGAGAGATAAAAACTATTTAAAAAAAGTTTACATAAAAATTGTAAAGTTTAAAATTGCAGTAGCCAGAAAAAAAAATCCAGTAGAATTGCTGAATAACAGATATAAGACAGCAGGGGAGCAAATCAGTGAATTTGAAGTTTGATTAGAGATATTATTTAATCTAAAGAAAAATGACAGAGCAACATTAAACATAGTAAGTCACATGTAATGTGAGTCTCATAAAGAAGGAAAGGGAAAGAAAAATATTTAAAGACATAATGGCTGTAAATTTCACAAATTTGTTGAAAAAGATACAAGAATCTCAACAAATCCCAAAACAGTATAAATCCAAAGAGAATCATACCCAGGCTCATTATTGCAGAGGTAGCTTTAATGTACGTGTCTGCATATCTTTTGGTAAATTTATTGCTAAGTAATTTATTCTTTTTGATGATGTTCTCAATGGAAGTATTCCTAATTTCTTACTGAATTGTTCATTGCTGGTGTATAAGAGCACAATTTTTATATATTTATAGTTTTACCTGAGCTTTTACTAAACTAACTTATTAATTCTAATAGTTGTGTGTGTGTGTGTGTGTGTGTGTGTGTGTGTGTATTCCTCAGCATCTTTTGTACACAAGATTACACCATTTGCAAATAAAAAGAATTTTAATTTTTCCATTCTGATCTGGAGACTCTCTATTTCTTTTTCTTGCCAAATTGCCATACCATTTTACTTTTTGTTTTCTATATTTCATGTTATTTTGTTCTTTTTGTTTGTCCTTTACTATTTTCTTTTGCATTTCATGAATATCTTCTAGTGTAAAATTTTAGCTATTTAATAATTTTTACCATGTTTTTTGAATTATCTTTTTAGTGATTATTCTATAGTTTATCATACACAACTTATCAGAATCTACTTCAGATTTATACTAACTTGGTACTCCTGCTAATATTGCTATGCATATTACATTCATTTATATTAAAAATCCAATGACTCATTGTCATAATTATTACTTTATATAATTTTAATCTTTTAAGGAAGATGAAAAAAGAAATAACATATACGTATTATAGAGATTATTATATTAAACTTAATTATCATTTCTATCTTTCCTCATTGGTTCCTGTTCTTACTTCATTACAACTTTGTTTTCATATTCACCTCTTTTATTTTTTGATTTTGTATTTGGGTTAAATTATAACCTAAAAAGTATTTACTTTATAAATGAATAGGTAAAATTATATCACCTAGGAATAGAAAACAACTATATAAGTGAAGATATCAAATTATTTCACTTGGTAACATCTTGGAAAGAATTATAACATATTTGTTAAAGCTTTATTTCTTTATTTGAGAGAGAGAGAGTACGGAGGGGAGGAGCAAAAGGAGAGGGAGAAAGAGAATCTTGAGTAGATTCCTGCTGAGCACTGAGTCTAACCCTGGGGTCTATCTCATAGTCCTAAGATCATGACCTGAGCTGAAATCAAGAGTCAGATGCTTAAAGGATTGAGCCAACCAGGTGCCCCTTAAATAATTATATATATATATATATATATATATATATATATATATATATATATATATAATATAGCACATCATATATATATAATATAGCATATATATATATATATATAACATGCACACATATATACATATATATATGAAAAAACAATACATTATTGTATTCAAAAGCATAAACATAATTTAGCTTCTACTCATGGGGCACAAGCCCACTGAAGAAGAGACTTGAGACAAAGAGGAGTTATTAGTCTCCTTTTTGTCTGTATTTAGTTGAGCACATATAAAACATTATAGTCAATTTGTACACTTCATTTTCAGATTAGCAAGATTAGTAAATATTACAAAAGGATGGTAAACATATAAAGTATGTCCTATAAGAAGTGTTCTAGGGACTGATAAGGTACCAATGTGGAAAAGATCATTATTTCAATAACTGGAAAGAATGACAATATGGAAGAAAATTTGGATCTTTTTTCTCCCTGAAGAGATAGACATCAAAATAAAGGATGAAGCTATAGGGTTCATGTTTCAGCTCAAAAAAAGAGAGGGTATCTTTAACATATAAAGACAAATATTAGATGAGATAATTGGTTTCTATCACTAGAAGTATTTAAGCATAGATTAATTGAAAAAATAATTAAAACTTGCAGAATAATTAAGAATCAAAGCAAAAGCTAAACAACCTAGCTTAAAACACTAGAACAGGTGATGGAATCTGGATAGCAAATGCTTCAGGGCTGCTTTCTACTTGTTTAAGGTTGCTCAAGATTCAAGAGTCTTTAAAAAGAGTCTCTCTGATATTTGATTTATATATTCACATGAACATATTTTGGTCACTTTAACTGACAGTCCCCAAAATATCAGGCCATGACGGCAGGGGATTTTCCCAAAAGAAAATTAGGAGTCTAATTACAAAATCTGGATGGTGGATTAAAAAAAAAACCAAAAACGAAAGCATGTACACTGTAGCAGGAATGTTTCATAGGTATATCAAACAAGTGTAGAGTGGTGTAGAGATCTTACATTTTCTTTCGTGTTTCTTTGATATTCTTTATATTACTTCATCTGGTAATATTGATATTGTAATTTGTTTTGGCCTTTTGTCTTTATTATTGGCAGCAAACATTACAAATAAAATGTTTAGAGTTTTGTTTGAGGTCTGTTGGAAGGAATGCATTTTTCTTCCTCCTGATATCTTGTCTCATGTGGAAGCAACTACACTGGAATATGACTTCTGGTCTTTCTACCCCTTTATCTGATATATGAAGCCAGAAGGAGGAATTGGCATGTGAAAGTCAGTAATTTTTTTCTTCCCTTTTTATCTATGGAGTGAGCTGCCTGTAAAAAGAAAGCATTCTTATCTTCTTTTTGCCATAAGTTTTTCAGAGCCAGGCCCCAGTTTTACCCAGACCTTAACAAAAGCACAGGTCTTGGCTGGTCTTAGCCACATGCACGTTTCAAGAGAAGCAAATGTCAGTTTGTGGACCTTGTCAACCATATAGGGTCTTACAGTAAAATCTTTTTCAATTTGATCTTGAACAATGTAAGCTCTAATTCCCCTGAGCAGAAATGGCTGACATACATATTTGGCTTTGGGGAAAATTTTCCTGTTAATAATCCTATTAAATATGAGAAGCATATCAATATTTGTTGCTGTTACATTATACCGCAGTTACATGGGAAGTAGAAATTTTAAACTGGCAGTGGTAATATGAATTGAATTTTGTGCTCCTCCCTCTCAAATTCATACATTGAAGCCCTAACCCTCATGGTGGCCATATTTGGAAGTGAGACTTCTGAAGAAGGAACTGAAGTTAAAGGAGATCATAAGTTTGAGGCCATGTTCTCATAGAATTGGTATCCTTATAAGTAGAGGCTCTCTCTTGTCCCCTCTCTCCATGCACATGACCCTAGGAAAGGCCAAGTGAAGACATAAAGAGGAAGCACCATCTGTAAGCCATGAAGAGAATCTTCACCAGAAACCAAACCTGCCAATTTGTGCTTTGGGACTTCAAGCCTACACAGCTGTGAGAAAAAACATTCCTGTTATTGGGATTAGGACAGTGCTCAAAAGCCTTAGGCCAACAAGGGAGGGGTGCAAATCTCATCCAAAAGACTCAACGAGGTTATCAGAGTCTTCAGTTATAAAGAAGAAACGATTTACTTGATTAGTCAGATCTTGTGGCATCTTTTCAAATATGATGCCTACTTAAAATTCTATTATATTCCTAATGTAATATTGGGAATATATTCTCAAAAAAACAAAAAAACAAAAACAAGAACAACCCAAAACACAATACACACACACACATACATGCACACACACACACACACAACAGTGCTTGTTTAATGAAAGATGGGAATTTGAGGTACAAGTTTTGTTTATAATAGAATAACAAATAACAAATTCTAGGAGTGAGAATGAAAATTTATTATAAAGAAATTCAGACAAACTGAAGTAAGAAACTCAAAATACAGTTTTTTTATCATATATTTTTTTAACGCTGTGTGTGTGTGTGTATGTGTGTGTGTGTGTTGATGTAAAGTTGAGATGTGCATTGCAATTGCTTACAATCAATTTGGCAAGGTAGCAGTTATGTTTTCACTGCTTGTATATGGACAGGTCTACCCATGGTTGTATATTCTCTTGAATAGAATCATATGTAATGTTGTTACAACACATGTTAAGTTTAATCGCCATACAAAATGTCTTTAAAGAATTACTCCATGATTTGGCCTTAAATGAAAAGTTACTGTATAATCAGGACAGCATGAAAAGTGATCAGTGGAGAGTGAATTTGATATTTGTGAAACATTAACCATTAGTGAAATGACTATAATTCCTCACTTTCTTGCAAACAACAACTAAATGTTTATAGGATCTTAGAAAGAAAGATGCCCTTGAGAAGCTGTCTGACTTGTTGAGATTGGTAGTAGAATTTTGCTCACGACAGTGCAGCTGAGGGCAGAGGTCATTGCCAAAAGCCCAAAATAGATGAAAAATTAATGTGCCTATTTTATGCATCAACTAAGACTATTGTTAACACAGAGTCATCATTTAATTGGCAGCATTTTTTCCTTAATGATGGTGTAAATGGTAAAATAATGGTCCATCTTATAACGAATGGTTTAAGATAGATGGAATACAATGAAATAAACTCTACCAAAGCATTATGCAATTCCAATGTTACTCTCTTTGTGATGGTTTGTTGTAGTGTTACTTGTGAATAGAACTTGTTTTTGTTTTTGTTTTTGTTTTATCCTTTTGAGACATTATAGTCTTTTTGGGAAGAACCATGGCATGGTTTTTGCTTATTAAATTTGACACCAACTTAGCTACACATATTCCTCATACATGGAAAAAAAAAACTACCAATAGTCAGTAACTTTTTGCAAGGTTAAAGCAAATCCTGAGGACATGTGTAATTTATTCTTGCAATTTTTTCACTCAGAAATATATCTTGGAAAATTTTGTGTTCGAATTGGTTCCACAAATATAACTGCCATCAAATAGGTCGTATGTACTACTGCTCCAGGCAGTTAAACCTGCAATTTATTGTTGTGCAAGGCTCAGTATCGAATCTATCTGTGTTGTAGATTCATTCATTTAGGTACATTCTTATAGTCATTCCAGTATACTTTTAGTGGGGTGACAGGAAGCAAAGTTTTACTTTCAGTGAAAGGTAATCAGGAGATAGTCTACTTTGTTGCTTAGTTTACACTCTTAGCAGGATACTGGATCATCAAAGGAGATCTTCTATTTCTACAAACAAAGGAAAAAAGACAGACCTATTTCATTTCAAAATGTGTAGAGAGGGCAGACATCATGTTAAGTATTATAACCACACTAATACACACACACATACACACATACACACAGAGCCAGAGACACAAGAAAGCTCAGCGGGATATATCTATGATCTCAATTGTGGTGATGATATCCAGATGTTTGCATATGTCCAAATTATACGCATTCAATATGTATAGTTCTTTGTTTATTGGTAGACATCAATAAAGCTATTTGAAAGTAGCTCATCCTTTTTTAATACACAGAGAACACAAATTGATCATTTTTTTAAAATTGATTTTTTTTTTTTTTTAGTTGTATGGAATATTCCTTCTGCCCTCCTCTTGAATTAATCTGTTAAAGTACAAATTTAGTTGAGATTTGAAACGTCAGTGACTGAGAGTATACTACGAAATAAAAATCTATTTTTGGAGGTCTTTTTCCTTGTTAAACATAAGAAAGGGAACTTGGCAGTCTTCTCAGGCCTTGATTAAATACAGCTCAGATACAATAAGGAAAGAAAAACTTCACTTGATGAAATTCTTCTATAAAGGTATTTCCTTTCTTGGATTACTAAGGAATTGTGATTTTATTTTTCAGTCATATAGTTAGTATGTAATTTGCTTCCTTTGAGAATTATTGGGATCCTCTCAGTGAATTCTATAATATCTTCAGAAATTTTATTTTCTTTAAAAACTGAAGGTGAAGCAAAAGAATTAATTAAGGTATTATAATAAATTTTTAGGGATAAAGTTTCTTCTTTGTTTCTAATTTTTCTTATGTTCAAATGTGCTATTTATATAAGCAGAAATATTCATATAATTGCAAAAAGCTTAACAGATAATTTTTCTCATGCATTTAATAATTTATTGAAAGAATACATGGATTGATTTTCGTATGGAAACTACTATGATGAAGTAGATATCATGCGTATTGGTCTCAAATTTGGCATGTAACTAAATGAATGGGAATATAGTTTTCACCCGAGGGTAACTGAAAATCTACCTGAAGACTGCAGTACTTTGGGAATGATAAGGCCAGAGTCAAAGAAACTTAAGTAACTACAAGAATGGCACTTCAAACCAGAGAAAACACCTTTCTCTAGAATATTAGTCTTATCAAATTATTTTCTTGTTTGTTTGTCTTCAGATCTCAGACTAGGGGGTGATTCTTTCCCAACCATCCCCTCCCCACACCATCTAGATTGTTTTAGCCTACAATGTGTTTCTGTGGTTTGCTGTTCTCCACCTATCATGATACTCATCATGCCTAATTGTAAATACTTGTCTTGTTTTGCATATTACACTTAGTTTGTAACCTCTGTTAAGCCAGGGACTATGCTCATACTTATTGTCATTTTATCTAAGTACCATAATGTTTGGTAACTTGAATTGAATATGTATTTACTAAATGTAAGACTCAAATGAGTGAATTCCTTATTTATCTAATATATCTTGTTCTCAAAAGCAAAGAATCATGTCTTATACATCTTTGTACCTCTTGCTACATTAAGGTGATTTTGTTTTACTAAGTGAATGCTCTGTAATATGATCAAGATGATAATCCCCTTATTCTTTTAAAAATCCTAGGAAATGACAAAATATACTCATATTCCAATAAAACAAGAAAGGATGCAACATTGAGGCCTTCTAGAAATCTAGAAAGCAGGTAAAGTTGGATATATTAAGAAATAATTATGGGAAAGATAATAAGCAAGAGAAGGATGTACTATAGTAGAGAAAGTTTGGGAGACCCCTAAGGCTAGAGGGAGAGTCATCTGAGCCACGTGGACCAGCTTAGCTTGAACAGCTGCACAGCCTGCCATTCCTTGGGCTTAGCTCACCAGAGCCTTTGGCCGAAGACTAAAGCAGTAAGTGAGATGTTTGGACCAACTTGGAAGGCAGTACTCCAAGGGACTACTCACCAACCCTGAGGTGGGGGAGGTCTGTCAACACCCAGAAAACCAGCCACATAAAACTGCAATAAATTCTTTTTTTTTTTAATTTTTTATTTTTTCAGCATAACAGTATTCATTATATTTGCACCACACCCAGTGCTCCATGCAATCTGTGCCCTCTACAATACCCACCACCTGGTGCCCCCAACCTCCCACCCCCCACCCCTTCAAAATTCTCAGATCGTTTTTCAGAGTCCGTAGTCTCTATGGTTCACCTCCCCTTCCAATTTCCCTCAACTCCCTTCTCCTCTCCATCTCCCCTGTCCTCCATGCTATTTGTTATGCTCCACAAATAAGTGAAACCATATGATAATTGACTCTCTCTGCTTGACTTATTTCACTCAGCATAATCTCTTCTAGTCCCGTCCATGTTGCTACAAAACTTGGGTATTCATCCTTTCTTTCTTTCTTTTTTTCTTTTTTTTTTTTTTACAGCTTTATAAACATATATTTTTATCCCCAGGGGTACAGGTCTGTAAATCGCCAGGTTTACACACTTCACAGCACTCACCATAGCACATACCCTCCCCAATATCCATAACCCCACCCCCCTCTCCCAAACCCCTCCCCCCATCAACCCTCAGTTTGTTTTGTGAGATTAAGAGTCACTTATGGTTTGTCTCCCTCCCAATCCCATCTTGTTTCATTTACTCTTCTCCTACCCCCTCAACCCCCCATGTTGCAACTCCTCTCCCTCATATCAGGGAGATCATATGATAGTTGTCTTTCTCTGATTGACTTATTTCGCTAAGCATGATACCCTCTAGTTCCATCCACGTCGTCACAAATGGCAAGATTTCATTTCTTTTGATGGGTGCATAGTATTCCATTTTGTATATATACCACATCTTCTTTATCCATTCGTCTGTTGATGGACATCTAGGTTCTTTCCATAGTTTGGCTATTGTAGACATTGCTGCTATAAACATTCGGGTGCACGTGCCCCTTTGGTTCACTACGTTTGTATCTTTAGGGTAAATACCCAGCAGTGCAATTGCTGGGTCATAGGGTAGTTCTATTTTCAACATTTTGAGGAACCTCCATGCTGTTTTCCAGAGTGGTTAAACCAGCTTGCATTCCCACCAACAGTGTAGGAGGGTTCCTCTTTCTCCGCATCCTCGCCAGCATCTGTCATTTCCTGACTTGTTAATTTTAGCCATTCTGACTGGTGTGAGGTGATATCTCATGGTGGTTTTGATTTGTATTTCCCTGATGCTGAGTGATATGGAGCACTTTTTCATGTGTCTGTTGGCCATCTGGATGTCTTCTTTGCAGAAATGTCTGTTCATGTCCTCTGCCCATTTCTTGATTAGATTATTTGTTCTTTGGGTGTTGAGTTTGCTAAGTTCTTTATAGATTTTGGACACTAGCCCTTTATCTGATATGTCATTCGCAAATATCTTCTCCCATTCTGTCAGTTGTCTTTTGGTTTTGTTCACTGTTTCCTTTGCTGTGCAAAAGCTTTTGATCTTGATAAAATCCCAAAAGTTCATTTTTGCCCTTGCTTCCCTTGCCTTTGGTGATGTTCCTAGGAAGATGTTGCTGCGGCTGAGGTCGAAGAGGTTGCTGCCTGTGTTCTCCTCGAGGATTTTGATGGATTCCTTTCTCACATTGAGATCCTTCATCCATTTTGAGTCTATTTTCGTGTGTGGTGTAAGGAAATGATCCAGTTTCATTTTTCTGCATGTGGCTGTCCAATTTTACCAACACCATTTATTGAAGAGGCTGTCTTTTTTCCATTGGACATTCTTTCCTGCTTTGTCGAAGATGAGTTGACCATAGAGTTGAGGGTCCATTTCTGGGCTCTCTATTCTGTTCCATTGATTTATGTGTCTGTTTTTGGGCCAGTACCATGCTGTCTTGATGATGACAGCTTTGTAATAGAGCTTGAAGTCCGGAATTGTGATGCCACCAACTTTGGCTTTCTTTTTCAATATTCCTTTGGCTATTCGAGGTCTTTTCTGGTTCCATATAAATTTTAGGATTATTTGTTCCATTTCTTTGAAAAAAATGGATGATACTTTGTTAGGAATTGCATTAAATGTGTAGATTGCTTTAGGTAGCATAGACATTTTCACAATATTTACTCTTCCAATCCAGGAGCATGGAACATTTTTCCATTTCTTTGTGTCTTCCTCAATTTCTTTCATGAGTACTTTATAGTTTTCTGAGTATATATTCTTAGTCTCTTTGGTTAGGTTTATTCCTAGGTATTTTATAGTTTTGGGTGCAATTGTAAATGGGATGGACTCCTTAATTTCTCTTTCTTCTGTCTTGTTGTTAGTGTAGAGAAATGCAACTGATTTCTGTGCATTGATTTTATATCCTGACACTTTACTGAATTCCTGTACAAGTTCTAGCAGTTTTGGAGTGGAGTCTTTTGGATTTTCCACATATAGTATCATATCATCTGCAAAGAGTGATAGTTTGACTTCTTTGCCGATTTGGATGCCTTTAATTTCCTTTTGTTGTCTGATTGCTGAGGCTAGGACTTCTAGTACTATGCTGAATAGCAGTGGTGATAACGGACATCCCTGCCATGTTCCTGACCTTAGCGGAAAAGCTTTCAGTTTTTCTCCGTTGAGAATGATATTTGCGGTGGGTTTTTCATAGATGGCTTTGATAATATTGAGGTATGTGCCGTCCATCCCTACACTTTGAAGAGTTTTGATCAGGAAGGGATGCTGTACTTTGTCAAATGCTTTTTCAGCATCTATGGAGAGTATCATATGGTTCTTGTTCTTTTATTAATGTGTTGTATCCCATTGATTGATTTGCGGATGTTGAACCAGCCTTGCAGCCCTGGAATAAATCCCACTTGGTCGTGGTGAATAATCCTTTTAATATACTGTTGAATCCTATTGGCTAGTATTTTGGCGAGAATTTTTGCATCTGTGTTCATCAAGGATATTGGTCTGTAGTTCTCTTTTTTGTTGGGATCCTTGTCTGGTTTTGGGATCAAGGTGATGCTGGCCTCATAAAATGAGTTTGGAAGTTTTCCTTCTATTTCTATTTTTTGGAACAGTTTCAGGAGAATAGGAATTAGTTCTTCTTTAAATGTTTGGCAGAATTCCCCCGGGAAGCCGTCTGGCCCTGGGCTTTTGTTTGTTTGGAGATTTTTGATGACTGTTTCAATCTCCTTACTGGTTATGGGTCTGTTCAGGCTTTCTATTTCTTCCTGGTTCAGTTGTGGTAGTTTATATGTCTCTAGGAATGCATCCATTTCTTCCAGATTGTCAAATTTGTTGGCGTAGCGTTGCTCATAGTATGTTCTTATAATTGTCTGTATTTCTTTGGTGTTCGTTGTGATCTCTCCTCTTTCATTCATGATTTTATTTATTTGGGTCCTTTCTCTTTTCTTTTTGATAAGTCTGGCCAGGGGTTTATCAATCTTATTAATTCTTTCAAAGAACCAGCTCCTAGTTTCGTTGATTTGTTCTATTGTTTTTTTGGTTTCTATTTCATTGATTTCTGCTCTGATCTTTATGATTTCTCTTCTCCTGCTGGGTTTAGGGTTTCTTTCTTGTTCTTTCTCCAGCTCCTTTAGGTGTAGGGTTAGGTTGTGTACCTGAGACCTTTCTTGTTTCTTGAGAAAGGCCTGTACCGCTATATATTTTCCTCTCAGGACTGCCTTTGTTGTGTCCCACAGATTCTGAACTGTTGTGTTTTCATTATCATTTGTTTCCATAAATTTTTTCAATTCTTCTTTAATTTCCTGGTTGACCCATTCATTCTTTAGAAGGATGCTGTTTAGTCTCCATGGATTTGGGTTCTTTCCAAATTTCCTCTTGTGATTGAGTTCTAGCTTTAGAGCATTGTGGTCTGAAAATATGCAGGGAATGATCCCAATCTTTTGATACCGGTTGAGACTTGATTTAGGACCAAGAATGTGATCTATTCTGGAGAATGTTCCATGTGCACTAGAGAAGAATGTGTATTCTGTTGCTTTGGGATGAAATGTTCTGAATATATCTGAGATGTCCATCTGGTCCAGTGTGTCATTTAAGGCCTTGATTTCCTTGTTGATCTTTTGCTTGGATGATCTGTCCATTTCAGTGAGGGGAGTGTTAAAATCCCCTACTATTATTGTATTCTTGTCGATGTGTTTCTTTGATTTTGTTATTAATTGGTTTATATAGTTGGCTGCTCCCACGTTAGGGGCATAGATATTTAAAATTGTTAGATCTTCTTGTTGGACAGTTCCTTTGAGTATGATATAGTGTCCTTCCTCATCTCTTATTATAGTCTTTGGCTTAAAATCTAATCGATCTGATGTAAGGATTGCCACTCCTGCTTTCTTCTGATGTCCATTAGCATGGTAAATTCTTTTCCACCCCCTCACTTTAAACCTGGAGGTGTCTTCGGGTTTAAGATGAGTTTCTTGTAGGCAACATATAGATGGGTTTTGTTTTTTTATCCATTCTGATACCCTGTGTCTTTTGATTGGGGCATTTAGCCCATTAACATTCAGGGTAAGTATTGAGAGATATGAATTTAGTGCCATTGTATTGCCTGTAAGGTGACTGTTATTGTATATTGTCTCTGTTTCTTTCTGATCTACTACTTTGAGGGTCTCTCTTTGCTTAGAGGACCCCTTTCAATATTTCCTGTAGAGCTGGTTTGGTATTTGCAAATTCTTTCAGTTTTTGTTTGTCCTGGAAGCTTTTAATCTCTCCTTCTATTTTCAATGATAGCCTAGCTGGATATAGTATTCTTGGCTGCATGTTTTTCTCATTTAGTACTCTGAATATATCATGCCAACTCTTTCTGGCCTGCCAGGTCTCTGTGGATAAGTCTGCTGCCAATCTAATATTTTTACCATTGTACGTTACAGACTTCTTTTCCCGGGCTGCTTTCAGAATCTTTTCTTTGTCACTAAGACTTGTAAATTTTACTATTAGGTGACAGGGTGTGGACCTATTCTTATTGATTTTGAGGGGGGGTTCTCTGAACCTCCTGATTTTGATGCTTGTTCCCTTTGCCATATTGGGGAAATTCTCTCCAATAATTCTCTCCAATATACCTTCTGCTCCCCTCTCTGTTTCCTCTTCTTCTGGAATCCCAATTATTCTAATGTTGTTTCGTCTTATGGTGTCACTTATCTCTCAAATTCTCCCCTCGTGATCCAGTAGCTGTTTGTCCCTCTTTTGCTCAGCTTCTTTATTCTCTGTCATTTGGTCTTCTATATCGCTAATTCTTTCTTCTGCCTCATTTATCCTAGCAGTGAGAGCCTCCATTTTTGATTGCACCTCATTAATAGCTTTTTTGATTTCAACTTGGTTCGATTTTAGTTCTTTTATTTCTCCAGAAAGGGCTTTTATATCTCCCGAGAGGGTTGCTTTAATATCTTCCATGCCTTTTTCAAGCCTGGCTAGAACCTTAAGAATCGTCATTCTGAACTCTATATCTGACATATTACCAATATCTGTATTGATTAGGTCCCTAGCCTTTGGTACTGCCTCTTGTTCTTTTTTTTGTTGTGAATTTTTCCGCCTTGTCATTTTGTCCAGATAAGAGTTTATGAAGGAGCAAGTAAAATACTAAAAGGGTGGCAACAACCCCAGGAAAATATGCTTTAGCCAAATCAGAAGAGATCCCAAATTGTGAGGGGGGAGAAAGGGGACAAAAAGGGGTTCAGAAAGAAAAAAAAAAAGAAACTATTAAAAAAAAGAAAGCCGATAAAGAAAAAATATAAAAAGAGGAAAAAAAAAATATATATATATATATTAGATAAACTATTTAAAAAACGTTAAAAAAGAAAACGGTAAAAGTTAAAAAAATTTAGCAGAAGAAGAGAAAAAGAAAAAAAAAATTGAAAAAGAAAAAAAATTAAATTAACTGCAAGGCTAAAAAATCATGGGGAGAAAGCCATGAGTTCCGTGCTTTGCTTTCTTCTCCTCTGGAATTCCGCCGCTCTCCTTGGTATTGAAACTGCACTCCTCGGTAGGTGAACTTGGTCCTGGCTGGGTTTCCCGTTGATCTTCTGGGGGAGGGGCCTGTTGTAGTGATTCTCAAGCGTCTTTGCCCCAGGCGGAGTTGCACCGCCCTTACCCGGGGCCGGGCTGAATAATCCGCTCAGGTTTGCTTTCGGGAGCTTTTGTTCCCTGAGCGCTTTCCGTAGAGTTCCAGAGGACGGGAGTGAAGATGGCGGCCTCCCAGTCTCCGGCCCAGAGGAGCCGAGAGCCCGGGGCCCCACTCCTCAGTGCGCCCTCAAAGAACAGCGCCCAATGACTCCCGTCACCCTGGCCTCTGGCCGCGCTCCGAGCTGACCGAGCCTGCGACCGGTTCAAGGCAACCCCGAGCTGAGAGTCACTCCTCGGCTCTGTCTCTGTAGCCGGCTTCCCCGTTCTAATACCGGTAAGCTCTGCGACACTCAGACACCCCCGATCCTTCTGCGACCCTGCGGGACCTGAGGCTGCGCTGACCCCGCCTGGGCTTCACCCCAGTTAAGCCTCTGGAGCGATGTCCCTCAGCAAAACAGACATTTAAAAGTCCTGATTTTGTGCTCCGTTGCTCCGCTGCTCGCCGGGAGCCGGCCCCTCCCCCCCGCGGTCTATCTTCCCGTCGCTTTGGATTCACTTCTCCGCCAGTCCTACCTTTCAGATAGTGGTTGATTTTCTGTTTCTAGAATTGCTGTTCTTCTTCTCTTCAATCTCCCATTGGATTTGTAGGTGTTTGCAATGTTTAGATAAGCTATTTAGCTGATCTCCCGCTACCCGAAGTAGTCTCAGCCTGCTACTTCTCCGCCATCTTGACTCCTCCTCCAGAAAAGATCAAAACTGCCATAAATTCTCACCTGCTGAATGGGTGTTTTCTTTTTTTTTTTTTAATTTTTATTTATTTATTTGACAGACAGAGATCACAAGCAGGCAGAGAGGCAGGCAGAGAGAGAGGAGGAAGCAGGTTCCCTGCTGAGCAGAGATTCCGATGTGGGACTTGATCCCGGGACCCTGAGATCATGACCTGAGCCGAAAGCAGCGGCTTAACCCACTGAGCCACCCAGGCGCCCCTGAATGGGTATTTTCAAAAACAAAAATAAATTGTCCATATATCTCTGAATTATATCAAAATACCAAAACAAAAAAAACAAAAAAGGAAGAAGTAACACTTGAGACAAAGGGCTCATAAAACCAATAGGACAAATATGAATAGCAAAGTCATAAAAAATGCAAGAAATCTTACCTTAAAGAGATCTTGAAAATTTAAATAATCTGTTATAAATGTAAAACAAACATTCCATTTGGTAGGCAGAATTTCAAAATGAGCCTCCTGCCCATGGTTTCTCTCTAACTTTAGGAAATGTGATTATGTTCTATTATATGGCAAAGAGAACTTGTCAACTCAATTAAGGTTACCAAGCAGTCAGTTTTGAGTTAACCAAAGAGAAGACTACCCAGTGGTTGTAATTTAACCACATGAACCGTTAAAAAAAAAAAAAAAGTCCTTTTTCTAGGGGCTGTGAGCAGAACAAGTCAGAGGAATTAAAGCTTGAAGAAGGCTCAAGGCATTAATTGGTAGCTTGAGTACGTAGGAGGCTATGTGGAAAGGATTAGAAAGTTGACTTTGGGGGCTTATACAGGCCACCAGTAGACAAGGAAATGGGGACCTCAGGCCTATAGCCACAAGGAACTAGATTCTGAAGATATCTTGGGTAAACTTTAATATGGATTCTTTCTTAGAGCCTCCAAATAAGAGTTTACCTAGCTTGGCTTCAGCCTTGTGAGACCCTAAGCAGAAAAACTAGTTGAGTCAGCCTGGACTTTTGACCTATAGAACTGTGGGGATAATCAATAGATATTCTTTTAAGCTGCTAAGTTTTGGTAAAGAATTAACACACTCCCCAAACATTTCATCATTTAGTATTTTGTTGAGAAGACTGATTCTCTGATTATTAACATTTCCAGTTGACATCATATCGTCTATTCTTTATGAGATTTGTGAAATTGGTTTTACATTTCTCCTAAATGTGAGTAGAAAGGATTTGTTATTTTATTAGTTTTCAGTAATTGCCATTAAGCGAACATACTTAGGCACCTCTCTAAAATAAATCAACCACAGAATATATTAGAATGTGAAAATTTACTGTAATGAGGGATTTCTTTCTTGACATTGCTGAATTTCCCAAATAAGTCACTTATGTATATGCCTTTTGACATAGAAATTTATTTACTTCAAATTAATTTTCTTATTTTTCAGATTATTTCTTCACCTCATACTACTTGATTAACTACTAGGAATCCTTGTCTTTTTCTTTATTCTTTTGGAGGTCATGACTTATTTAGAATTATAACTATATATGAGTTGATAGGCAAGAATTTGGAAAAAAACTGAAAAACAAAAAACAATCAAAAAAATTTTGCTGATTATGAATACATAGACTATTTTAATACCTTGCTTTATGGAAAATGAACTGAATTACAATCTATCTCTTTTCTCGATATTTCTTTCTTTCCAACATATTCACACCTTTTCTTACCCCAACCATGGTATTCTCATCTTGATATCTCCAGTACCATTTATTTGTATTCTAAACATACATTTCTTAAAGCTGTTTTAACTTTTATTTCTTGTGGGTAACTCAGTCGTAATATGTTTAAATACTCTTCTCATTTCTTATCATTATTCACAAGCACTAAGTCTATGGTCTTGCAGGTTTAATGCCTTAAAGTCATATTTAGGCACATACTCTTTCTTTTATTCTCAGTAAACAGTCATTCATAATATCATTTGACTTCTTTGAATTATTTTTAACATTTATTTCTTGCAATTGTTATCTTTAGACCCTATGTCTTCATACCTGGAAATTAAAAAAAGTTCTGGAGAGCTGTGCCAAATTCTGTTGTCTGCTCCTATCAATTTATCCTGTATAAATACCACCAGTATAATATTATTAAAAAGCCTTTTTAATCATGTTGCCTTCTTGCTCGCAAAACCACTCAGACTTCTTGTTGTCTAAACAATATTAAAATTCTTAGGTCTGCAATTGAAAAGCTTCTATAATCTAATCTCCACTGTTCTTTCAATTTTATCTGAATTTTTCCCTTTGAATAGTCTAATACAGTAAAATTATAATTTATTAAATTTTTGCCCACTAACTTCATCTTGTGTTTATTACATATTGATTCAACTTCTAATATGATTTATACACAAGATGTGTCCTAGAAAAATTCCTTCCTTCCTCCAAAATCCATTTTAAATTTCATCTAATCCAATAAAGTTTTCCTTGACTATCCCAGGTGAAAATGACATGTTTCTATTTTTTATATTCAATTTCAATGATTTTTTAATAAATTCTTACACATAGACTTGGACCCTTGGTCCCCAGCTTCCACATTAGATTTCAGAAAATGTGATTCCTCATTTGATAATTCAGTATAATTCCTTATATGTTTGAACCAAAAAGTAACTAAGAGCTGGGGGAGTGATAATAAGAGCATTTCTTAGAAATTTGGCATGCGGAAACTAAATTTTCTATTATTTATAAAGAACAGAAATTTATGTGGACTGTAATTGACAAAGTGGTTACTGGTCTCTGTACAAAAGCCAACATCAGATGAGCATTCAGGCTGAACTCTCTCTTCTCCAAAGGGAGAGAGTCTTCAGGTCACCATTAAAGATCAATGACATTGATGGCAAGTGTGACCTGCTCTGCCATGTCTTATCAACTCCATGGGCAAAACCCAAGTATTTAGCTTTCAGATTAAATCCATTAATAATATGTTAAATGAAATACCGGTGGAAGTAACAGTACACACCTTACTTTGAATCATGAAAATCTAGAGGAAAGTCAGCTGAAACATGTTTCGGATCAAGTATTCTCAGCCCATTATACTAAAAATTCTTTTGGCAAAACTGAAAATAGAAACTATAATAGCACCCCTTAAGATACTGCAATTCACGCACACACACACACGTGCGCGCACGCACGTGCACGTGCGCACTTGTTTATTTTTACCCAAATTAATGCTAAAGTTTATTTATAAGACATCCTACACTTTAAATTTTATTCCCAAAAGGTCTGGAAATGCATCTTAAATTCAATCTGAAACTAGGTGATTATGTATTTCTTCAAGAACATCATCTTTTCCATAGCCTACTCTCTTGGTTCACTTTTCATCTTTTAAACTTCAATAATGTCATATAATGAGTTTCCTTGCTCTCAGTTTTGCCACTCTCTGACCTTTACCTTACACAAAATATAGAATTTTTCTAAAGGACAAGTCTTATCATTTTACTCCCCATTAAATGGTTTCCATTCGATTGGAGGAGAAATCAAACTCTAACTTAGCATATAAGGTATTTCAAGGCCAACTTTTGCATTCCTTTTCCTCCTTTCTGCTCATCCTGTTCAGAACCATATCCCATCCCAAAATTACTTAAATCTTCCAAAATGCCCATGCTTTTCCTTACTGTTGCCTCCTTCTATGGAATGTACCATCTCTGGTCTCATCCCCATATGCTCCTCCCGTTCCTGAACTATGTGTCTGACAAGAAACCTAAGTTTCAGTTCATGTACCACACCCCATAAAAATAGAGGATGAATTTTATTCTCAAAAGAAAATTAGTCATAACTTTCTCTATAAGTCTGACATATACTGTATATATAACATTTTATAACTTATAATTTTAGAATTCATTTCCTATCCACATAACTGCTATATGATATAACATCCATAACATATTTACAGTTACTATCACATGAAAGTTAGTTAAAAATGGCCACTGAGTGAATATATTTATTCATATAAGAAAATTTACATGAGGCATAACCATAACCCAGTGGAACATTATAGATGTCTTGATGATTAGCATGTGGCCAATCAAAAATCAACAAAACTGTAGATGTGAATATTTGTTATGAGAAAAAGAAATACTACTAATAATACTAAAGAACAATACTGAAATATCAACTCGTATAGCATTTCCAATATGTCAGGCACAATATAAGCACTTTACTTATATTGACTCATGAGGTCTCTAAACTCCATTTAGTTTCTTAGAGATAAAATTCTGTGGTGTTCACAATTTTAGACTCAGTACTTTGAGTAGTGCATCTTGATGGTAGATGCTGATCATGTAAATAAACTCTATTAGCATTTTTGGCAGAATATAAAGATATGCTGCTAATTAAGTCTTCAATACATTACTATAAATTAAATTTTATCTTATTGTTTGGTGCTTACATTTTTTGTCCAATGTAGCCCAATTTGAATTTGAAATTCTTTAGAGAACAGAAGTAGTCCTTCATTTATTATTTTTAATGTTGTAATTAATATAGTCTTCTTACAAAGGTATGCTTGATACCAAAGATACCTCATGCATTGACCATCCTATCTTTCACACATGGGAATGCAATACTTTTTCTTTGTTTCAACATTTTATGAAGTTACTTATTTTATTATGTTTTAATTTGTTCTTAATTATTTGCATACATGTTTTTTTTTATTAGATTATTGGTTCCTATGGGTTAGACTCTAGCAGCCAGACTACGTACCATGCTTCTTTTTATCCATACACAAAATGGAGATGTAACATGATCAGCAGGAGGGGCTGAAGGAAAGGGGAGAGACTATAAAGTTGGAGAACTGGGAAGCAGTCCCAGTCCTCCAGGAAGAAGTTCTGCTGCATTAAATAAATTTCCTTTTTTCTGAGATTCACTTTATCCTTATGTGAAAAGGTTTAGGATTAAATCATCTCAAATTTTTCTCTAGTTTTAATCATCTATTATCCGTTAAGATACTTAATTGTTGTGTTAAATCTAGTAATACCTATGAATGAGTCCTGGTTATTTGGACAAAAAGTTGGAATTCTCTTAAAAAATTGTTCTTATATAAAAATAAATTAGACACTAGCCCAGCACTCATTCACTCATCTTTTATTACTGTTAGAATCCCTAAGTCTGGGGCATGGGGAGCCAGCTAAATATATGTTACCCAGACTTCCCTCCTGTTGCTGGTTCTGGCCTGGTGACTAAGTTTTGGCCAATGGGATATTAATGGAAGTGATGGGTTTATTTCCCAAAATGTGCTGCTCGAAGGAATGGACATCCTTCACTTTCTTTTTACTCTTTCCTGCTAAGTAAGATACAGACACAGTGGTGAATTGAGCAGACAAAAACACCCAACACTCAGGAAGAGTTCATCAACACATGGGAAGACCTGGGTTCCTAACCCTATTTAAACCCAGAATCATGCCTGGACTGTTTCTATAATCTATTACCTGGAGAAAGATAAACAAATTCTGTCATACTGCTGCAGTTCCAGATAGGTTATTACTGAAACAAATCACCAGATGTGCACCTAATGAAATAGCGTTTAAATTTTTTTTCTATAAGCACATGCAGTAAGAAGCAATTTGGATTTCTGTGTCGCAGGGAGCGGTACGCATTTACTGCGCTGTCACAAGCCTACGTCCGATCTTCAGCTACTATCCTGTGGTCTAGAGGGAACTTGATCTTCTTGATATATCACAGAACATCTTCTGTGATACTCACTTATATTGAAAATACCACGCCAAACAGATATGGCATTCAGGAGCCATAAAGATTCTAGATGCCCCAGTAGGATTCATGTCTGCCAGACAATGAGAGATAAATTCTATAAATGTTTACGGGCCTGCCACATTGTAGAGTTGCTAGGAGCCTATGGTTCTTTATAATAGCAGACTATCCTTTCTAAAGTAAGAGGTAAGTTGTCCCATCATCTACCCCAAAGAGGGAGTCACCATGCTTCATGGTGTCTGGATTTTAAAGGCGATTCACACCACATTTTGGTATGCTACTTCAATACTTTTACGGGTAACCCGTAAAACTGTTTGTTTCCGAGACAAGAGCAATTTATTCAGGAGGTCTAGCCTGCAGTTCAAGCTGCCCTGCCACTTGGGCCTCACAACCCCCTACATCAGGGATGCCAGACTACAGTCCCCAGGCCAAATCTGGCCCCTCTGCTTTTGTACAGTCTATGGACCCAGTATAGTTTTTCTATTATTAAGTAGGTGAAAAAATATCAAAATAAGAAGAGCATTTTATGACATAGGAAAATTACACGCAATCCAAATTCCCATGTCCATAAAGCAGCTTTTATTGGCATATAGCTATACTTCTTTATTTATTGTCTCTGGATGCTTTCATGCTACAGCTAAGACGGATAGTTGTGACAGAGACTGGATAGCTCATGAAGCCTGAAATATTTACTATCTGTCCCTTCATAGAAAAAGTCGCCCCTCTCTGAAGTAGAAAAAAATAGGAGCTGGCAGTGGAATCTCTGACAGACCTCAAGAAGACTCAGAGCTCAGACTTAAGAGTTTTATACCAAGGCCATGCTCCCTTTCTCCAGGAAAAAAAGTTTTTGTGGGTTCAACATCAGGAAATCCCCTCACCCAGGTAATCTACATATTCCCGCTGTAAAATGTTCCTCCTGCTGACCTCAGGGGCCATTTGAAAAATTGCTCCTGGAATGTTTCTAGAATCCAAATTCCTAATAATAAAGCACCACATAAAACTGTGACCTAAGATGTCTATGGTGATTTGGGCATTATTTAACTCACTAAACATAAAATCCGGTCTGTATTTCCAACATCTACTGAAAACCAGAGGTGAGGTGTGTCAGAACATTAACAAAGCCAGACCAGATGAAGCAAGTACAATGCATAAGCAAATACCTTAGAAATGCATAGTAGCTGTTCCTTCTGCTTTACTGCCTCTCCTTCACATCACAGCTCAAGTTTCCCAAGGAGTTCCCTGTGATTGTATTATGTTGGAGGAAAAACATACACCTGCACAGTACATTGACATTATCTGAAAGTGGATAGCTGCTGTATTATAGCTCCACTCAAGGGAGGCCTGAAAGTTACGAATAAAGGGAAATCCTCCCAGTGGAAGCACTTGGGGCAGTAGATCTGTTTGTCCCCTTCATGTGGAAGGAGAGACTGTCTAAGAAAAATACCCAGGTTGGCTAATGGGTTGGAAGGTGGATCAAGGCTTCACAGTGAAATAATTTGCCCGATTGGTGATTAAGTCTGGCCAATAAGTAACTGAATGGACTTGTGAGTATAGGCATTGATATTGAAGATAACTGTATTCTTGAAGACGAATATCAGAAAAGATCCATTTCAGGGAAGGCTTAAAATAAAAGGTTGAAGACCATGACCCTTTATATGGATGTCATTGATTCTTTTCCAGATATTTTTCTGCTTGTCTGACAGAATCCTATATCAGGTAGTTCGTGAAGGTTAACATAAAAGCCATTCATAATTTTCAGCTATGGCTGAAATTATCTTTACCAAGACTAATCTATCTGTTGTCAGACCCCAGAGTCTAATTCTGGTCATCTTATACAGTATTATTTTCCAAAAGAAGACCTATCCACCTGGTAGCACGCTGGATTACATGAGCCCCTATTATCATATCTATCATCTATATCCCACACAGGGCTAGACAGATGTCTGGAATGCAAATAAGCCTTCCTGTTGTAACACTCTGCCAGTGATATTCAAGGACTGCCAGATATCCATTTCTATTATATGTCACATACCATCACCACCAGTCAAAAAAGTAAAGCAATGAAAGCAATGAGTTGACATCCACGGAATTCACTTCTTAGCATATGCTTATGATTCATTTGCAGCTAACTTTTAGAATGGTGAACAACCAGCTAAAAGCTTGGTTACAGCACTGCTGGGAGAGAAGTCATGGTATTCCCCATTCCTCATGTAGCATATGTCATAGACCAAAAGCCACTTATGATATTATCTTCACTAAAAAACTAGATACATACAACATTGAAACTAATGGGTTGAAAGTGAAACCGTTCTTACTATTATGTAAAGTAAATCACTGGGAAAAAAGTGAATCACTGGAAAGATTTTTGCTACTTGTCTCTGTGCCTTTGATTTCAGTGGCTTTTGAAATCCTAATGTCCAAGGAAGAAATGCTTCTATTGGGGAACACAGTAACACCCCTGGAAATAAACTGAAATTGCTCTCTCTGCTTTTCATGCCATGCAGAGAAGAGGGTCACTCTTCAGAAGTGATCAATCTCCATTATCAAGGAAAAAAATCAACAGCTGCTACACAATGGGACAAGGAAGATAATGTCTGGAACCAGAGGACTCACTGGCTTTTAGTACTTCTAGCACCCCTTTACTCAGTGATAGTCAATGGAACACTGTGATGTAGGAGAGCTAGGTTCTGGTCTCGTGGAGTCAAAGAATGAGTCTCCCAGACAAAGGAAAGTGAGTAAAGCAATAGAAGTTTATTAAGTGAAGATACAGAAAAGGCTCTCAAGAGCGAGGGTTGCCAGTGAGGGCCTTTAAGGATTGGTCTTTTACAGAAAGCTAATCAGGGAACTTAAATCCTTTGAGCAATGAGCAAGGACTAGTGATAACATCTTCAATGGCTTACTTCCTTTTTAGAGTCTGGTTATTCCTTGTTGGTAGCAAGTGATTATCATAAAGACACCCACCCTACACACCTAGGGCAGGGTGGTCCTGTACCCCACATACTAGGGTAGGGTGGTCTAAATGGTCCCCTTATCTGTGGTTTCCTCACACCTCCACATTTTTGGGATTTTTCTGTGAGGTGATCACATAGCCACCTATCTCTCCCTACCTATCTCCACCTGCCCCTTAAAGACAGAGACAGCAAAGACTCAGATCTCAAGAATGAAGGTTTGGGCCACCCCAGCTGGTAAAGAATCTTATCCATTTTAGGTGATTGAGAGAGTAATAGGGGTCTTAAATGGATGTTGAAAGACGGAAGTTATAGACATGGGACTGTTAATGGCAAGTTTTATGTGAATTGTTTCTTTCCCTCCTCCTTTTATTAAGAAATGGAGGTGGCTAAAATTTCATGTTTTAAGTGGGAGTCTATCTACAGTGCTCTCATCCCATGATTAAATGAAATATGATAAAATGAAATATTTTGTATGGGTACACAAAATTTTCGTCATGAAAAAGATAGGAATAAATACTGAAAAGCAAAAGAGGTGGGTGATACTGGATATTTTTATTTGCTACTCCAGATCTCCTCTTCTTCCCTCCCCCCCTATTGTGTTTCCTGAGAAGTTAAGGTGATAAACTGTATCAAGAGCTCCTTTACCCTAGGGCTGGGTGTGACCAGTGGGAAGCCGCTGGAAAGGACACTTTGGAAGGAGAAAGTTGAGAAGTATTCCACTGACTCCTGAGAAGTCTGTTAGACACCACACCTCCTACCTCAGAGCCCCCTCTTACCCCTATATATTTCCAGGTTCTAGTGATTGCTTCATCCTCTTGCCTCTTCAAATCTGAACATTAGCTCATAGCTCCTGCTAGCCCTCTCATGCTTTACCCAACCTTTCTGGTTTTCCTTAACTGCCCACGTTTTGTAAATAGTTCTTTCCTTAATATTTCCTCAGATATATTTCAAATATACTGTTTAAATGTGAAATCTATTTCCTGTGGAGAACCTGAAGGATACAAGCACAGAGTAGGCAAAATATTAAATGTTAGATCTTATTTTTTCTTCTATCTCGTAAGTCTGAAACATTAAAAGCTCCAGGTAAAATAGATGTCACTGTCTTATAAAATGTCGCCAATATCATATTTCCCTATGACAATTCAGTTCTAGTTTTGATGAGAGGGTAATATGAGAATAAACGATCTTCTTTGTCTTTTTGTGCATTCTTTAGAAAAATGACCTTTAGAAGCAGGGCACTGGAATATAAATGCAAACTTCCTTTAAACATTTTTGACAAGCTTAGTGCACTCAAAGCCTCTATTGCTAGGTAAAAACAGTTTGTTAATTTCTATTTGACAGTTACTAGTAATTGTAGTTACTTTCATATAGCTTGGGTTTCCATCATTTTGTGTATTTTTATTTTAGTTGTGAAAAAAATACTCAAATGAAATTTTATATGAAGGAGAAATTCATCATGACATTGCAAAATAAAAGTGAATAATCAAAGTTTAATTATAGACTTAGATCACCCATGTCAGCTATACTCACTAAAACTGACTTATACAGAAACACAATGGATATATCCAATTAATAGTTAACTAGCAAATAATACTGCAGTCATAGTAATTTGTATCAATGTATTAATCATTTCAATATGATATCGATATAAATTTATGATTTTGTAAAATTATTTGTTTCCTTATTGCTGTTTTATTCTTATATCTTTAGCAATGTTAATAAACACTTTCTAACTTGACATCTCTATCAATATAACACACTATACAATATGGTTTCAAGTATGTACTAGTTTGCCCACGAATATCATTAAGTCATGTTTACTCTATGTGACTAACTTCAGCATGGTTTTACACATACATATTTATTTACATTTGAAAATACCGATTGATAAATACTTGGGATGATTTCTAAAATATGCCATGTAGCGAGAATATACCATAATTAAATTCTAAAAGAATCACCATAATGATTAACAAGCATCATTAAAACTGTTTTCTTTAGAATCAGTCTTCTCGTTAAGCTGCATTTAAGGTGTTCTGTCACGTGCACATTGTACATATGTATGGATTTGCCTTTATGGAACAGAAAGACAGAACTGGAAGGATCTTCCAATGTAGTTACTTAAAGAGATTAAGACAAGAGAGAGGTATTAAAGCTCAATCAATTAATTAAACCTAGGAAACTCAACGTACTGCTTTCAGAGAAAAGAATGTTATTATAAAGGTATTTTTTTATATAAAAAGAATTCAAATTTCAAGTGAAGTTTCCTGTCCCTACCCCCAATAACTAGATTGGATTATCGCAACCACCTCCTCCCCACAACCTCTAATATCCTGTCTATGACTTTTCGACATCCAAAACTCTTGAAGTCACAGAAAAGAGTAAGATGGCCTATTTCATGACAGTCTATTTTCCTTCTGAGTCCAAGTTCTGTTTCTGCTGAATTGGCTCAGTTTCTGAGTTGTTCCTAATGCTAGGGTCGTCATATTTAATAAATGGAAATGCAAAATTTTAAGTTACATTTGAATTTCAGGTAAAAACTTTTTTTTTTTTAGTATAAGAGTGTTCCATCCGGGGCGCCTGGGTGGCTCAGTGGGTTAAGCCTCTACCTTCGGCTCAGGTCATGATCTCAGGGTCCTGGGATCGAGCCCCGCATTGGGCTCTCTGCACAGCAAGGAGCCTGCTTCCCCCTCTCTCTCTGCCTGCTTCTCTGCCTACTTGTGATCTCTCTCTCTGTGTGTTGAATAAATCAATAAAATCTTAAAAAAAAAAAAAAGAACATGTGTTTCCTGAATACAGGTCTCAACCTTGACCTCTGTTTAAAAAAAAAAAAAAGAGTGTTCCATCCAATATTCGGGATATATCTAAACAAAGAACTTACTTGTTGTTCATCGCCTCATTTATTTGATACATTTAGCTGGGTGTTCTGCATTCTATCTGACAACCCTACCTAGTGCATACAAGATTACTCTTCCGTGGAATTCAGTTTCTTTTCATTAGTCCTACCCTCTCTCACATCCCCACTGCAATGAGATCCTTTCCATGTAAAATAATGTTCAGTGAAGTTTTGGGAGAGATGGAAAACACATATACAAAAAAATAGGAGATTTTTTTTTTTTTTTTTCCGAACCACAGGATTCCGTTTATGTGATGGATCCAGACAGACCCACGGGACACAAAGCAGGTTGGCAGCTGCCAGAGAGGCCAGGAAGGGGACTGGCTGCATGACCCCAAGAACAGAACGTTTTTAAACTGATTGAATGTTATGGGAATGTCACCTCAATCAGAAAACCCCAGACAAGTCCCTCTGAGCGACCCGGCCCCAAGCAGGAGATGTTTTAAAACACAATCTATATTTCCACTGATAATAGAGAGAATAAAATGGAGAAAGCATTGCTAAGGGGCTCATAGAAAATGGAGCCAGGAAGACATTGAGGAAGTGGGGCTTATACATGTTTTCTGTCTCAGATTCTCAGAATTTGTACTAAATGTGGCTAAAAGCCAAGTCACCTGCTATATGTGAAAATGGATGTAAATGGACTTTCTGCCTTACACTAGCCTAAGCAACCAAGCACACATAGATTAGTGGTAACTGTAGCTAAAGCAGCACCAATCACATTTCATTCAAAACAAAACCCGCAACTTCCCTCCTTCCCTCTTCAAATCTCTAGCTTCCTGTGTCTCTCTGGAGAACACTTTCAAGTTTGGCATCTGTGTCTCCCCGATTGCAATCCCTAAGACCCCAAGTAAACACACATATTATGTTTTAAAGCTTACAGTTTGGACTTTTGTTGGTTGACACTTCCTCACATAAAAGCAATGTTCGCTGGTCTTTCTCATCAAAGTATGTATTTTAAATTGGTATTGATTGACTCTGATTACAAGAAAACAGAGAGAGATTCTTAAGTGAGCTTTGACTAAATTTAAAATGTGTGTATCCTTGTTTCCTCATGTACAACATGAAAAGATTGGTCATTTATATGAATAGGCAGGTAACTCTAT
Organism: Lutra lutra; assembly: GCF_902655055.1. NCBI lineage: Eukaryota > Metazoa > Chordata > Mammalia > Carnivora > Mustelidae > Lutra > Lutra lutra. The sequence goes on from NC_062289.1 coordinate 42,085,163, forward strand.
CTATTTATCTATTTAAGTTTATAGTTGCATTAAAATTTGGGGGACAGGGGCGCCTGGGTGGCTCAGTGGGTTAAGCCGCTGCCTTCGGCTCAGGTCATGATCCCAGGTCCTGGGTTTGAGCCCCGCATCGGGCTTTCTGCTCAGCAGGGAGCCTGCTTCCTCCTCTCTCTCTGCCTGCCTCTCTGCTTACTTGTGATTTCTCTCTGTCAAATAAATAAATAAAATCTTAAAAAAAAAAAAATTGGGGGGACATCTTATATATACATTGATTTTGAGAAATAAGAATTTTCCTTGCCATTAAGCAAGGAAGCAGGATAGATGAAATAAAACCAAACTGGTAAGTTTAGAAAATATTAATATGGAAAAAGCTAAAATTAGTTCCTGGCCTGATTTTTTTTTCTTCCCCTCCGTATTCCCTACCTCTAGTCTTTCCACCTCTATGGAGTAGTGGAATAAACCCAGACTTCGTAATTGAGGAGACTGACTCTGCATTTTATTAGTTTCATGAATTTTTGTAATTTTTAACTTTTCTGAGCCCTAATTTATTTTTAAAGCCTGAAATTTTCTACAGGAATTTGATCAAATAAAACTTTGTCTCTGAGGTGATCTCAGTCCTATATAAAACAGCAAACCAAATGTATATTTTATTTTTTTCCATAGCACTTAACATCATCTCTCACATCATATAATCATTCATATATTAGCTTGCTTTTATTGCCTATCTTCTCAGACTAAAAAGTAGCCACCAGAATGACCAGGATTTTGCCTATTTACTTCTTTGGTATATCTCTAACACAATAATTCCTAGCACATAAAAGGAAGGACATACTATATATACTTGATAGCTGAAAGGTGAACTTTCCCTATTTCCATAAGGGGCTAAACCAAATTCCAGGTTTTTTTCTAAAGCTTTAAACGTATACTGAATATAGAGAGTTAGATAGTGCCTGGCTTATGGTATGCAGGAAATGAATGATTAATTTTATTGTTACCAACACAGTATGCACTCCCTGACATGTAGTAGTAAATCAGTGGGTTTTAATACTCTTTCCTTTCCTTTTCAATTTCTTTGATTTATCCCTGTGTTAGCTTCTCTCACTTGCCCTTGGAAGAATCATGGAAATGCAAGAAAATACAAAGAACAATAAAAAGCCTAAACATACAAAATATTAATAATAGTGTTTGTTGTTTGATTTATATGTACACTTAAATTAAAATGTTTGGCAACAGTAACACAAAAGGTTACACAAAACAGTAACACAAAAGGAGGGGTCTATGATGCCCCATTATTTTAAAATTTTAGCATTTTAAGGGTCATAGCAAAGTACTCACAGTAAATCTTATTAAGTCAAAGATTCATGTTGTAGTCTCTTGAGCAATAAAGGAATAAAAACAAGTCTGTAACTAACAATCTCATAGAGGAGAAAAATAAATTTAAAATAACTTGCTCAATTCAATAGTTAAGAAAGAAGAGGAAAAAATCATAGTGCAATAAATATACATAAATCCAAATATATAAATAAATCCAGTAATTCTAAGGAAAATAAAAAATCAAAAATGGTCACTCTGGATTAAAAAAATGGAATCTAAATATAGGTGGCTTTAAAAAGATATACCTGAAACTAGAAAGCAGACAGTATTTTTTTCTCTATAGTCAAGTGTCTGTTTCTTGGTTTACCTCTCTCTCTCTCTCTCTCTTTTTCCTTATGCTAGTTTGTTTTGTTTCTTAAATTCCACATGTGAGTGAAATCATGGAGCATTTGTCTTTCTCTGACTGCCTTATTTTGCTTAGCATGATATTCTCTAGCTCCATCCATGTCGTTGCAAAAGGTGGTCTATGGAAGCAGTGAATCACTGTATTGTGCACCTGAAACTAATATCAGATGGTACATTAACTAATTACAATTTAAAATTAAAATTTTTAAAAGCACATACTTTTGCAAAAGTATGGGAAATATACCAAATTAAAACAGCAATAAGACAGTTGGTAGAGCTTTGCTAACATCAGAGATGACTTTAAGGCAAATAGAATTACTAGAGCTGAAGAAAAATACCTCACCATAATGATGGGGTCAATCTGTCTGAATCATCAATTCTAAATTTCTATGCATATAATAACAGGTTCATACTATGTAAAGCAAAAACTGATAGAAAATTTTAAAAAGTAGCCACTACCACAAATCTGGGAAACTCTTCACATATTTCTGTTAGTATTAGAACAAAGAAATTTTTTAAAAAAGTAAAGATATAGAATATGAGACAACATACTTTTTTAAAAATTTTATTTTATTTTTTTTCAGTGTTCCAGAATTCATTGTTTATGCACCACACCCAGTGTTCCATGCAATATGTGCCCTCCTTAATACCCACCACCAGGCTCACCCAACCTGCCAACCCCCTCCCCTCCAAAACCCTCAGTTTGTTTCTCAGAGTCCACAGTCTCTCATTGTTCGTCTCCCCCTCCTTACAGAATAAATTGGCTACACTAGAAACCAATAGCAAAGAGATAACTGGAGAATCCTCAAATGCCTAAAAAATAGCAAACCTTTCTAAAAAACCTGAATCTAAAAGAAATCATAATGGAAATTGTAAATTTTTTGAACTATGTAGTGAAAGTGAGACTTGGTGAATGTTTTGGATAGGATGAACATAATTTGAGAAAAAAGGTAATTGCCAGTGAGCATGTTACCAACAATCTAAGTAGCCACCTCTAAAAGTTATAAAAAGCCATGTAGCAATTTCCTGTTTCTCCCAAAGATTAGAAAGACAAAGAAAATATTAAATGTACTTAAATGTATGTGTTTTTTTTTTTTTTTTTTTTTTTGTTTGTTTTTTTTTTTTTTTTTAATATTAGGGGGCAGATGAAGCACTCCTAGACTTAAGGGAAAAAATTTCCCAAGAAAGCAAAACTTTTGGAGATGTGTGAAAACATTTTGCAGTTTATTTTTTTCTCCTATCTGAATATGGGGTATAAGTCACACTCAAAGTGAGATATAGTGCCCAAGAGTCTTGAAAATAGCAGAGTGTTAGCGAGTCTCATAGGGACAGAAAGACAGAAAGGAAACACATTAGAGTATTGGAGATCAGGTTCCAAGTATAAAAGGAGACACGGAGGGGCGCCTGGGTGGCTCAGTGGGTTAAGCCGCTGCCTTGGGCTTGGGTCATGATCTCGGGGTCCTGGGATCGAGCCCCGCATCGGGCTCTCTGCTCAGCGGGGAGCCTGCTTCCTCCTCTCTCTCTACCTGCCTCTCTGCCTGCTTGTGATCTCTCTCTGTCAAATAAATAAATAAAATCTTTAAAAAAAAAAAAAAGGAGACACGGAGAACAGTGTCTGACGCTCTGGCTTTTCCATATGTGGTGTTTGCTGCACTCTGAAGTCAGAGACAGCTCTAGACAGCCAAGATGGAATCCTATGCAGACTGAATGCTTCCAGTCTCTGGTTCTGCATGGAAGGAGTGTGGAAATCACCACTCCCCATCCTGATAAGTCAAAAACTGCACAGATGGAAATGTCAACAACTCTTCTTGGATCCATAAAAGAGAGGGGACACAGGCAATCCAGGGCGCCCACAATTGGAGAGAGACAAGCAAAGATCAGGAGTCAGAGCTTCCTGAATGTGGGAACCTGGGCAGTAAAAGGAAAACCCGACCTGTACCCGACAAGCTGCTGGAGGCCTCGCGAGGACAATTTTGACAATTAAAAACTCCAGGGGGATGCTGTCCTAGGAAGGTTCCCACAAGATATTCCTCCAGAATATCTTGAGCAGATTCCCAGAGTAGATATCAGAGAAAAATACCCTCTGGCTTCAGGCAGGTGAACAGGAAGAAGGAACGATTTTCAAATATGCCAGAGCATTCTTCTTTAACAAGGCCTGTCCACAAGGAAACTAGTTAACCAGAGTCTAACCTGCTAGGGTATTATCAGAGCCTAACTGATCTAGAGGATGATTGATGAATCTAACCCCCACCCACAGTAGGCATGCTTTCCTAGCTAATCAAGGAGAAAACAAAACAAAACAAAACAAAACAAAACAGGAGAAATACTTATGAAGTTCATAGTCTAGAGGCACAGGCTCACTAAAAGACTAAGGCCTAATCCTAGGACCGTAGATCCTGCCCCACCCCCACACCTCCCCACCATATTCCTAATGGTCTATTTATAGCAGTTCCTTTTGCACAGTACATCATATCTAGCCATCAAGAAAAAAATTACCAAGTACACCAAAAGGCAATAAACAAACAAACCACAATTTGAAGAGAGAGAACAGCAGCAGAACCAGACCTGATAGGGAGGCTGGAATTATCAGATTGGGAATCTAAAACAACTATGATTCATATGCTAAGGGCTCAAATGGCTACAGCAGACAACACACTGGAACAGATGGGCAATGTAAGTGGAGAGATGGAAATCATAAGAAAGAATCAAAAAGAAATCCTAAAGATAAAAACAAAACAAAACAAAACATTGTAACAGAAATGAAGAATAACTTTGATGGGCTTATTATTAGGAGACCAAGCATGGCTGAGCAAGGTAGATGGAGTTTTCAACAGTTGCTCAGCTGTGAAGAGTTAAGAGGTTATAGTTCAGAGATCAATGGAGAAAGAGGACACTTCGAAAGACTAAACATCTAAGGTAGAACCTCTCGAAGGCTTTGACCTAGTAACAGGTGGAGCTGGTAACAGGTTGAGCAGACCAGAGCTAGAAGTCTTACCAAAGCTGCAACCTAGACTCAAGCCAAGTCAGTGCTTAACTGGATTAAGGTGGTCAGCTTTTTCCTTAACTGCTTAGTGAAGAAGAAAGTAAACCTCCTTGGGAAAACATAACCTGATCTAAATGGTACTAAAATGCTTTTTGTATTATGTCTGGTATCACTCAAAATATTAACAAAACACGCCAAGGGAAAGACTGAATGACTGAAAGTCAATAGACAAGAATAAAAACAGACCAACTGGTAAAACAGATTTTAGAGTTATAATGCAAGGACAGTAAATTGAAAAATAGAGGCACATATAGGGAAAAGAGATAAAATATGGATAGTTTCCCAAATAATTGGCATTTATATAAAATTAAAATACTGGTATTGAAGAATTCAATAACAGGTATAAAGAACTGTGTGGATAGATTTAACAGCAAATTTGTGGAGAGGAAGTTCTTGATCTAGAATATAAATCAACAGAAAAATGTACAGAATAAAAAGTGTGTATGTACATATGCACATGTATCAATAAAATATCTAACATATCTATAATAGGGTTCCTAGAAAGACACAGAAAATTGGGCAGTAGCAATTTTTCAAGATATGATAGCCACTGAGGATTTTCCAAAACTGATTACAAATTTCAACTCATAAATCCAAGAAATCTGCAAATTCCACCCTTTAGTGAATAAAAGCAAATCATGATTACGCATACTGTAGTCCAAATGCTGGGAGCCAAAGACAGACAAATAATATTTTTAAAGCAGCAAGTGAAAACGGGTATGTTAAGCTTAAAAGATTGACATTTAAGACCATCAACTAATGTTTAAGCAAAACCATCAAAACAGAGGAAAATATAATGTAACCATTAGTGTGCTAAGTAAAAATAATTGCCAAACTATAATTTTATTCCCATAAAAAGAAATCTTAAAAAATGAAAGCAAAGGAGCAGAACTATACTTAAAGAATTAAATACTAAAGGGAATTCTCAGGCAGAAAAAACATGATCTTAGTCAGGAACAGAGAATGAGGAGCAAAAAAGATGAATTTGCCAAAAACAAAACAAAACAAAACAAAAAACAGGAGTAAAAAAAAAAATACCATAATTGTCCTGTTTCCATTAAGGATATTGAATTTGTTTTTTAAAATATTCTTAAAAAACATTGCCTGCTCTATATGGTTTTAGGTGTGATTTAGTCAAACATCTAAGATAAAAATAATGTCAATATTTTAAAAAATTATTTTGGAGAATGGGAAAATGGAGAATACGTCTTACTTCATTTTATGAGGCCAGGATAATTATGAAAGCATTAAAGGCCAAGCTCTCTGATGAACATAAATGCAAAATCCCAAGTATAAGCAAATTTAATCTAATAATACATAAAACATGATTATATACCATAACTACTTTGCATTTCTTACACTAAAACTTGGGGTTGGGGTCAAAAATCTACCACCATGATTAAGCTCAATAACATTTTGGAGGAAAAAAAATATGATCATCTCAATAGATATAAGAGAATATTTGATAAAATGTCATGCCATTTATATTTAAAAAATTAAACTTAGCATTATGAGAAACTTCCTTGACCTGATTACTGTATCTACAAAAATTAACAGATATAATTTCTAGTGAAATTTTGAAGAATTTTTCTCAAAAACTAAACAAAAAAGAAATAGGCACTCCCTACATTATTTAACATTTCATAAAGGTTCTATTTAAGGCAATACAACTGAGAAAGATACAAGGCACAAGAACTGAAAAGGAAAAAGTACAATTGTCATTATTCACAAATGACATGAATATGTCCTTTGATAATGAAGCATAAAATACAAACTACATCTAGGTATTCATCAGTAAATTTGGCAAAGTATTTGGATACAAGGACAACAGAGAAAAAGAAGACAAGAAAATCAAATACAAAATTACCACTTACATTAAAAGATCACAAATACTTAAGAATATAACCAATGAGGGTGCCTGGGTGGCTCAGTTGGTTAAGCAACTGCCTTCAGCTAAGGTCATGGTCCCAGAGTCCTGGGATCGAGTCCCACATCGGGCTCCCAGCTCCATGGGGAGTCTGCTTCTCCCTCTGATCTCCCCCATCATGCTCTCTCTCACTCTGTCTCTCTCTCAAAATAAATAAATAAAAATCTTAAAAAAAAAAAAAGAATATATCCAATGAAAGAGGTGCAAAGCCTTGTTCTAGGAATCTGCACATTTTCATTAGAGAAGTTTTACAAGGTCTAAATAAGTGAAAGCAGAGACTGCAATCAGAATTTGAAAGATTCAATGTTATAAAGGTACCAATCTCCCTAAAAAGATCAGTGAATTCAACAGTCCCAAACTTCATTTTATATCCAGAACATATAAGAACTACAAATCAGTTAGCACATGGCCAGCAACAAAATAGGAAACTAGGTGAAAGATTTGGGTAGGAACTTTGCAAAATAATATTTTCAGAGTCAATAAACATACGAAAAGGTGTCTAATATCCTCAGTAGTCGTAGTAGTAAAGGAAATGAAAAGTAAAAACCTAACTAAATATATTATCACATTTCCATTAAACTGGATAAGTTTGGGTGTTTTGTTTTGTTTGTTTTTGTTTGTTTGTTTGTTTTTCATTGTATCACCAGTTGTTGGTAAGAGCTATTATATGCTGCTGGTAGAAGTACAAATTGATACAATCACTTTGAAAATTTCTTTAATTATATCTAGATTATTAAACATTCACATATATTATGACTCAATAATCTACTCCTATATATACCCTCCAAACTGTGCACATATGTTCACCAAAAGGCATGCATAAGAATATTTATAACAATACTATTGGAGAAGACAGCAAATGGAAACAACCCTACAGCCTATTACAATGTATTCATTGAATGGAATATAAAAAATCAATGAGCGTGAATAAACTACTGAATGGATTAATCTAAAAATATAACATTGAACATAAGAATGTCATCACCAAAAATTATATACTCTGTAAGTAAGTCCATCTTCATGAAGCTGAAAACTAGCAAAACTCAGTGATGACAAGTCAGAATGGTGTTTTTTTGAGAGGAGATATTGACTCTAAAAGTGACAATGAAGGATATCTGATAATGTTCTATTTTTGATCTGACTGCTGATTGTGAGTCTTCAGTCATGAAAAAAATTAGTCTGTAGAGATGTTTTTGCACTTTCTGTATATATAATTATTACATATAATGTTATATATTATACATATTATAGTTTGATAAAAATTTTACTTAAAAAATAACCCACCTAGCCTCTTCAGTCTTTGCCTCATTTCTCTTAATACCAAAATGATAAGCCTCTGAAATCTTCATCTAATGAAATCATATGTATTGCCATCTTTTACTAATGTTTCTTGCTTCCAAGAAACTTATGAAACTTACATAGTTCCTTAAATCAGCAGTACTTCTAAAAGGAGGAACTCATTATAATGATTGTTTTGCTCTTAAATCAGACACAGCACACAACATCTCTCTCCAGATCTGCAGTGGAAAAACTTCCTGTGCCTGTTCTTCCATTAATGAATTCTGAAAAAGAAATGTTGTCACTTTTGAATTCCTTAGCACCAGTGTATTATAGGATCTGAGATGGTTGTAAACTGCTGGCACTATGGGAAAACACCATCATAACTATTTGTAAAAATGGATTTTCTAGTTATATATGCTAGCCCACAGTGAGTAGGAGGCATTCTCACAAATATGTTGCCATCCAACTCAGCAGTTTATTTTTCCCCACGAAGAAAGATAGAAGTATAGCTTCCCCAGAGGAATTGTTATGGAATGCTTTTGGAAATGGCCTATTTCTTTGTCCATAGCTATGAGAATGTGTCCAATTCCTTTGTGAGATTTTTAGCAACTCTGAGAAAATTTCACAATTGACTGATGAAGTTTCTGTCTTTTCTCTGCAAAATATACCCTCACCTTCCCCTCACCTATGCAGTCTGAAATTGAACCCAAATTCAGGTTCTATCTCACAAAGTAAAAATCTATAGAGGTATGAAAAGATCATGAAATGTGACTATGAATTCCAATAATCACTTGGTCTTTCCCATAGGAAGTGAGAGAAATTAGAGAAAATTAGATTTTACTGAGCTAATGAGGCACACAGGAAAAGGTTTAGTTTTGCTTTCACTTTCTCATTGGAGCAAGAAATGTGAGATTGCAGCTAATTTTGCATTCACTTTCATCTATTTAAGTCATAAATCAGATAAATGTAAAAGTTCAACTGAAAATCCCGTAAGTCAAAAAGGATGGGGCAGAGGATTTAGCATTTACTGGGCACCTATTATTAATATATTATATTTAATCCTCACAGTGATCTTATAAAATAAATGTTACTGTGATTTTATAGATCAATAAGCTAGGATCAGTGGGCAGCCACACCCAAATTCATACAACTAGTACACCACAGGAAAAAAAAGTCCATATCCTTATCATGCTAACCATACGGGCTTTACCGCTATGGGCACTTGAACTCTAATTTAAGGTAGACATCATTTTAATTCATGCCAAACTTTATTCTATTTGTAAGCACATGGCAGCTTCTTTTCTGGAAGATGTATGGAATATTTTCAGTTTATATAATGGGTTCTGAGTTTTCTAAATGGCAGAAAATGCATTTAAAAAATCAATTTGTATCTACACACCTGGAATGCAATTAGAAAAGATGTATACAGTAATGTTCATGTTTTCCAGGTGATTTGCTGAACAGGAAGGAAGAAACACTCCAAGATAAAATCTAATAATACAGCATAATATCATGAACCAGATAGCTCTTTTACACAATGCAGTCTATCACTTTAGGGGAGAGATACTGTAGGTAGTGATTAAGATCATGGATTTCAAAATCAAGATAAGCTGTGGATTATCATATATCATGAAATCTAAGACATTATTGACTGTGAGAACTAACAATACTTTACCATGACGGAAAAAGTGTTGCCAAATAATTTTTAGACACTTTTAATTGTATGATATATCCTGACTCCAGAGGTTTTAAATTTTGAAAAAAAAAAAATGTAGATTTGATGACATGAGGAAGCTATGTTATATAAACTAAATATGTTATGGTGGTTGAAACAAAATACAAATGTATTTCTCACTAATGTACATAATGGGTATCCCTCACAGTGACTGCTTCCCTCTGGGAAGTGACTCAAGGATCCAGATTCTTTCCATCTTGGGTCTGGTCCATCTTTAACATATGACATCCAGGGTCCCTGTGCTCATCTGCATAAAGATGGTAATAGGGAAAAGAGCCTGGGGGATTATGCCTGAAAACTATGTATCCAGGCTGGGAATGAAATTTACCACTCGTACTCCCATTTCATGGTTGGAACAGAGTCACAATGCCACAAAGCAAGCTGGGACATTTTACCAAGCCATATGCCCACAAAGCAAAGGAATTGAGTTTGGTACAGAATCAAGCTCTACTGAGACTTGCCAAGTTAGCCTCATACTCATGAGTGTCCATGGTTCTCCCTACCCCCAGACACACATAACTCTGTTTCCCAGCACCCTTTGGTTTGAGTGGATTGCAGAAGCAAAACCTCAAGAGCAGCTGCCCTAAAGAGACACCCAGATCCACAGTGGACTTGCTGAGAGCAAGATTTTAGCATTAATTATTTTAATGCATCCAAATATTGAGTACAGTGCTTGGCATATAGCAGCTAACCCATAAATAAAATTATTATTCTTACTTTTATAAAATCATTACTAACTTTTGAATGTGGAATCTTTATTCTGACTTTGCTTACATCATGCATAAGTGTTTAAATAATTATCCTCACATTAAACTTGCAAACTAATTTTTACTTAGATTACTTCATCTTTTAAATTCACTGAAAAAAATAAATCCCTTGTCATAGCCTTCAAATAGAATTAAGGTGCTTTCCCTACAATCCAGCAATTGCAAAGCAATTGATATTTACCCAAAGGATACAAAACTACAGATTCAAAGGGGCATATGCTCCTCAGTGTTCAATAGTAGCATTATCAATAATAGTCAAATTATAAAGAGAGCCCAAATATCCATTGGCTAATGAATGGATAAAGAAGGCATGGTATATATACACAATAGAATATCACTTAGTCATAAAGAAGAATGAAATCTTGCCATTTGCAATGACGTGGATGGAGCTAGAGAGTATTATGCTGAGCAAAACAGGTCAGAGAAAGACTACCGTATGATTTCATTCCGTGAGTGAAATTTAAGAAACAAAACAGATGAACATAGAGGGAGAAAAGAGAGAGAGGCAAACCATGGAACAGACTATAGAGAACAAGCTGGGGGGTGCTGGAGAGGAGGTGGGAGGGGGATGGGTCGAATGGGTGATGGGTTTAGGGGACTGGACAAAATGAGAATTTAGGGCCAAAGCATAATTCTGCCTGCCTACGGTCCATTCTTTTTGTTTTGTTTTATTTCATGGCCATTCTTCTCCTCCCCCGCCCCCAGATATAATTGACACTAAGGGATTCATCCCTTCTTAGGACAAAAGTGTAAATTAAGTTTTAAGCTTCCAAAAGTGCAGAATAGACATTATCCAAAGTTAAATTATTATTCAAAAATAATTTCAGTTTATAAAATTCATCGTGTAGCCAGGTGTATTTTTGGGTAAATGGCTATAAATACAGATTACCCATCTGCTGTTGTCTTTGAAAAATGCACTGCTTCTTATTCTCATTTTATTTCTCCTTTGCTCTTATGCTGTCATTAGCTTCAAAGTGAGGCCATACAGAGTAAAGATATGCAGGGGATACAGAAGTTGATGTAAATCAGGCCCACTATGGACTGATTTTGGATGCAGCTGTTACTCAATTTTATAACATACATTCACGGTACTTCTGTGTTTTTCTAAATTACAAAAGTCAGTAACTTAACTGATTCCTGTAAGACAGTTCAAAATATCTTCTCCTCTTTCAAACACTTGACTAATTTACTGGAGCATATTTGGTGCTAGTGAAATTATTCTCAATTTTAAAAGTAATTAATGTTTTGTGCAAAGCAGTCAAATATGAATATTCTTGAAATTGATTAGTATAAGAAAAATTTATTTTATTCTTAACATTTGTAATTTTCTCCTATAAAAATACTATTTTAAGATTTCTAAAGGAGTCTATACTCTGAAGATGAAATAATTACTTTATAATTTTTACAAAGATGCAAATTTTCCATAACTACCAAATATAAGATATTCAGATGTGAAAAAATGGCACATATCATATATGTGTTAAGTTTTTTTTTTTTTAAAGATTTTATTTATTTATTTGACAGACAGAGATCACAGGTAGGCAGGCAGGCAGAGAGAGAGAGGAGGAAGCAGGCTCCCCACTGAGGAGAGAGCCTGATGTGGGGCTTGATCCCAGGACCCTGGGATCATGACCTGAGCTGAAGGCAGAGGCTTTAACCCACTGAGCCACCCAGGTGCCCCTATATGTGTTAAGTTTTATCATTGTGTATTTAAAAGTTATTCTTGAGGCTTGTCATCTCGGATATGTAAGGCATGAAATTGTTGACTACAGAGATAAGATTTTTGGCATGCAAATGCAAGTTCTGTCTTGAAACTAGCTCTTTTTCTTTATATGTTTATGGCAAAATATGTGATAAAAGTATAAAGTTTAATATTTGAAGCCCTTCCAAAGGCTAATGATTAAAATCACATTGAAATGACTACATGAAAAGTTACTCATTCTTCATATATTGTAAGAGTTGTCTGTGTTAAAAAAATAATTCAACTGAGTAAATTTTAAAGATCTTATTGGCTTTATGCAACAATTTGTGAATCTGGCAGCATCCCATCTAGCAGTTAGAATTCTGAAGAGCGGTATAAAATAATACTTTTATAGGCAGAAGGGAGCCAAGCTAGCAAGTTATACTAACAAAAAGTGGATTGGTTGTGGAAAGGTCACTTTCCTGTAGTGCACTCAGGGATTTATCAGACAGATTACCTCACCAGTGCTGATTATGTAGCTTCTAACTGACTGGTTTAAGATTCCATTTCTGGGAGAACCGAAACTATAAATTAAGTCTTGGTTTGGTAACTGGGAGACTTAGCAATAAGTAACTCCACTGTAGGACTGCAGTTTTGTTTTTCACATCTTGTGAGATACTGTTGGCTCAAATGTTCCTGTTTTGGCTTACATTTATTATACTCTCTCTATGTCAAATAATTAGCATTGTTTTTATTAACTGAAGATGTTATATTAAACTTTCACATCTAGATCCACTCTGAGTAGATTGCAAAACCATTAGGAATTGGTTAGTAAACTAATAAAAGCTCATTTCCTGAGATACCTTTTATAAAACAAAACAAAACAATACAAACTTAGTCCGTTGCAAGACAAATTGAGTCCAAAGATTTTATTGAATATTTACACATTTTTATTTTGATTTCTATACAAGGGTCAATGAAGGACTTACTTGGAATCCTTCTTAAATTTCTTCTTCTTTTTTTTAAACTTTTCATTTTCTTTCCCTACCTTCTTCAAATTTTTAACTCATGCAAGAAAAATAGGAATCCAGAGGCAGACTTTTGACAATGAATTTCAAAATCTATCTAGTAAGAAAAGATGTTCTGCTTAAAAATTGAAAGTGGGGGGCGCCTGGGTTGCTCAGTGGGTTAAAGCCTCTGCCTTCGGCTCGGGTCATGGTCTCAGGGTCCTGGGATGGAGCCCCACATCGGGCTCTCTGCTCAGCAGGGAGCCTGCTTCCTCCCCTCTCTCTGCCTGCCTCTCTGACTACTTGTAATCTCTGTCAAAAAAAAAAAAAAAAAAAAAAGACCTGAAAGTGAAACCAAATTGAAATACAAAAAGTGACATTGAAATCAATAATGGAAAAAGTAAGGCCTTCACTGAGTTTCACTTTCACTGAATATCCTTCATGTATCATTAGAATGGTGACCTTAGAAACAGTTACACATTTTTGTTTTTATTCCCAAGGGCTACTTGCCAACCATATTATGCTTTCCAAGTTGGATCTCATTTTGTGGCTGCCCTTTAATCACTGAAGTTCCTTTTTTATTATTTTTGTACTAATTGGTGTTAAAACACTTGACAATTTATTGTGATTTAAGTTTCATTAACTTGCATCTCTTTCCCCACTCAATGATTAATACAGATGTTAAATAAGATTACAACCTAATAACAACTCCCTCTCTATCCTGCCTGTATCTCTCCTCAACTAGTTAGCAATATGTTTTCTTGATGGACACAAAATATGGGTTCAATCCAGTGTCCTATGAAGAATTAGGCTGCTGAACTTTGATAATGTGAAGATTCGTGGTCTCCAATCAGCCTATGATTGTATATAAGTTGAGGGTTGTTATTTTAATTAATTGATAATAGTTTATGTCAGTATTTGTATGAAATCAAATAATAGCCTTTCAGATATGAAACTTATTCATAAAAAAATTAATTTCAAGTGTGCACACACATGCACACACACACACCGTCCTTAGGATATAGATATTTTAAAAACTAATTTACAAATTCCAATTTACACTTTTCAATTTCTTGAAGACATCTTAAAGTGGACTTAACTCCAAAAGGTGGGCTTCAATTAACCTAATCTCAGAATGATTCCTGCACCATTTTTAAAGAGAGCTTTGTTGAGATGAAATTCATGTATCATAAAATTTACCCTTTTAAAATGAAAGTGGTTTTTCATATTTGCAGTGGTATAACCATCAGCTGCTACCTTAACTGCAAGGCATATATTGTCATATGTTGTTGTTACAACATTTTTTTTCTATTACTTGGCTAAATTATTTATTGCAGCTTATATATTTACTTCCTAGTTATTTTATACAGACTTCCTGACATGATTGCAATTTCACTATTAGCTGAACATATATGCTTTTAGCACAATATTTAATTCCATGTTTTGAGTACAGCAAAAGGTAAAATAGATGTGAAACTTCAAAGTGAAAATATGTCAGATCACATTAATAAGGGAAATACCCCAAATTCCTTTATGCAACTCATTGTCTCATGTCCAGATGCTGTCCTTAGACTCTGGCAGGTGGGGTCTTTATCTAGGTCTCTATGCCTCAAAGACTGCACTGGTTTGAATAGTTCCTCCCCACACCCAAAAAAATTTGTCTACTCTGAGCCTCAGAATGTAATCTTATTTGTAAATAGGGTCTTTGTTAATGTAATCAAGTTAGGATGAGGTCATACTGAAATAGGGTGGGTCCTAAATCTAGTATATCTGGTGGTCTTTTAATAAGAGGCAGATTTGGATGGAGACAAAGAAAAGGCCATGTGAGGACCTAGGCAGAGATTGGTGTGATTTATCTAGCAAACAAGGAACATCAAGGATTGCCAGCAACCACTCTAAGCTAGAAGAGGCCAATAACGTCATCCTATAGGCTTCAGAGGGTGCGTGGCCCTGCTGACACTTCAATTTCAGGTTTCTACGTTGTAGAATGGAGAGAATAAATTTCTGATATTTCAAGCCATACATTTTGTGGTACTTTGTTTATTGTAGCCCCAGGGAACAATACAGGGTCTCAATACTTGGGATAGCTTCCTCAAATTTTTTTTTCAGTTCCCTGCTGGTGTCTAGGTATAGCATCCATGGGAAGCAAGATGGTTGATACAGCATCATGTATAAATGATAAAACTAGAATTAAATACATGGTATTAGGGGACTTTAGAGGTAAGAAGGTATGTATTGTTTTTAAATGAACATTTTCCAAAAAGTCAGAACATTCTGTAAAATAATAGTATTGCTACCTTTTTCTTTGGAGGGAAGATATGAAACTAACAAGGAATGGCTGTGTTTGGCAAAAAAGAATATGAAAAGATAATGAATGTATGGGCTGGAGGATCTGAAGAGGGAAAGATGGTGTTGAATACTACATTTAGTATTCACATTCTATGATTGTACAATTAGCAAAAATGTAAGTTTTTTTTTGTACCCATTATTCTACATCATCATTGATGAATGTTTATATATCATTCATAGATATTTTTTATTTTGTAAAGAGATTTTATTTATTTGAGAGAGAGAAGGAAAAAATGCACAGGCAGGGGCAGAGGAAGAGGGACAACCGGACTCCCCACCAAGCGGGAAGCCAATGACTGTGCTCAATCCCAGGACCCTGAGATCATGACCTGAGCAGAAGTCAGATGTTTAACTGACTGAGCGACTCACATGTCCAGATTTTAATAATATATTTATAATTAAATGGTATTAAAGACAAAATCACAACAGAAACTATGACTCAAGGACCCACAGAGCCTGAAGATGGACCAGTCACACCCATATTAAATATTGGAAACTAGGGGGCAAGAGAATTTGTAAAGAAGATTGTCTGAAAAATTGTTCTCTAACACTTCCTTATCCAACCTTCTAACAAAAACAAGGGGAATGGGTAGGATGTTCTTCTTTTCAAGATAAGAGGTTGGGTTTCCATGGGGCAATAGAAGTGCTTAATATATATCCTTTGGATTTGGGGAGGCATACTCGTATCTGACCTATGGCTTAGGAGCCTGAAGGCAAGAGGCTGTTTCTGTTGGCCTGAGGCAGCATTTAAGATATGGAGACAGAGAGGAAGGGTGGGAGGGGGACAAGGCTTTGTTGTGAATTAACTGAACTTCTGCTGAATGTAGGGTAAAAGTTTACATTAGAGTTTCCTATGCACCAAAAACAACCTCTAGGAGACAGGAAGGCATGACAAGTGAATCACTTCAGTCTTTTAGGTCTTAACAGAAGAGAAGTTGGAGATTGACTTTTGATCATCTGGTCCTGAAAGACACTCAAAAACAAATAAACATCAAAAACCACATGCATCCTGTTGTAGGGTAGTTACAGTGAAAAGACCAGCAGTATTGTTAAGTTCCTTGAAGACCTTATGAATAAATTCCACATGGGAGACAATGAGATTTAAGTTTTGATCAGGTCCTAAGATAACAAGTGAGATTTAAAAATAGCAGACAATAAAGAACTTTCTTGTACCCCTACCTCTGCTCCCTCCCCAGACTTTTATAAGACTAGGAAAACGGCATTTAGTAGTAAAGGGGAAATAAGAATGGAAAAAGAAAATCAACAATCTCTTCACATATACCAAACCACATCTTGGTAAGGGGAAAAAAAGGCAACTTCATATTGTTCATCATTTAATGAGTTGAGACAGTTTGCAACCTACATACAATGAGAGTAAAAAAAAAAAAAAACTTAAAAAAAATAAATCTCGTGGTGATCAGCAATGTTGAGAGGCTTCCTGATGTCCTCACGTAGCAAGAAGCAGACCGTTCTTCATGAGAATATTTAAAGATTGTGTGTGGTGGGGAAATGCATTCTTTCTGATTGCATTCCATGAGTTTTGTTAATTAAGGATGTCAGTCAAAGTATATTTTATGTAATAGAACAAAGTTTGTGCTATGATGATATACAGCATGGTAAAAGTCATGTTATGTAGTAGTGGTATATGGGAGGAGGAAATTAAAATTTTCTCTAAAGTTTTTCAATGAATTTTTTTACTTTCCATCTTCAGTGTCACAGTTCAATATTTTAAGCTCTTCCAGAAGACTTTCTAAACAACCTTGACCTAATGTCTTTTCATCCACCTGCCCTTCAAGCATCTAGCCTTGGGTAAATCCTGCTGCCTGTGTTTGCTTTGTCTGTACACAGACTTTTCAGACTGCCAGGGAAAATCACACACCTGAGCCGACTAGTGACACTGCACATTCATGGTCACCTCTTTGATCAGTGTTCTGACAGTGATTTCAATTGAATTATGTTTCACTTGGCAATGTTCCTTCTCATTTCTGACAAGAAATATTTTATTTTCTGCACTTGGTTCCTTTTCTTCCACAGTCCCCTTTATTCTCCTTGATGATCTAGCCCCCTATTTCACGAAGAAAGTAGACGTCACTGAGAAGTGAAGTCCAGTTCTGGCTTCCAGCAAAACCAGCAGTCCTGTCTGCATCTACACACACCTGTTTCTTCCATTAAAAGCAATTTCTTTCACCAATGTTAGGTCTACATTTGCTCCTGTATTTTAAGCTGTGTTTGGCCCTAACTCTTCAGGACCCAGTATTATTTAACTCATATTCTTCTAGAATATCAAATTGTCTCTGTTAACCAGGAACCTTTTCTATTTTCATGTGAGTTGTTCAAATCCCCCCAAAACAAAGCAAATAGAAAAAAGGAAAAAACAACTTTTTCCATGTTACAAAAATAGCAATGATAATACACTATATGAACACCAGCAAAAGTGAACAGAGGTAAATATAAAACAGAAACTGATATTCATTTATTTTTGGTAGGAGTATGAAATGATCCAGCCTCCATTAGGAGACATTTTGGGTCACATTTATAAAATCATATGTCCTTTTCCCTATAATCCTAAATCTGGGAATTATGCTATAAAGACATTTGTACATACATAAATGGAATATGCACAAGTTTACTTGTTGCAATATTGTCAGTGACAAAAAATGCAAGTCAAATCAACTCACTGCTCAACATATGAGATGGATTCATATTTTACTCCAAGATATATCCCAGTAGTTTCTCTTTGATCGTTTTTCTTTGTCTACTGTTCTCCCCTCACCTACTATGCACCAGGCATGTTTTTGACTTTCTTGCTGTTCTTCCAACATGTCAGGCATGTACAGGAAAAAGGCCCTTCCCTTTGATTGGAACACTGTTTCCATATTGCCTACCTCTTGCCCCTAGAATATAAAGTCCATATAAGGCTTTAATCTTTACCAGTTTTGTTCATTGATAAAGGTCTGAATTAATCCTGGTACATAGGAAGCACTTAATAAATGCTTGTTGAATTAATGGATAAACCTAGATGTCCATTAAAACTGAGTGTTTAGGTAAAATATAATAAACACCCAAAACAGAATACTATGCATTCCCCCCAAAACACAAAAATGATTATGATTTCTTTGTTCTGTGGAATATCTATAAGGTATATGTTAAGTGACAAAAAAAAATGAAAGATGCAGAGTGGTACAGTATGCTAGACTGTATAAAATGTAGAAGGAGAAAATACTGGTTCATAGTTGTTTTCATTTTCATACAGAAGCTTTAGAAATTCATTCAAATATTTAAAGGTTTAATAATTGTTCCCACACCCTTTGACGAACTCAGTCACATGGCCACACCTAAGTGCTGGGGGAACAGGAAGATGTAGACAAGCTGAACAGCCTTGAACCCAGCTCTTCACTAAGATGGAAGAGTAGAATGAGCTTTCAGGGACATCTGAACCTGTCCTCTGGGGCCTTTAAGAAAGTATTATAATTCCACGTTGACCACAGTACACATATTCTGATCTCTTCCAGGATTTCTAAACTTGGGACTTTCTTTTTTTTTTTTTTTTTTTAGTTCTATACTTGAAAGGCAACTGCTACTTAAACCCTTAAATAATGCCAAGTGCTAAAAGTTTCCCCTTGTCTTATCTCTTCCTTTGAATTATTCATAGAAATCTGCAATGGTGTTGCTTAGTATCTCCAAAATGCTTGCCCCAGCCTTTATGTAATCCTTTCCACAAACGTGCCTTTCCTCAATTTTTAAATTTCACAGGCTTTGAATAACTTGGTCTATTTCAATTATAGCCAAATATTCCTTCCTACCACTTCTTTTCCTGAGTCCTAGGAACCTTATATATAAACTGGGAGATGTTTCTGGGGTCTTGTTTTCTTCTACTGCTTTTCTGGTCACTTTCAGCCCTGACATAAATCTGGCTGCTTCTTGAGCAAACTTCCTTGTCTGCATGCCTCTCAAGTAACACAGGGTCAGGAAATGGAATAGATGCTCTTTTCGCTCCCCATTGTCACTTTCAAGTCATTTCTCTTCATTTCTCTTTCCAAAACTCTTAGATCCTTTGACATCTGACAAAATCCCCATCATCAACCTACATCCTGGCCCCACAACTTTATTCATTGAAGATCTTAGCTCCTGCCCCACTGTTTTTGTCTGTGACTCTGCCCCATGTAGGTGTTCTTTTTGACATCTTGACATCTCAGTGTTTTGATCAGCCTACCAATTGGAGTCCGTATAGGAAACATTACCACCCTTTATGGTTCATAAGGCAGAGATTTTGATGAAAGGACAACTTACATAAGGGAAGACAGTTACAGGGAAAATGGTGAAATAACTTGAGAAAAATCAAATAAAAAACAAAAGGGAAATAGAAAAAGCAGCAACAAGCAAAGCAAGAATATTCAATAAGAAAGAATTAAAGAGGAAAGGAAGGAGAGATCATCTAGACAAAGATTCGGAGTTCAGTCCTGCCATTTATCGGTTATGGACTGTGATCGTATCATAAACAAGGCTCCATGATTTAATTCTGGTCTTTATTGAGCAATTCAGGATTTCCTTCTAAATAGGATGCCTTCTTAATTCTCCTGATAGTGGTCTCTTTGCATGTCTCTCTGTTGGAAGGCAGAAGGGGGTCCGGCAAATAGGCAGCTGTACAGTAACTGTTTCTAGAATGATTGATTGAATAAAAGAATGAATGGATGGTGAATCTGCCAACTTGACTCACTTGTTGGTTTAAGTCTGTGGTTCATAAAGCTGTTTCAAAGACAGCACCTTTTGAAGGAAATTATCACACATATCTCAGTGCTATGCTGCCATTACCCTGTCCCAAACGAAGATAAATGTGTTCACCCACATACTCTGATTAACCCAGATGTCAAATACCTCACTAATCTGTAATTATAAAATAAAGCAGTATCCCCTTTTAATCACTAAGCTATGAGAGATCAAGAATCTTTAAGCTCCTTTGCTAGAAATTGCTTCTCAAAAAGCACTAAAAAAGATGACTCACTAATCTTTCAATCACAATGGGTCCTGTTTTTCTTTGTTTCTTGCTCCTGCTTGCCCACTTCAGTTATCTCAGTACTTTTTCATGTGCTACCTTCTTCCCCTGGAGTTGTTTTACTTGGGCTCTTTGAATAAGTGACCCTACTCTCTATTCAGGTTATAGCTCAAATAATACCTTTCAGAGAAAACTTACCACCCATCCTTTAGCTCCTTGTCACCCTGTTACTTTAAAAAAGATTAGAGTATCATCTAAAACAAATAAATAAATCGTATACTTGAAAGAGTCGATTATCTGTTTACCCATTTAAAGTTTTTAAATATTTAACGTTTTACTTAAATTTTTCTCTCCCTTACTAAACCATGAACTCCCCATAAGGAATAATGATGTTTGTCTTTCCTGTTGAATTTCCACAATATAAAAAGTCTGTGTGTTCTCTTTAAACATCATATATATGGGGTGTCCTGGGTGGCTCAGTTGGCTAAGCATCTGCCTCCAGCTCAGGTCATGATCTCAGGGTCATGGGATCCAGCCCCTTATCTGGCTCTCTACTCAGCGGGGAGCCTGCTTCTCCCTCCATCTGCCCCTCTGCCTACTTGTGTTCTCTCTGTCAAATAAATAAATAAAATATTTTTTAAAAAAGCATCATATAGAGGTTGTTTCTATCTTACATAGGAGTTGAGATCAGAATTGTAAAATTCACTAATAGCCTGTACTTACCATATATCCATATTTCATAATATATGACATACATTTTGTACTGACTGAATGAATACTACTTTCCTTTACATGTAGGAAAAGGCTGTATACTGACAGGCTACTAATACAAGGGTCATTTATATAAACATGCTCTTTATTTGGAAAAAAGATTTTAGAACAGCCTTTTTAAAAACATTGACATGTCTTTAGGTTGGCTAATAGGGAAACATTAGACGCTTTCTGATGTTTACCTGTTATTATTACCAGAGTTTGAGCTGTTAGTCAAACCCATCACTCTATCGGATATGGAATAAAGACATCTTACACTTTTACACTCAGGACTTGAAGAGTGAAAATTTAGTCATTGAAATTGATGTTTATTAAAATGAAAAAGAAGCAAATTCTATGTATCTTCTTTCAAACCACATGATTTTGATAGGGAAGCATAACAGCTTAACAGTCTAATGCAAACTAGTACCTACTAATTATCTGACATCCAGCATATCTGCATATTGTATCATCTCCATTTCTCCTGCATGATGTAATGATATTTGTTCACTCATTTACCCTATTAATGACAATTTCGAGGGAATAATATGATTTTTTATTTGTTTGTGGTTTTTTTGGCTCAGCACTTTAAGTTGTGGCTGATAAAATATGATATCCTTAGATGCTATAATGAAATTTACTCATAGCTCTGTCTCTGAAGGATTGGCCCCTAATACTCCATAAACCATATAGGACTCCCATATAGCATTATGGGTGACTCAGGTCCAGAATGTCAATAAAAGCTGAAAAGGGAAATGTATGTTTGCTTTATGTCTCAGATTTCTGAGATGTCCCATAGGATCCATTTTTTAATTTTCTCTTCATAGTACTATATAACATTTTACCTTCAGGGCTGCTTGCCATTTTCATGCCAAACCTCTCCTTAAAAATTTTACTAACCTAGAGATTTAAGAAGGGAAATAAAATGGACTACTAAAGTTTGGCTTTGTGGTCAGTATCTGTTTCTTAGTGATAAGATTTAGACAAAGGAATTTCTATGATGTCAGAATAGAACAGAGATTGTCAACTACTCACAAAAATAAATAACCATAAAAGATAATAAATCTTGGGGTGCCTGGGTGGCTCAGTGGGTTAAAGCCTCTGCCTTCTGCTCAGGTCATGATCCCAGGGTCCTGGGATCGAGTCCCGCATCGGGATCTCTGCTCAGAGGGGAGCCTGCTTCCCCTTCTCTCTCTGTCTGCCTCTCTGCCTACTTGTGATTTCTGTCTGTCAAATAAATAAATTTAAAAACAAGATAATAAATCTCTGTATGATAACACTATTAAATGTGCCCTTTCTGCATATGTAAATGTTTCTTTATATTTAAAACCTTGCAAGTTCTTCTGATACTTAATTCAAAAACTATGGGGAAATGAAATATCAGTATTCTTGCCCTGCTGAAGTTATTCTAGAATCTGTCAGACTCCCTATAGTAGGAATCCAAGTTTTACTTGACTGATGAGTTTCATAGTGAATTTCCTGGAACCTGATCCAGTAAAAAGGATATAAGCAACAACTATCTCTCCTCCTTCTCCTCCTCTTCCTTCTTCTTTTTTTTTTTTTTTTTTTTTTTTTACAGGCCACTTCTTTTCAAGATAGTTAAGGCAGTAACTAAGTCATGGAAGTAGATCAATTCTGGTACTTAATTGGTGGTTTGTGCTAGACCACTAAGTTTAATTCCAGCTCTGATAACACTCGGGTCTGGCCATAACATTACACACAATTCAGGGCATCTCATGAAACAGTACTAATAGAGGCCAAAGCTAATGTCTTTTGAGAATTGAACAGGGAACATATCAGTAGCTACTGGAAGTTAACTTCCAGTAACTGAGAGTTACTGGAACTCTCAGTAAACTTTTAATAAAAGTTCTGAATCGCTAAGGGCTTGAATGCATGTAGTTGTTTTATAGTCTTTTCTCTCTCTTTTCTGAAGTAAGTACTTATGGAAGTTTTGCTGATTAGCCAGTAAACTCCAAGTCTGAGGAAAAGCCTACAAAAACGGCTAAATCAAGAAGGATTTTTTTTTTATCATAAGTTGAAATGGTCTTACTTAGAAGAATAAGAAAAGCTATTGACTACTTTTACCCTGAAAATGGTTTTACTAAGTGTCTATTTTCATTCAATATAAAGCTTATTGAAACACCTATGCACATACCCAAAATCAATTTTATCAAGTAGCTATATTATCCTTCTGGGTAACATACTTCTCTGTACTTTTGAATAAAGTTATCAAACAATCTTGGATGAATCACTGCTTGCAAAAGGTTTATATTTTTCTATCTGATTTTTGTAGTACATAGAAAATCATTTTGTGCATATTTAGCAGACAAAAATAATGTAAAAGAATAGAATTTTTTTTTTTTTTTTGCTTCAAGTTAAACTTGGTACATAAATTTTAAAAGTAAAAATAGTTTATAGGGACGCCTGGGTGGCTCAGTTGGTTAAGCAGCTGCCTTCGGCTCAGGTCATGATCCCAGCGTCCTGGGATCGAGTCCCACATCGGGCTCCTTGCTTGGCAGGGAGCCTGCTTCTCCCTCTGCCTCTGCCTGCCATTCTGTCTGCCTGTGCTCGCTCGCTCTCCTCTCTCTCTGACAAATAAATAAAATCTTTAAAAGAACAGCCGTATTAAAAAAAAATAGTTTATAAATGTGGATCCTGGGTGGCTTAGTCAGTTGGGTGGCAGACTCTTGGTTTCAGCTGTGGTCATAATCTTATGGTCATGGGATCAAGCCAGAGTGATACTCCACACTCATCAGGGAGGCTGCCTGAGATTCTCTCCCTCCCTCTCTTCTCTGCCTTCTCCCCCCACCTCACTTGTATGCATTTGCTGTCTCTCTCTCTCTCTAAAATAAATAAATAAAATCTTAAAAAAATAGCTTATAGGGGTGCCTGGGTGGCTCAGTGGGTTAAGCCTCTGCCTTCGGCTCAGGTCATGTTCTCAGGATCCTGGGATTGAGTCCCGCATCGGGCTCTCTGCTCAGTGGGGAGCCTGCTTCCCCACATCTCTTTCTGCCTGCCTCTCTGCCTACTTGTGATCTCTGTCTGTCAAATAAATAAATAAAATCTTTAAAAAAAGAAAGAAAAAATAGTTTATAAGTTTAAGTATTGATTTTCATACACAAATTTCTAACATTTAGTGTAGGTCTGATTCTGTGAATATCTAATAATTAGAGAATTTTGCTGGAAATTTTTCAAGGGCTTTCCTTATTTTCTTATTGGGGTAAGATTTCTCATACAATAACAGTACATGAGCATTCCAGGTACCTACTGCTGTGTAACAATTACCTCAAAATTTAGTGGCATAAAACCATAAAACTTTTACTATGCTCAGAAAACTGTGGATCAGGAGTCTGGCTACGTACCATGGGGATGACTATCTCTAGTTCTGGGGCCTCAGCTTGGAAATCTCAGCTACTGAGGGGTTACTCAAAGAACCAGAAACTGGAATGATATAGAGGTTATATGAAGGCTATATTACTTGCATATTTGACACACAAAACTTGGGCTCAGATGGGTCTGCTGACCTGAGCTCCTATCTGAGTCTTTTCTACATGGCTCAAACTTCCTCAAAGTATGATGGCCTAAGGATAATCAAACTTCTTATGTCATGTCCCCAGAATCTAAGTGTTCCATAGAACAAAGGATGCATGAACTTAACCTTGAAATCTCACAGTCACTTCTGCCATATTATGTTGGTCAAAAAAATTACAAACCAGCTCAGATAAAGGGAGAGGGGGCCCTCTCTGCAAGAGATGATTGTCAAAAAATGATTATCAAAATATGTTTTCATAACATGACCTTCTGGTATTTAAGAAATTATGATTTTATTTATTCCCATTATCTAGCTATTGATTCCCAATTAATACACTTCATTTTTATTTAACTGGTTAAACATATATATACATTTAGACTTACTGAAAAGTGTTGAAATAATGATCTGATCTCATGCCTAACTTACTTGAAGTGAGAAGCACAACATGGAAAAAAGTTCATTCTCATTACTAGGTCTCATAGATGGAACATTCTGGAATTGTGAAAGAAACCTCTTGGTATCTTGCCAGCATCTTCTCTTTCAGAGAGTTTTTTTGGCTGGTAATTTGTCTATCAATTCTAACCTCTCAAAATGTAATAGTCCCGTCAAGAGTTGTGTAGAAAATGAAATCTTTCAAGTAAGCCAAGTCATAATTTCTAATGGCAATAGAGACAATCAAGGTCTCCAAAGATATAGAGGTTTTATTTTCTGTTGCTCCTCCCATTGAAAATTAGTATGTTTTCAAGGACCAGGATGATAAGCTGTTTCATATCATATTGCTTGTTCTTAGTGTTACACATGACCCATGTCACATGTATGGGTCTATGCATTCATTAAAAATAATGAATGGAGGGCGCCTGGGTGGCTCAGTGGGTTAAAGCCTCTGCTTTCGGCTCAGGTCATGATTCCAGGGTCCTGGGATTGAGCCCCACATTGGGTTCTCTACTCGGCAGGGAGCCTGCTTCTCCCCCTCTCTCTCTGCCTGTCTCTGCCTACTTGTAATCTCTGTCAAATAAATAAAAAAAAATCTTAAAAAAAAATGAATGGAGAAGGACCAAAAGGGTGGTAAGGTGGAAATAATGTAATAGTAATTATTTTGAATGGGAAGGTACACCAGGAAGAAAAATAAACTGACGCTCTGGAAGTAATCATGAGTGAAGAAGAGAGAAGTGTTTTTTATAATCACCAAAGGAGAAGATGTCTGTGGCCAGAGGTGAAAGTGTACTGGGTACCTAGAGAAATGAAAAGACAAGACTGAAGTAACCAGAACTAAGCATCCTTTATACCTAAATTCCATGACAATAAATTTTAGAACCTATCTTATGTTGTATTTGGTGAAGGGGAATGAAATTACATTCCAAATGCATACTCAAGACTATCCTGGACTGAGAAGCTATAAGTAGTACATAAAGTTGAGCTTTCATCCTTATGATTGGAGAAGATGGGAGCTAATGCTGGGATTTTGGTAAAGTTCTTTATTATTATCCAGTTCAATTATAAGAAATACCCTGACTCCTCCCACAGTTTGTTAAATGAGACTACAATGACTACAAAAGACCTCAAATGTTTCACATCCAATTTGAAATGCAAATACTGACAGCCAACTGTATTAATTATAATACTTATCTTTATTTCTTCAGTAAAGTCCCTAATATTTAATTCTCTAAAATATATCCCCAAGGTTGGTATAAGGACAAATACAAAATTTTCTAGACAATGGATTCCACATGATTTAAGTACAATGTATGAGTACCAACTACAAGTATGTGGAATCCATGGTAGACAAGGGCAATGAGCTGCCAAAATCCTGCTTCATTTTTGGACTCAATGACCAGCTACTGAGGATGAGAACCTTCTGTTGTTGATCTATTCTGAGAAGTCATGCCCTTTCCAGGATGTCTATAGCCAATATCTGATGGCAGTGAGGTATACTATCCTGGCCATGTGGGACCACCCTGGTGGGTCATTTAGCACCGGCTCTCACTGTTCAGTCAAGCCTGCTGCCAGACTTGCATCACAGCTGAACTTGTTCTTTTGCTCACTCCTGTTCCCTTCCTTTCCCTTCCCCCAGGGTTGATTTCAACCAAGGTCACTCCCTAATAAGTGTTTTGCATGCTAAACTCTACCACTGAGTCTGTTTCTAGAAAACTTAACCTTCAGTAGAATTTTAAAAATTAAGGTTAATGAAACCTGAATACAAACTATCAGAATACACTTAAAATTTTTAAGATATGCAAAAACACATTCTACTAGAAAAGGAATAACTTATTTTCTCTGTGAAAGAGTTTCTCTCCCAATTGATTATGTCATTTTGAATTAAAATAAATCACTTGCTGATAGTAGAAAGTGTCAGTGTCAATGTCAGTACACATTTCAAAAGCATGCTTGGAATAACGTATTGAGGCGAGGCTTGATGAATGTGCATTGACTTGCTAGTAATGCTGCTACCATATAATGTAATGGTGAATAAAATTGTTTGAAATGCTACAAAATATATGGTAGTTTTCCTTCATAAAACTGAAGCAGGGTAGACAAGCTTCAGCAGTAACAAAAACACTCTTAGAAAACTTTCCCTAATGTAAACAAACTTCAATTCTCATAAAGACAGCTAGTAGATCATAGATTCTTCTTGATGGCTTAAAATGAAAAAAAGCAAACGAACCTAGAAACTATAATGGGAGTAATTGACCAAGATGAATGAAAAGGCATCGATTTCTCTTTGTGAAGGAGAAAATGCCAGTTTTATTATTTACCAGCTTTTCATTTTTCTTAGTTCAGTGTGGGTTTTTTTTTTTTTTTTTTGAGTATATGTGTTTTTAAGGTATGTTTTTCATTTGTCCAGTCTTTATTATTATAATGACATACTACACAAATCATTTCTTTGTGGTTGTCTTTGTGTTTTATTCATGTTTTTTCTTCTTCTTCACTAAAATGTAAACACATTGTGGAACATATGAAGACTTTTATCACAAATATATTATTCTTAAAGATGAGAAATACTTATTGAAAGTCATTAAATAAAAAATGCAAGTTTGTTTCCCTCTTGTAGTAAGCAATCACTGTGTGCATTTTAACCCACAAAACATGATTGCCACATATCTGAAAGGGCATCCTTATTGTATTGCTAAACGCAGGCACTGTGTTCACGATAAAATTACACATTTATGTGTTCCTTTATTAAAATATGGACTTCTATTTAAAACCTTGTATTTTTTGTTTATACATCACATATATATATATATGACACATACATATATAATGCACTTTATGTTAATATAAAAGACATAAATTTTACTAAAAATAATGCTTTAATTACATACAACAGAGAAGAATAAAGTCCGTTAAAAGATGTTGGATAGAATAACCTATGTGTGCAGCAGAAAACTTTTGTTTTGTTTTGTTTTGTTTTGAGAGAGAAAGAGTGTGAGCATGCACACCAGCACTAGCTGGGGAGGGGAGTGGGGATAGGGGCAGAGGGAGAGTCTGAGAATCTCAAGCAGACTCCCCACTGAGTGCAGAGCCCATGTGGGGCTCAATCTCAGGACCTGGAGTTCATGACCTGAGCTAAAATCAGGAGTCAGATGCTTAACTAACTGAGCCACCTAGGCACCCTCATTAGGGAACTCCATGGAAGAGGAGGTCCATTCATTCTAATCAGACCTCAAGTTAGACCATTGCAGGAATTCCTGAAAAAACAATTATGATCCAATTCATTACCAGTATATGCAACACAAGAATACGGTAGGAAATCCAACAATATGCCTTAAAGAAAAATCTCCTACTACATGGACAGGCTCAACTACACTATGTTATTAAAAAAAAAAAAAAGTACCATGTTATCGTAAGTATTCTTTCTGTCTTTCGTAAGACATCTGTTGAGCAATTTCTAACTGCCAGACAGTCTGCTAGCAAAAAACCCTGCTTACAAAAAATTCAAAGTCTAAGGGTGAGAAGTGACAGATTCTTAATTTCAAAGTGGGCACATTTAAAAATCTAGTGTATTATTATAGTAATTCATGGTTGGGAAAACAAAAGAACAAATGGAGTGTTTAATGTAAAAATTGAAGTCATACCATAATCAAAGATAAAATCTAGGGACACCTGGGTGGCTCAGTCAGTTAACCAGCTGCCTTCACCTCAGGTCATGATCCCAGGATCCTGGGATCGAGTTGCTGTTGAGTTCCCTGTTCAGTGGGGAGTCTGCTTGTCCCTCTGACCCTCTCCTGCTCATTCTCTCTCCTTCTCTCTTTCTGAAATAAATAAAATCTTAAAAAAAAAAAGATAAAATCTATTATATTTATGGGCTACTAGGAGTCTTGTCTTGGGACAATTATGCCCCCTTTCAAATAAAAAACATGTTCGTTCTTCTATCTAAAATGATTCATCTGCACTGTATTCCATTTCTTCTATCCTATTCAAGAAACTTGACTCAGATACCACTTTCTTACTTGAAGCTGTGCCTCCTCATTATTTATAACTCCTTATCAGCACACAATTGCCATCCCCGTTAGCACACAAAGAAGCCATTACTACTTCCTGTTAATGTAACAACACCCCAGCTGGTCTTGAGGGTTAACTTGATTCAAGTTAACATACTTCTTACCTGCTGACCTAAGGCCCCTGATCTGAAACAGGCCTAATTTCCTTTGAGATTTGCAGACCACTGGTCTTGAGGACTAAAGAACAAGAACTGCCTTGGCTTTCTGATTTGCCTAGCAATTGGTGTAGAAAAAATGTTTTTCTTTCTTTCAGGTCATATAAATGATTTGACTGACCTTGTTCTACAGATCTGTGGATCTGTAGACCTTGCCCTCCTTTGGGGAAAGAACAGAGTGCCTCTGCACATCAGGGAAAAAGAACCTGACACCTTACTATAGCCACCAGCCACTGAGATCAAGTTTGTAGTTGGCATTATGGAGTCTGCATGTGACCAAGACAGGCTGCAAATCACTGCGTTCCCTTTCCTGATTAACTACATTAAACCTCTTTAAAAATCCCTGGGCCAGGCAGAAACCTCAGAGTTGGCTTTCAGACAAGAGTCCACCTTCTCCCCAGGTTGTCGGAACCTAAATAAAGCTCATGTTCCTTTCCAACCCAAACTCATGTCTTGAGTGATGATCTTTCAGGTGATGGGCAGCTGGACTTGAGTTTGGTAACATTAATAACCAACAACAATCTCTAGATGCCCCTGCCTCCACTGAACATCATTCTATTTATTTGCTTTCTTTTTAAACTTTAAACTCTGCAAGAAAGTCATTCATAGGCACTGTACCCAGTTTTTCTTCTTCTTTTCTCTCTTAAATTTAGTCCAGTCAGAATTTCACTCCACCACTCACCAAAAGCACTCTGGTCGAGGTTATCAATTACCTCTATGTTTTTAAATTCAACTTTCTTATCAATAGCAATTGATATGGTTGATCATCCCTCCACTTTGACACACTTTCTTCACATGGCTTCAAGGACACCATACTTTCTTAGATTTCTTCCTGCCCTCATTGGCTGTTTTTGCTCTATTTAATTGAATGGTTTCTTTTTTCTCTTCAACCATTTAAAGTAAGTGTGACCTAAGACTAAATCTTTGATTTTTCTTTTAATTTTTATCTAAAACATTATCCAATGAGATCACAGAGCCTCACAAAATTCGATTTCTATCTTGACTACTCCCAAGTTCATATCTTTAGTGCAGACCTTTTTCCTGAACTTCAGACTCCTAGATCCATCTGTGAACCTAATACATACACACACGCACACACATATATAAAATGATTAAAAAAGACAATTTAAGGGGTACAAAAAATTTACTGAACACTTCATGGAGCAGGTGGTCTTTACTCTCAAGAATTTGAAGGGCAACAAAGTAGGGGAAAGGACTTCAAGCTTTTATAGAAAAAAGCAAGTGGAAGACAAGGAGGAAGCACCCAACTTAAGTTGATTGACTGGGGTTGCATATCTGACCTTATTTAGAAAGATCAAGAAACAAGAAAATAAATATAGAGCTCAGTGGTGACTTGCCATTGGCTGACTGCATATACTGCATTTCTGGTCAAGTGGAACATTTACCAGGATACCAAAATTATCTAAGTTTTTGTTGACATGATGCCTTAGGCAGGAGCATCTCCATTTTAGGGCTGAAAATTTAGTTCAACAATATATAAATCTCCTTAGGGTTGGCCCTTTATGTTTCTATTTCCTCTTCCTTGCATACTGGATCTTTAATGAATGTTTCTGTTGGATCTATCCTCATGTTCATACAAAATAAAATTATTTATCTTTATCTCTTCTAATACCAAAGCACCATCATTTTTCCCAGTCACTGCTGTCAGGTCCCTAACATCTTTTCTTTTCTTTTTTTCATTTTTTTGGGGGTGGGAGGCAGAGCAAGTGATAGAATCTCAAGGAGACTCCATGCTGAGCACGGAGCCCGAATCAGGACTCCATCTCACAAGCCTGAGATCATGACCTGAGACAAAATCAGGAGTCAGATGCTTAACTGACTGAGCCACCCAGGTGCTCCCTATCATCTTGTCTGAGTCTACCAACTCTTTCTAAAATTACTATCCTAGGCTCCTAACAGATCTCTTTGTTTCTTCCTTTTCCACCCACAGTCTATTTTCATCACTGTAGGTCTTTTCTGTATCCTTTTCTGTATCCTATTCAGCTAAAAATTGCTGTTGAGTTGTTCCAGCCCTCTCCATCCCCAGTCCCTGCTTCAATTTTCTTTATAATACTTGCATGTTCTGGAATACTGCATTGTAGTTTATTTATTTGGCTATTTTTATATTCCTCTTAAAATATAGGCTTCGTGGTGATAGTAATTTTTGTTTGCATCCCAAAATGTACTGCACAGTTCAGGGGCACCTGGGTGGCTCAGTCAACTAAGCGTCTGACTTTGGTTTTTAGCTGAGGTCATGATCTCAGTGTCCTGGGGTCGAGTCCCACATTGGGCTCTGTGCTCAGCAGCTCAGCAGGGAGTATGCTTGAGATTCTCTGTCTCCCTCTCCCTCTACCCTCCCTACTGCTTGCAGCACTCACACTCTCTTTCTGTCTTTAAAACAAATAAGTAAATCTTAAAAAAAAAAAAGTTCAAATGGTGTGTAGCTAATAATAGTTGTTGAATACATATCTGTTAAATGAGTCAAGGTAACTATTGTCTAGTGGATGAAACATAAACCGTTATGTTTATGGACTATGCAACAAGAAATCAAACAACTTGACCTAAGAATCCTTCAATCTATTAGGAATTTGAGGTATGTGATACAATAGAAGATGAGAATGAGGCAGGATGTATAAAGGACAGCTGCTGAGATCTTGTTTTAGGATTAGTTAATGACTCTAAGCCCCACTCCTGCTGAGAAAAACAATTCAATTACAACTCCCCTACCACCTCAGGTTAAAGGTTTCATTCTTTGAAAAAATGCTCCATGTGTTGGTGATGTGGAGGGCAAGACTGAGGCCATGGACTAAAAATAAAGAAACTTAAACGAAAGTCTACATAGTAAATATAGATACCTCCAAGCTTTCCTCCCTCTCCTAGTTTCTAGAATGCTGAAAACCAATCTAAAATGCCCAGGCAGTAGATCAGAACTTCTTCTCTGGAGAAATGGTAGCCAGAGATAAAAGACATATATATTCTAAGGTCCAGAAAAGAAGTCCACTCCCTCGTCAACAAAACTTAACCAAACATGCAGAGACAGAACTAGTATTTTAAAGGCTCCCTCTTAAATATTAATGGGCCCTCAAGGACATTTGCAGAAAACAGAGAAATTTAAAAAACAAAATAAATGAATAGAAACAAGAACACAGAGGAAACAGAAGTGAGGGGAATTAGAGTAGGGCAGTGGAGGAAGGTTAAGCAGAGAGATCAGGCTGACTCAGGGAAGGTCTGTAACAAGAGTTGTAGCTGAATATGGCTTCCCCTGAGACAAGGATTTGCCCTGCTGTACCAGTCCATCATTTCTTGAGGACATAACTTCTGCAATGAGGCTGCTTCCATTGACCAAGGGCAGTTCTATTCACAGCAGTTAGGAAATTGTGCACAATCCCAGAGCAAAGAATCTAGGCAAGGCAATGGGTGTCTTTTGTTTTGTTTTGATAATTCTTTTAATATAATTTACCATTTTTAGATATGTGGTTAAATAAGTAACAATAATGGCAAAATAATGGCAAAACAATAATAATAATGACAAAAAATAAATATTTTTAACATACTATAAAGCCCAGAGGAATGAACTTGTGAATTTTAGAATGTTAGGGAACACTTAATCAAAAAGTTATTTGAGTTAGGACCAGCAAGCTGTGTCAGTGTAACAATTTCTCTACCTACATCATATAGTAATAAATACCAAATGAAATTACGTATAAGCCGGTGTTTATAAATGGTAATATCTCTGGTTTGTCATAATGAAGATAACTTGGGATGCCATGGGAAAAAAAAAAAAACAAAAAAACAAAAAAAAAAAACTTCTGTTCTTGATAAGAATTATATCTTATAGTTAGCCAAGATAATTGCCTTCTGAATTTTCAGATTTTAAGAAAATTCTAAGCCAAATATCTTGGGCTTATTATTATTTTAATTTTGTTTAGGTCTTTTATTTGTACTGGGACAGAGAGAGATATGTTGATTCAGATTGATGAGAAAAAGATTGTATTGAACTTTAAAGGATTGTTTTTATTTTTATTTTTTATCTTTATTTTGTTTTAGATGGGGGAAAGAGAGAGGCAAAGGACAGAGGTAGAGGGAAAGGGCCAGAGAGAATCTTAAGCAGGGCTCAAACAGGGCTCAATCTTATGACCCCAAGATGATGACTGGAACTGAAATTAAAGTTGGATGCTTAACTGACTGAGCCATCCAGCCATCCCAAGAATATTTTATTTTTTAATGATATAATAATGTTGCAAATCTTTGAAAGACTTAACTCCAAATGAGCCTCTCTTTTCACTGTAAACAGATCTATAATATTTTATTTTTTTAAGTTTTTAAAATTTATTTGAGAGAGAGAGAGCGAGCAGGGAAGAGAGGCAGAGGGAGAGGGAGAAGCAGACTCCCTGCTGATCAGGGAGCCAGATGTGGGGCTCAGAGCCGAAGTCAGACGCTTAACTGATTGAGCCACTTAGGTGCCCCAAGATCTATAACATTTTAGTTAAGTGTACTTAAGTACAATTAGGGAAATAATTTTTTTAAAAGATTTTATTTATTTATGTATTTTGAGAGACACAGAGAGAGAGTGAGTGAGGGGAGGGGCAGAGGGAGAAAGAGAGAGTCTCAAGCAAACTCCAAGCTGAGCACAGAGCCCAATGTGGGGTTTGTTCTCACAATCCTGAAATCATGACCTAAAGAGAAATCAAGAGTCAGATGCCCACCTGACTGAACAACCCAGGTGCCAGGATGTAATTTTTAAAAGGTGGTGGCATCATTTTTTTTTCTTAAACAAATAGTAAAAAAAAAAAAAAAAAAAAAGGCTTATTTGAGAAAATAGTTTTGTGACTAATACATTGCTTCTTATCTGGATTAGAAATTCTCCTCGGTCTGGACCTTTCAGATTTTGAATTGTTTTTCTCAAGACCTGTCTTTAAAAATCATTTCAATACTTGCCCATCACTGTAGTCAAAAGCAATACACTTGCTATCAACAGTTTTCTCTTGAAATCAAAGTATTCTTTTTAGAGATGTCCTACCATTTGTAGTTGTTTAAAAATTTCCCAAACTGTGAATATTTTGTAAACATTTGAGGCAAAAAAAAAAAAACATCACAAATGCATATTTTTCATTTTTCCTGACAACTATTGTTCAATTTTAATGATTTACGATCACATTTTAAAGCACATTGCTAAATGAGCTGTTGCATTTATATTTTGAAAAATATAAACGCTACATGATATCTGATCTCATTACTGCTTGCTATCACTAAAATCATAGACATTAACATTTTTTTAAAGACTGTCATTCTTTTCAGATAAATATAAAGATTCTTATCAAAAACTATTTGTCTGGACTCTATGAAAGGCTGGAATAAAAAGTGAGTCCAGGAGAGTTGGTTATGTTTAGGCTCATTCAAATCGAAAAGATAACTTTCCATCAGTTGGGAAATGCTAAATAAGTATTTGCTTTAACTTCCCACACCAATGCAGTACAGTTCGTATTACCAGTGCTTGAAATGGCAATGAGCATCCGAAAGACAATCGGATGGCAGTTAAACTGGCTCAGTGCCCACATGGAGGAGGTGGTGAGTCCTGCCTGGCTGATGTTTTAAAACCCATTCATGGTAGAGATAAGGTATGAGACCCTGTGCTTCAAAATGTGGGGTTTGGAAGGGAGAAAACACACAAAGTTTTGTTTACCTAGGTGATAAGCCACCAATAAAAATGAGAGGATCAAGACATTCCTCCTTTGGTACAATGCATGAAAATGATAAGATGTTTAATGTGAGCTCCAAATGGGGGATAAAGACTCCTTGATGGTTCACAGCCAGCAACTCTTCCCTCACATTAATTTGAAGTTCAGATTTAGATTATCCATGTCATCCAGCAACCCACATACTGAAATGTATTCACAGCATTTTTAGTTCACAGTTGTTATTACTCTGGGGTGCCCCACAGAAAAAAAAAGCAAGATTGCTGTGGGGCAATAGACCCTGAATTCAAGCCCTGTGGGATTTCAGTGAATTAATGCCCTTCTTTAGGTTCCTACCAAGCTAAATTACTTCAGATATGAGGGAGCAATCCCCCTCAATGACTAAGAACTAATAAACATTACAAATGCAGGACTGTATACCAAGATACTTCAGATTATAAAACTGTCTTTCTGGGGTACCTGGGTGGCTCTGTTGGTTTAGCCTATGACTTCAGCTCAGGTCATGATCTCTGGGTCCTGGGACTGAGCCCCACATGAGATTCCCAGTTCAGTGGGGAGTTTATTCTCCCTCAGCTCCTCCCTTCCCCAGCCTTTGCCCACCCCTGCTCTACCAAATAAACAAATAAAATCTTAAAAAAATAAAACACTCTCCGATATTGAGTTTAACATTAAAACAATTAAGAACATGAGACAATAATAAGACATTATGAAACCAGATGTTCAGTTTTGCAAAATAACAAAATAGATGTTCTAAGAATAAAAAATGACATTACTGAAATGCAAACTCAGTGGGTCAAAGGGTTGAACAGCAGATCTGAGACAATTGCAAAGAGAACTGATAAACTGGGAAAAGTAAAAGGATGTTTACCAAAAAGTCCATGTGGGAAGATCGCAGTATGAAGGTACATAAAAAAATAGGCTAAGAACATAAAGAATAGGATGAATAAGTTCAACATATAATAAGAAGAAATTCCGGGAGTATAGAATAGAGAAAATGAAGAAGAGGAATAGTGAGAGATTACAAATGACGGTTTTTCAGATTCATAAATTCCCCTAATCATAAGGCCATACCCAGGTTGGGTATTGCAACTTTAGAACCACAGAGACAATGTTTCTTGAAGATTGCTCTCAAATAGAGAAAAATTAAACTGACTGCATACTTTGTAACAGGAAGAAACAATAGAAGATACTGCAATAATATTTCAAAATACTGAGAAAAAGTAATTCTCAATGTAGAAAATTTATTTATTTAAATGATCATTCATAACTAAAGGTGAAAAAAAAACCTCATATTTTCAGGGAAATGAATGCAACTGTTATTGAAAGAACCACCTAAGAATATATGTGAGATAGAAATGGATTTATCCCATGAGAAATGAGATACAGGAAACTGTGGGAGTAGAGATATTGGCAAACAAGTGGGTATAAGTAAACAAGATTTCACTACTTAAAACTGAATAATAAAACTATTTTTTATGAGGATAAGTTCTTTTTTTTTTTTTTTTTTTGAGGATAAGTTCTTAATATAGAATTCTTAAACATGTAATGATAATGACTATGTGTTGAAATTAATTTAGAATGAAGAAGTTCAAAGTAAAACTTAAATACTGAATAACAGTTATATATTAAAAGAGGTTGAGATTATTTGGTATTAGAATGCAACAAACTCCTTAGTTTTTTGAGAATAAACAGAGATATTCTGATGAACTGTAGACTTACTAAGTCAAATACCCATGTACTCATTAAAATCTTGGAAAACTATGTGTAAATGATAAAAGAAAAATAAAGAATACTGACTGCTTAGTCAATTTGAGTGAACTCTGTTAAGAAGAAAAATGAAGCCAAGAAAAGTAAAGAAGCACAAAATAAAACGGTGTCCAAATACCTCAGAAATGTGAAAACTAATGCATTTCAGATTGGTCAAAACCAAAATTTGCTTTTTCATTTTGTTTACAGAACACATGACTACAATTTAAGAGCAAAGAAAAATTGACTTTAGAAGAGTAGAAAACAGATATATGAAAAAAAGAAAAGAAAAAGTGGAAGCTATTGGGCATAAATAACGGAAAAATAAGCATAAAAGCAAAACACACACACACACACACACACACACACAAAACTTCATGGAGAGTAATGATATAACATAATGTAAATATTTTGAAATTTGCATACTGCAAAAGAAGTGACATTACTTTGAAGAAACTGATACATTCACAATCATAATGTCAGATTTGAACAGCTTCTCACAGTAATTGATAGGTTAGGGAGAATAAAAACTCCTATGACTATTGTTACAAACACTGTAGTTTGACCATTCTACCCCCTCCTCCCACCCTCATTCATAACTGTCTTCTTTTTAGCCTTTTTCTAAGTAGGTATGGATGAGCCAACCAGTTCTGATCTCAGAAAGTAAAGCTGCTTGGTGAGACCTCACAGACCCAGATACACATTTTAAATGCCAAGACTAAGCTAATATAGCCAATGAATTCCATTGGGACCTATGCCCTATTAATTATCTATCCGAGTGGAAGAGGATGTGGCCTACTGAAAGCCAGTGAATGTGGACAAGTCAAGGTAGAGCTGAGTTGGTCAAGAATGGGCACAATAATGCTAGTCTCTGTTCAAACTTTGATGCTCAGCTTTTCAGTTGCTTTCAGAGCTCTGAAAACCATCTGACAACAGCCAGAACGACAAAGATTCTTGTTTCCTTACACATTCAGTGCACTCAATAAATCCTTATTGGATGAATAAATGGATGATTTTTTTTTAATCTATCAAGATGAAGCATCTGCCTCTTTTTCTTTGGTTAGTTCTTTACCACCACTACCACAAGAAAAAGTATGGAATAACAAGGCTTCAAGTTGTGCTTGAACATGAATCCATTAAGGGCACTTTTTCCTTGAGTTGCATTTTGCAAATTCACAAAATGGAACATTAGTCCAAAGGTTGGGGAATTTTCCAGTAAGGATAAAAAAATATTCATACAACATGTACTTGCAGGAAACAAAAACAAGGCTTGTGTGATCACTTTTCAGCTTGAAAAAAGGTGGTTTAATATACTACAAAATATAAAACTTTAACAAATAGATGAATAAATGTCCTAAAAATAACATGGCTTAAATATTTAAATCATAACTACTATATTTGCCAGTCTCAGGTCTTCCCATTAATGACTAAAATTTGGGAGAAAATTTTGTATCCATGATAGAAAAAAAAAAAAAAAAGTGTAGTTGAATCATAGAAGAAGTTCACTCATTTATTAGAGTTTTTTTCTCAGGTAATTGAAATAGACAATTTCTCCAATATTTCCCTTCTCATCTGAGCCTACCATGTTGGATTTCACAAGGCTTATTTATAACTAGAGCTTGCAATTCTGTATCTCTGTCTATTGTTGAAAAAATAAACATGTTTCTCATATTTTCAAAACAAACATATAAACAAATATTTTTTCCTCTGTTCTGCCTCAAAACTTCCTACCTCCCAAACTGATTTTCACACATAAGAAGTTACAAATGGACAGTTTTTATAAGCAATTTTTCTTACTGTTTCAATGTCCTGGTCAATTAAGTCAATTCAAAAAATTTGAAAGAAAGTATCAGGAAAGGTTTTGTTGTTGTTGTTGTTTTTGTTTGTTTGTTTTCCAATAGTGAGTCACTATCAATATCAAACAGCTGTAAGCATTCTTAATCACAAATGTAAATGTCATGCAGGATAAATTTCATATTGCTAAAAACAAGATTAAAAATTTCAAAAGGGGAGTGCCTGGGTGGCTCAGTGGGTTAAAGCCTCTGCCTTCAGTTCAGGTCACGGTCTCAGAGTCCTGGACTCAGACCCCACACTGGGCTCTCTGCTTAGTGGGGAGCCTGCTTCACCTTCTCTCTCTGTCTGCCCCTCTGCCTACTTGTGATCTCTCTCTGTCAAAATAAATAAATAAAATTTAAAAAAATTCAAAAGGATTGATAGCATGTCTAACATGACACAATGCGTTAAACACTCAGTAATTATTAGACAACTTACACGCCATCTCAAGTTCATATACAGATCCTGTGCACTCAACTCTGATGAGACTTTATAGGATGTGGCCTTGAATGCTATAGTCATCTACTGGTTTGAACAATTTTACAATAAATGTGGTACAAAGTGCACAATGAAAAAAAAAATAGTTAACTTTCTAATCATCAAAACATATACAAGAAATTTTTGAAAGGAGGATATATTTTGGTATCTTCAAACAAAAATAATTGACTTAGAAATTCTCTAGTCTTTGGTGTTAGGCTTTTAAAAAGAAGAGAGCTATGGAGCTGCGGGGAAGATCTGTCAATGTATTGCATGGAACACTGGGTGTGGTGCATAAACAATGAATCTTGGAACACTGAAAAATTTTAAATAAATAAATAAAAGGTTTATAAGCTAAGTTTTCTGACTTCCTGTCTGTAGGTGGGGTAGTCTGTGAGTGCCATGCGTGAAGATAACAGCCATGAGGAGAACCTAAGAGTGCTGGGAAAATTGGACAGCTAATGTGTAGAAGAATGAAACTCAACCATTCTCTTACACCATATACAAAGATAAACTTGAAATGGATAAAAGACCTCAATGTGAGGCAGAAATCTATCAAAATCCTAGAGGAGAACATAGGTAGTAACCTCTTCGATATCAGCCATGGCAACATATTTCAAGATATGCCTCCAAAGGCAAAGGGAACAGAAGCAAAAATGAACTTTTGGGACTTCATCAAGATCAAAAGCTTCTGCACAGCAAAGGAAACAGTCAACAAAACAGACGCAACTCATGAAAGGGGAGAAGATATTTGCAAATGACACTATAGACAAAGGGCTGATATCTAAGATCTATAAAGAACACCTCAAACTCAACTCACATCAAAAAAATGGGCAGAGGATATGAATGGACACTTCTCCAAAGAAGACATACAAATGGCTAACAGACACATGAAAAAATGTTCATCATCATTAGCCATCAGGGAGATTCAAATAAAAACCACATTGAGATACCACCTTATACCAGTTAGAATGGCCAAAATTAACAAGACAGTAAACAACAAGTGCTGGAGAGGATGTGGAGAAAGGGGAACCCTCTTACACTGTTGGTGGGAATGCAAGTTGGTGCAGCCACTTTGGGAAACAATGTGGAGATTCCTTAAGAAATTAAAAATAGAGCTTCCCTATGACCCTGCAATTGCACTCCTGGGTATTTATCCCAAACATACAGATGTAGTGAAAAGAAGGCCACCTATGCTCCAATGTTCATAGCAGCAGTGGCCACAGTTGCCAAACTGTGTAAAGAGCCAAGATGCCCTTCAGCGGATGAATGGATAAAGATGTGATCTGTATATACAATGGAGTACTATGCCTCCATCAGAAAGGATGAATACCCAACTTTTATATCAACATGGACAGGAGAGGAAGAGATTATGCTGAGTGAAATAAGTCAAGCAGAGAGAGTCAATTATCTTATGGTTTCACTTACTTGTAAAGCATAAGGAATAACATGGAGGACATTGGGAGATAGGAGGAGTGAGTTGGGGGAAATGGGAGGGGGAGACAACCCATGATATACCGTGGACTCTGACAAACAAACTGAGGGTTTTGGAGGGGAGGAAGTGGGAGTTGGGTGAGTCTGGTGGTGGGCATTATGGAGGGCACATATTGCATGGAGCATTGGCTGTGGTGCTTAAACAATGAATTTTGGAACACTGAAAAAAATAAAATTAAATTAAAAAAAAAAAGTATTGGGAGAGAAAAGGCTATGATGCCATTGACTTGGTCTATTATCCTACCTCATAAAACCTCAATTTCAGACTTGTTATACTGTGATATAATAAATATAATAAATATTTACTATACAAGTTAGTTGTAGTTACATTTTATGTAACTTGCAACTAAGAGTATCCTGACAGATATAGTGCCATTACTGAAAGCAATAAACATGTGATTACTTTTTTTTAAACCACACATTTACTAGTTTACATGGTAGAAAGGAAGCTAAAAGGTGCTGTCTAGTTCTGTTTGAAACTTTATATATTTGTTTTTAGAAGAAATTGCATATCTTCCATCAAGTTTGATTTTCTAAGAAATAGAAAAATTCTTTAAGAAGTAGAAAAATAATATAATTAATTAAAAAAAATTTCTTCTGAATTCCTGTCCCTGATGGCATGAAACCAAATAGTAACATTGTACATAAAGTTTTTATAAATTTAATAAGTTCTGAAATGCTATGAGAGTAAGGGAACAAAGCAATTAAACATGAACACATGAGGTGAAAAAATGACGGCAGGAATTTATTTTCTATTACCCTTGTTTTAGTAGAAATTATCATTTTGACTATAAGACATCCAATACTTTTTGGTTTGAAAGGAATCACATACATGAAAGTTAGAGCTCAGCCTCTCTTTACAGCAGCCCAAGAGGGTCAGATGCTCTTTCTTTCACTCACTGGGCTCTAGCATGTTCAGGTATGACAAGGGCATGGCCACTGAATCCTTTCACAAGGACTTGGATTCTTCTAGAGTGAAGCAGAACCATTGTGGGAAGTCAGAAAGTTCTCAGCACAGCTACCGAGCGAATGGTCAAAGTCTGGCAACCCAGGGCTAGTATGGGGGGAGGGGCAGTGGCAGAAGCTCTGTCCAAAGCCCACTGGTCAGGCACTTCCATCTTGGCTACACCTTGTAGACACTGGAAGCTCTCAGATATCCTTCCTGTATGTTTCTTTTTCCATAAGTTAGCCACAAGAGTTTTCTGTTACTTGTAATCAGCAGCCAGCCCCAGTACATCTACAGAAGAAAAATTTTTAATACATAATTAATTAGAAACTTGAGGAAGATTAGAAATTTTATTTCTAAAATCTTGTCCTAGATTCTATTAACTGTGTTCCAACTCTCCAAGTCTATTGTTCACTGAATATTTCATAATTATCTGAAAAATTGATAATGTGACTCAGGGGAAAGTTTAAAAATATATATACAAGCATGACTTTATTTAATTTACTTTTGTTTCCACTTTCATTTAAATCAACTTTTGCTGAGAAAATTAGCTATTTTACTAATATTGATGATACTATCATAGAAGCTCATTAAAATGTGTTAGATTCAAATGCAGATTCAAGTTTTTATCTATTAATTTGAATGGAGTTCCCTAAACCTTTGTGTTGATAACAAGAAGGAAGGCAGAGAAATTGGAATAGCTTTCCATTAACTATCCTACCAAGTTAAAATGTAGCCTTCCTGAGCAGTGTACCAATGTTCTTTATCAATGAAAGGATAGAAAGAGAAGTGAAAGAGCAAAAAAAAAAAAAAAAAAAGGAAAGAAGTTTTATGGCTATTTTATATACAAGCTGAGTGTGGTTGTATTATATCATAAACATTGTATTACATATTGGAAGTGGTTGCATTAAAGACTCAAAAACTAGTTCACAAAGTATGATCCCAGACTAACATCAAAAGCAACACCTGGAAACTTGTAACAAATGCAGATTCTCAGACCTCAACCTAGACCTACTGGATCAAAAATTCTTTTTTTTTTTTTTAAGATTTGTTTATTTGAGGGGGAGAGAGAGAGAGTGAGAGAGAGAGAGAGAGAGAGAAGGGACAGAGAGAGAGAGAGGAGAAGGAGAGAATCTCAAGCAGACTCTCCCCTGAGCATGGAGCCTGACTTGGGGCTTGATCCCACCACCCTGAGATCATGACCTGAGCTGACACTAGGTAGTGCGCTTAACTGACTGAGCCATCAAGGTGCCCCCAGGATCAAAAATTTTGAAGGTGATCCCCAGAAACTTCTGCTATAACAAACACTCCAGGTTGTTCAACTGCATGTTAAGTTTTGAAAACCATCAAACTACACAGTTCAGTAAAAGAAAACCAAAACAATGGATGTAAGTCATTCAACTCTTTCTCTGTTGCTGTACTTCACACTTCGTTGTAATTTATTTGATAACAGGTCCATCTTCCCGAATTGATTATATTTATATCTATAGCTGTATCTTATTCACTCCTGTGAATCTCTGTGACAGGCTAAAATATATCCATCAATAACAGATTATCAATCAAACTAAACATTTTGGATGAACTCCGAAAAAAAAAAAGTAAACATTGACAATTGAATAAAATTCTGAGTTATACAGTAGCTATTGTCATATTTTCCTTTCCACTCTTCTTCTATTAATTGAAAAATAACAAAGGTTATCATCAATCATTTGTCTTTGGATGGGCTATGTGTCTATACCAGCACTCTGACTTTATTTAGTACTTTATAAAATAAAATCAGCCATTATCCACTGATTTGTATTATATGGTAAGGATATTCTTATTTTAAAATTCTTTTTGTTTTTTTATGTAAAAGAAAAAAAATACAGCATATCTCAATCCAGCTCTCATTGGTAGTGATACACTTTAACCATAAACATTATGAAAAGCTTTGTTCTTTTTTCTTGCAACAATTTGAATTTATACAGAAAAGGTCTGTATATTGTCCTGATGGGCAGGAGTGGCAGCTGCTTATTGTTCCACATCTGTTTTGGTTTGCTTTTGAGCTCATGCTGAAGCAAGAAACGATTATAGCACTCTTAATAATAAAATGTTTCTGTTCCAAAACCATAATTTTTTTTCCTAGTGATAATTAAAGGAAAAAAACAACACAAAACCATGGGTTGTTTCAAGGTATCATGGAATATATTGCTTTCAACCTCAACTCTGCCATTTTGTATATACATTTAAATAATTGTAAGTGCTCTTTGAAATAATTTTTTAAAAATTTTATTTATTTATTTGATAGACAGATCACAAGTAGGCAGAGAGGCAGGCAGAAAGAGGAAGGGAAGCAGGCTCCCTGCTGAGCAGAGCCCGATGTAGGGCTCGATCACCGGTCCCTGGGATCATGACTTGAACCGAAGGCAGAGGCTTTAGCCCACTGAGCCACCCAGGTGCCCCTGAAATAAAATTTAACTATGGGAAATTTTTTCAGCATTAATAGTTATGTATGAGGGAAATTAGGCACCTCTATACTCAAAGAAATAACATGACATTGATCAAATAGGGTTATATGGGGTTTTGAGTTTTGTACTGTATAAACACTTAATAAAACACAATGTACTTCCATATCACTTTACTGGTAAAATGTTAGAGATAAAATATCAAGGCCAATGCCTCTGATTTCAATTATGAAATCCAAATTGATTGAAGTTAATATAATTAATAGCTTTGGGAGGCTCAGATATGAGATGAAAATACATTAATAACATTTACCAAAAGTAATTTTAAAAAGTTATTTTTGCCACATTTGATTCCTTATGTTTTCTCTAAAAAACCTTTACCTAATTATACAAAATGCATTTATCCTTTGAAGAATAAATAGAAAAAGCTATTATGCACACAGATTAAAATGCAAAATAAATCTATAATTCTATGTCTTGCTATATAAGCTATATAAACTTCCCAAAGTTGTCTCTATGTATGTTTATACACACAAAAGATATGTAACATATGTAAAACTGTATCAACAATTGTTTGAAAAAATAACACTAACATT
Organism: Lutra lutra; assembly: GCF_902655055.1. Lineage (NCBI taxonomy): Eukaryota > Metazoa > Chordata > Mammalia > Carnivora > Mustelidae > Lutra > Lutra lutra. Next base: position 42,129,830 of record NC_062289.1, read on the forward strand.
ACTCCACGTGTTTCAAATGTACACATCTGTATCATTATCTTTTTTTTTTAAAAGATTTTATTTATTTATTTGACAGAGAGAGATCCCATGTAGACAGAGAGGCAGGCAGAGAGAGAGAGAGGTGGAAGCAGGCTCCCTGTTGAGCAGGGAGCCCGATGTGGGGCTCGATCCCAGGACCCTGGGATCATGACCTGAGCCGAAGGCAGAGGCTTTTACCCGCTGAGCCACCCAGGCATCCCTGCATCATTATCTTTAATGGCTGGATAGTATTCCGTAGAAATACTGTATTATAATTTGCTTAATAAATCTCAGGCTGATAACATTAACTAGCACTTTTCCCCCTAATTTTGTGATTTTAAATTATGCCTTTCTATATTTTTATACATACAGCTATGCAAATTTATTTTCTTATGATACATTCTTGGAAGTGTTCACACTTAAATACATTTTTCTTTATTAAGACTTCATTTTTTTAAAGCAGTTTTAGGTTCACAGAAAAATTAAGGGGAAGGTACAGAGATTTTCCATAAACCTCCTACCCCACACAAGCACAGTCTCCTCCATTACCAACCCCAACCAAAGGGGATGTTTATTACAATCAATGAAACCACACTCACACATCATAATCACTCAAAGTCCATAGTTTACTTTAAATTTCCCTGTTGTGATTGACATACTATGGGTTTGACCAAATGTGTAAATGATATATCCATCATTATGGTATCTTACAGTGTATTTACCCTCAAAATCCCATGTGTTGCTTACTCAAACCTTCTCCCCAACCCACTGCTTGGTGATCTCTGAACGTTTTACTGTTTCCACAGTTTTGCCTTTTCCAGAACGTCATATAGTCAGAATTATACAATATGTAGTCTTTTCAGAGTTGCTTCCTTCACTTAGTAATATGCATTCAATTTCTTTCATTCTTTTCATGACTTGAGGACTCATTTTTTAGCGTTGAATAATAATATTCCACTGTCTGGATCAAGTACAGTGTATCTACTCACCTACTGAAGAACACAAGTGCTTCTAGGTTTGGGTAATTATGAATAAAAAATGCTGCTATAAACATTTGTGTGCAGGTTTTTGTGTGGACATTGGTTTTGGCTCCTTTGGGTAAATAACCAAGAGTGAAATTGCTGGAAAAATACGTTTAGTTTTGTGAGAAACCGCCAAACTGTCTTCCAAAGTAGCTGTACCATTTGGCATTCCCACCAGCAGTGCGTGAGATTTCTGGTGCTCTGCAGCCTTTCAGTGTGTGGTGGAGTCTGTGTTTTGGATCTTGCCATTCTAACAGATATGCAGTGGTATTTCATTGTTGTTTCAATTTTCATTTCCCTGATGAATTATGATATGGAGTATCTTTTTATGCACTTATTTGCTATCTATCTACCTATTTATATGTATGTGATTTCCAATGAGTAAAATAGCATTCTGTAATTTGTTTGATATCACAATGTGATAGGTTGAGAAAGAAGAATACATTCCACATGTACAAAATTTCTAATACAAAATTTGGATTATTTTATGATTGTGTTTGCTTTTCCATGATTAAGCATTCCTATGTCATTATCTCTAAGATCAAGAATTATTCTGAACCAGTGATACTATAAAATTTTTGTTATCCAGGAAAATTATATGCAAAGCAATCAAGATTTACTAGCTCATAGATTCAGTTTACCTCTGCTTCTTAAGAGAAAAAAAAGTGTTCACTTTCAGAAACACAGACTCCTATGATCTCTTCTACCAAGGATGGGTAGAGTTTCAAGTGATGAAGGAGTGGGTGCTGGGTACGTGAGGATTGTGTACTGGAAAACCATTTTGTAGTTGCCAGGAAATGTCTCAACTTTAGAAGTATAATACCAGATGTCATGATCTGGAGACTATCTAGGAAGGCAAGACAAAAATCTGATTCCAGGAGAACAATTTAATAATCACCCCAAATGTGGAAGGCAAAGATGTCTTGACATTCCATAGAGAGAAGCAATATGTGCTTAGTAAGGGACTATGGCTACCTTCCAGATCTGTGGAAAAGCCTGTGATAGCTTCTATATATTCCATGAAAAGCTTATGATGATTAAACAAATGCATTTAAACGTCCTAGCATGTAATAGAGCTGTATGATATATATTTCCATTTCAAAAAGATTTATTTTTTGGTAGCTCTCTGAGGATCTCCTTATCACTTGATTTTATACTGATCTACTACAATTTATAACAGACAAATAGCAACAATGAAAACATAGTTATGCAAGTTAATTAAGTATTCAGGCTCTGATAAATGGGTCCTATAATTATGGACTCAGTTCAAATATGGACTCTATAATTAGCCAGTTATGTAATCTTGGATAATGTATTGTTTTTTGTAAGACTCACTTTTCTTATTTGTAAAATGAGAATTGTAATAGGTATTATATCATTGTATATATCATAACTATGAGGATTACATGAGTTAATGTATCATGAAAGAGATTCTGAACAGATAGGACCATTTGGGGGATGCCTGGGTGGCTCAATGGGTTAAGCTTCTGCCTTGGGCTCAGATCATTATCTCAGGGTCCTGGGATCGAGCCCCGCATCAGGCTGTCTGCTCAGCAGGGAGCTTGCTCCTCCCCCCCCCCCCCCCGCCCCGCCTCTGCTTGCCTCTCTGCCTACTTGTGATCTCTCTCTCTCTCTGACAAATTAATAAATAAAATCTAAAAAAAAAAAAAAAAAAGGAGCATTTGGAACAGGAACTCATGGAACGAAATAAGTTCTCTTGACCTTGGCATCCTTTGGAGCGATGTGCTAGGTCTAAGGCACAGGTGGCTAAACAATAAGTCTGGGATTTGGTATTATGACTCCTGCAGAGGGAAAAGCCTCTCTGCTGTTACTGTTGTTTTGCTTTATTTTTAATGAAAATAGCATAAGATTGGGCTTGTAGGACTCAATGACAAAGGGACTGTTACGGCACCAAAAAATTTTGGAAAGGAACTCTTCAGAGAAGGTTAGGAGAGCTGGCTATAGCCCCTGGAGACTGAAAACTGGATTCATTCTTCCTCAAAGCTGAGGTTAAGAATAGCCTTTCCTCTGGAAAGGGGTTGCCCATTTTTCCAAACAGCTCATCTATAGGCAATACAGAAAGTAATTTCTAGGTCATCTCATGGACTACACTGCTTCTGTATAACGTCCATATTGCACTGTTTGTAATGTGATACTTAAGAAGTAATAGCTCTTTTAACTATTGTTATGCATAAGTATTTGACAACAGTTGGTTGATGTAAGGTTCCCCTGTGAAGCAAAATGTGATAAATCTCTACTAGGGGCTCATTTCTGGGTTCGTGGCTCATTCACAGATGGTTGAAGTAGCTACAAATCTGATTATTAACTTAATTATAACAATTCTATTGTCATTAGGAGAATAAAAGGCTGGTTTATAGATTTGAATATTAACTGCACTAAACCTAACTGGCTTGAAAAATGTGATATTCCTTTCAGAGCTCAACAAATCTCTCCTAGCCTCAAATTACTACTGTCATGTTTATTATCATCATTATTATTATTCACATACATAAGAATGTTAATACACCAAAATCAAATTTTCAAGTAAAAACAAATTTGTGGAACCAAGGTCAATAGCATGTAATACACCAACACGCTAATAACACAGTCAGATTTTGGAAATCTAATAAATATTTAACATTAACATAAATGTGTAGTATTTATCTATAGAGAAGTATTATGTTCTTTCAAATCAGTGCAATTATATTAATCACTGTTTTACAGTAAAATGGCCTGACATTAATATTTGTTTCTGAAGAATAATGTCATTCTATTTCCCATATCTTTCTTACTCTCCTGACTGAATAAGGCATGGGAGGGAGAAACTAATCAATTAAGTGACCTTGTAAACATACTGAAAGTACTGTTAATCTATGGGTATTGTCAATGCAAAGTAGTTGTATTTATTTGTTTTATGAACATAGTGTGAAAGGTAGGCAGTGGAATATCTCTTATCTTGCCTCCAATCCAACCTCTTACTCTCCACACAGGGAACTATTAGTAGCAGGTTTCTTTGTATATAATTTAAGGGATATTCTATACAAAAACAAATTAATTAGCATATTTCCTTTTAAAAACAAAAAATGCTGTAATGATAATATACTGTTCTTTGCATAACATTTTTATTAACAATAATGAATTTTTTCCTTAACAGTCATTAAAACATTTTCTTTTATTGGGGAAGTTGAATTGCTTGTAAATATGACATGTTGTGGGGGCGCCTGGGTGGCTCAGTGGGTTAAGCTGCTGCCTTCGGCTCAGGTCATAATCTCAGGGTCCTGGGATCAAGCCCTGCATCGGGCTCTCTGCTCAGCAGGGAGCCTGCTTCCTCCTCTCTCTCTGCCTGCCTCTCTGCCTGCTTGTGATCTCTCTCTGTCAAATAAATAAATAAAATCTTTAAAATAAAATATGACATGTTGCATAGATTTGATTTTTTCTATAGAGCAGCTCTGTCAAATGGCTTGAGTATTTATTATTTTAGAAATAACACTATTATGTTCCCACCAGGAATATATAATTGCTGTTTCTCCATATCTTTATCAATATAGTATTTGGTCAGACTGTTAACAATCTGTTAACAATAAAATTTTAACATGGTTTTAAATTTGATTTAACTTTCACCTTAAATGAATTTGGGATCATGCATATATTTAAGAGAAATCTGTATTTTCTTTTTTGTGAGCCATGAGTTCAAATAATTTGCCTATGTTTTCCTATTGGGTCATTGGTCTTATACATGTTAATGAAAGAAGCCATTTATATTTTAAGAAAATTAGATCTTTGAGATATTAACAGCAAGTTTTTATTTTTTTGTATTTAGTTTATCACTTAAATTTTAGTCTTCCTTATTTTGGTTATTGCACTCATAACTTATTAATGTATGATGTATAAATTCTTTATTTTGTGTCTCCAGAGTTTGGTGTCTCAATTAAAATTACGGATATAAAATAATCTTTCATTATTTGTTCTAATACTTTTATAGTATCTTTTTTTTTTTTTTCCTTTTTGGGAAGAGGGTGATTTTTGTTTAAAAATTAGATTTTGGCAGTTTTTTAGCTATTGCCTTGCTGCTTTGACTCAATATTCTGTACCTCAGTGATTCTGTACTTTTGCACACTTAAAGAATCAGCTGCACCATGTCCCCCAGAGATACCAGCGCCAACCATGGGCACTCCCACATTTGTTGTCTCATCACAGCTCCACAGGCCCCCCCTTCCAAGTGCAGATTATGTGATATGATTCCTCATTTTGCATTTTTTAGGTCATCCGTAAGTGGTGAATAATTGGTCTTAGTAAAATATTTCTGCTAAAATCATTGAGATGCTGGTTGTTTGCTGCCAGGACTTCCCATGCGTGTGATAGAAACACACATCAAGAAAAGTGACAAGATTTAAAAAGAGTGCAAAATACTGTCTACAAAATGAACACACGGGTGTAAGATGCACCTCGAAGAAGAAGCGGTCATTTTTGTCAGTTGTGACACATGTCTCATGCCTCATTCCAGTATCTTAATTCCTCACCATGGAGATAACCAGTCTTGGGCTCCTAATGCCATGGATGCGTTTTGTCCTTTAAGTTCACAGAATCTAATAGTGTATGCTCTTTTTAGATAACTTTTCTTATTTAATATCATTTTTGAGACAACTGACTACAGTTTTGGTTTGTTTATCCTCACTACGATATTCTATGCTATTATCTTAAAGTGTCACAAATTTATTTCTTCATGGATGGAATTTGGAGTGATTTGAGGAATAGTGCTATGAAGATTCTTGTATGTGACTTTTGGCCAACATATGCACAAATATTTGGGGGTTATGTCTAGAAGTATAGATGCTGGTCATAGGTAGCTTTGTTCCATATCAGCCAACAGTTTCCTATGGAAATATCTGCAGACAATTCCAGAAACTCCATGATTATGTTGATACTTCATGTATCTTCATGTTTTTCACTTTCATAATTTTGGTAGTATATAGTAGAACTATATTTTAAATTTATTTTCTATGATGATCGCTGAATTTAAGCCTCTTTCTAATTTGTCGCGGGCTTCTGGGATTTTCATATTTTTAAGAATTCAAGCAATTCTTATCAATTTTCCATTTAATTTCCCTCTTTTCTTATTGATTCATAAGAATTTATATATATACTCCAACTCTGCAGCTTATCTTTTCATTTTCATAACTTTTCTGTTCCATAAAAAAGTTCATATTTTATATAAGCTACAATTTTTCACTTTTTCCTCTATGACTCCTACTTTTGTGTCTTATTTAATACATATTTTCTTACCACACATTCATGGAAATTTACTTTTATTTTTTCTCAAATTTCATCAGGAATAAATTATTATGTGCCATACAAACCAAAAGTCAATATTATTTTTATTCTATCCAATATAGATACAAATTGACCCTGTAAAAGTTATTGAAAATATCTTTTTGACACAGAGTATCAGATTGGATAAAAAAGCAAGACCCCTCCTAATGTTGTCTACAAGAGACTCATTTTAGACCTAAAGACACCTCCAGACTGAAGTGAGGGGATGGAAAAACAATTTATCAGGCTAATGGACATCAAAAGAAAGTTGGAGTAGCAATCCTCATATCAGACAAACTAGATTTTAAACCAAAAACTGTAGTAAGGGATGAAGAGGAACACTATATCATACTTAAAGTTCTATCCAAGAAGAAGAACAAACCATTATAAATCTTAATGCTCCTAACATGGACACATGTTATAAACCAATTATATAAAACAATAATCAAATTAAAAAACCACATTCATAATAATATAATACCAGTAGGGGACTTCAACACCCTTCACTCACAGTGATGGACAGATCATCTTAGCAGAAGATCAACAAGGAAACAAGGGCTTTGAATGACACACTGGACCAGATATATACAGAGCATTCCATTCTAAACCTACAGAATACATATTCTTCTCGAGTACACATGGAACATTCTCCAGAATAAGTCACATCCTGGGTCACAAATCAGGTCTTAACTAGTATGAAAAGAATGAGATTATTCCCTACATATTTCTAGACCAGAGTGCTTGAACTCAACCACAAGAGAAAATTTGGAAAGAACTCAAACACTTGGAGGTTAAGGGGCATCTTACTAAAGAATGAATGGGTCAACCACGAAATTAAAGAAGAAATTAAAAAATTAATAGAAACAAATGAAAATGAAAACACAACGTTTCAAAACCTTTAACACACAGTGAAGGTGATCCTAAGTGGAAAGTACGTAGCAATAGAAGCCTTTCTCAAAAAGTTAGAAAAGTCTCAAATACACAAATTAACCTTATACCTAAAGGAGCTGAAGAAAGAACAGCGAATAAAGCCTAAACCAAGCAGAAGAGAAATAATAAATATTAAAGCATAAATCAATGAAATGGAAACCAAAAGAACAGTAGAACAGATCAATGACTCTAGAATCTGGTTCTCTGAAAGAATTAATAAGAATGGTAAACTCCTGGCCAGACTTACCAAAAAGAAAAGAGAAAGGACCCCAATTAATACAATCATGAATGAAAATGGAGAGATCATGACTAATACCAAGGAAATATGAAAAATTATAAGAACATACTACAAGCAACTATATGCCAACAAATTAGGCAATCTGGAAGAAATGGATGCATTTCTGCATTTCAAACTGAAACAGGAAGAAATAGAAAACACGAACAGACCCATAACCAGAAAGGAAATTGGAACACTAGTCAAAAGTCTCCCAAAAAACGAGAGTCCAGGGCCAGATGGTTTCCCGGGGGAATTATACCAAACATTTAAAGAAGAACACATATGTATTCCTCTGGTGCTTTTTCAAAAAAAAAAAAAAAAAAAAAAAAAAAAAAAAAGAAATGGAAGGAAAGCTTCCAAACTCATTCTATGAAGCCAGCATTACCTTGATCCCCAAACCAGACAAAGATCCCACCAAAAATGAGAATTAAAGACCAATATCCCTGATGAACATGGATGCCAAAAATCTCACCAAGATACTAGCCAATAGGCTTCAACAGTACATTAAAATTATTATTCCCCACAACCAAGTTGGATTTATTCCTGGGCTGCAAGGGAGGTTCAACATTCACAAATGAATCAACATGAAACATCACTTTAATAGAAGAAAGGACAAAACCATGTGATCCTCTCAATTGATGCAGAAAAAGTATTTGACAAAATACAACATCCTTTCTTAAGACTTTCCACATTGTATGGATAGAGGGATCATACCTCAGTATCACAAAAGTCATGTATGAAAAGCCCACAGAGAATATTATTCTCAATGTGGAAAAACTGAGGGCTTTTTCCTGAAGGTCGGGAATGTGACAGGGATTCCCACTATCATCATTGTTGTTCCTTGTACTAGAAGTCCTAGCCTCAGCATCAGACAACAAAAAGAAATAAAAGGCGTTCAAACTGGCAAAGAAGTAAAACTCTCACTCTTCACAGATGACATGATAGTTTATAGGGAAAACCCAAAAGACTCCACCCCAACACTGCTAGAACTCATACAGCAATTCAGCAACATGGCAATATATAAATTCAGTGCACTGAAATCAGTTGCATTTCTATACGCTAACAATGAGACAGAAGAGAGAGAAATTAAGGAATCTATCCTGTTTACAATTGCACCAAAAACCATAGGAAACATAGAAATAAACTTAAACAAAAAGGTAAAGAATCTGTACTCTAAAAACTACAGAACATTTATGAAAGAAATTGAGGAAGACACAAAGAAATGGAAAAACATTCCATTCTCCTGGATTGGAAGAATAAATATTGTTAAAATTTCTAGGCTACCCAGAACATTCTACACACTGAATGCAATCTTTAACAAAGTACCATCAACATTTTTCACAGAGCTGGAACAAATAATCCTAAAATTTGTACGGAACCAGAAAGGACCCGAAATAGCCAAACATGTTGAAAAATAAAATCAAAACTGGTGGCATCACAATTCCGGACTTCAAGCTCTATTACAAAACTGTAAACAGCAAGACAGTATGGTACCGGTACAAAACCAGACAGATTGATCAGTGGAACAGAAGAGAGAACCCAGGAATGAACCCTCAACTCTATGGCCAACTAATCTTTGACAAAGTAGGAAAGAATATCCAGTGGAAAAATAATAGTCTCTTCAATAAATGGCACTGGGAGAATTGGACAGCACATGCAGAAGAATGAAACTGAACCATTTTCTTACACCATACACAAAAATAGACTAGAAATGGGTGAAAGACCTAAATGTGAGACAGGGATCCATCAAAATCCTAGAAGAGAGCACAAGCAGCAACCTCTTCAACCTCAAACACAACAACTTCTTGCTAGACACATCTCCAATGGCAAGAGAAACAAAAGCAAAAATGACCTCTTAGGACTTCATTAAGATAAAAAGCTTTTGCACAGCAAAGGAAACAGTCAACAAAAGAAAAAGGCTACCTGCAGAATGGGAGAAGATATTTGTGGATGACATATCAGATAAAGGGCTAGTAACCAAGATCTATAAAAAACATCAAAATCAACACCCAAAAAACAAATAATCCAGTCAAGAAATGGGCAGAAGAAATGAACAGACATTTCTCCAAAGAAGACATACAAATGGCCAACAGAAATATGAAAAAAATGCTCAATATCATTTGTCATTAGGGAAATACAAATCAAAACCACAATGAGATACTACCTTGAATTAGTGAGAATGGCTAAAATTAACAAGACAGAAAACAACAAATGTTAGTGAGGATGTGGAGAAAAGGAAACATTCTGACACTGTTGGTGGGAACGCAAGCTAGTATAGCCACTCGGAAAACAGTATGGAGGTTCCTCAAGAAGTTAAAAATAGAGCTATCCTACCACCCAGCAATTGCACCACTAGGCGTTTACCCCAAAGATAGAAATGTAGTAATTCGAAGGGCACCTGCACCCCAATGTTTATAGCAGCAATATCCACAATAGCCAATCTGGTAGAAAAGCTGAGATGTCCACTGACACGAATGGATAAAGAAGTTGTGAGATTATATATATAATATGGAATATTACTCTGCCATCAGGAAGTAGGCTTACCATTTACTTCAACATGGATGTAACTGGAGGGTATTTTGCTGAGTAAAATAAGTCAGAGAAAAACAATTATCATATGGTTTCACTCATATGTGAACTATAATAAATAGTGTGTAGGATCATAGGGTAACAAAGGGAAAACTGAAAGGGGAGTTATCAGAGAGAGGGAAAAACCATGAGAGACTCTTTTTTTTTTTTTAAGATTTTTATTTATTTATTTGACAGAGAGAGACAGAGAGAAATCACAAGTAGGCAGAGAGGCAGGCAGAGAGAGGGGGAAGCAGGCTCCCTGCTGAGCAGAGAGCCCGATGCGGGGCTCGATCCCAGGACCCTGACACCATGACCTGAGCCGAAGGCAGAGGCTTAACCCACTGAGCCACCCAGGCGCCCCGAGAGACTCTTAACTATAAGAAACAAACTGAAGGTTGCTGGAGGGAAGGTGGGGGGGGGAATGGAGTAACTGGGTGATGGACATTAAGTAGGACACCTGATGAGCACTGGGTGTTATAGGCAATGATAAGTTATTGAGCACTATATCTGAAATTAATGATGTACTATATTTTGGCTAATTGAATTTAAATAATAAAAAAAAGAAATTGTTATCTTTTTTACTTCACTTCAATGCATTCTTTGTCATAAATTGGGAGACCATACTACATCTTCCAGTCTCTGTTCTGTTTCACTGGTTTATGTAATACTTCCCTTACACTAAAACTTCACTGTCTTAGTTAACTCACTCTTAAAATACATCTTTTTTCTGATAAAGTCTACCATCTATGTTCTTCTTTGAAAATTTGCCTTAGCTTCTTTTTTTATTTATATGGTCTATAAATTTTAGAATCACTTTATAAAATTTTCCCCCTAAATCTGTTTTTTTGATAAATAATGCTTTCGATTTTTAGGTTAATTTCATTAGAGTTAACATCCTTAATGTTATGTCTTTCATTTCATGAACACTGAGAGTTATGAGTACCTACTCATGATGGCAGAGAGCTAATATCCTTAAAATATTACTTCTATCCATAAATTCAATATAATTCTTACCCAATTTCAACAGGATTTTTTTTTTTTAGGTTGACAGTTTTTATAAAATTGGAATAGAAGTCCCAAAATCACAAAGACAAACTAAAAATCTAAAAAAAAAAATTTACTAATGACCATCTCAATCAGAAAATTTATAATACAAATAACAACACATGGCAAAGCCAGTATGGGTAGTAGAGAGAAACAGATTAATAAATAAACCAGGAAGCCAAGAAACAGATGCCTGCCTTAAGGATACAATGAAAACCCAAGGAAAAAAATAAGAATCATTGAGCTCAAGCTTATAAAATAAGTAAAATAAGTAAGTACGTAAATAAATGAATTACCTAATTAATAGGAAAGATGGGGGAACTCTTTCTTACAGTGGAATGACAATTACTAAATGTAAGAAGAATGAAATAGTAACAAAATATCTCTTGAAAATATTATAGTTACAATTAATTTAGCCAAGAATCATCAATAAAATGCTAAAAATCTAGGGTGAAAATTTGATGGAGAATGAAATATTTACTGAGTCATTCTCTCCGATATTGCAAATTGATGAAGGTAACTTTATGATTTAAAAACTTGGCAGATGCTAACTTCACAATGGAAAAATTAATGCCTCCAATATTGAGAAAACTGATGTGATGTGCCTCCTGATATCATACTCTGAGAATATAACACCTCTCATGCCATACTCTTGCCAAAAAGGCATAACCTGAATGTAATCATGAATAAACACCACACAATCCAAGTCTACAAAAGAACAAATGTGTAGCATCAAAAACAGAAACATCATGAAAAGTAAAGACTGTTTCCAGATTAAAGACTAAAGAGGTGATAACTAATACAATGGATGATCTTGGTTTGGATTCTAGCTTGCAAAAATACAAAGCATAGAGGAAATTATTAAACAATCAGCAAAATTTAGTAAATACTGTCTACTAGATAATAAAATAAACACATTTAAATTTCATGAATTTTATCATCATACTGATGATACATAAATGAATGTCCTTATTATTGAGTGATACATATTCCAGTAACTCTCAAATAGGTCAGTAAAAATAATAGAACTAATGGTAATAATTTATAGATAGAGAAAAACAAAAAGTGGCCAAACATTAACAATTGAATCTAGATGAAGGGTAAAATGCTTTCTACTATGCTGAAAACTTCTCTGTAAATAGGAAATTATTTCAAATTCAAAAATTAAATTTAAAAGTCTCTATTCTAAATCCTAAGAACTCTGTCAGCAGATAGATCTTTAGGAACTTGTTGGAATTATGCCAGACCCTTCAGCAATGTTTACACATTACTATTTTTATAGTTTCTACTTCAACGACTAAAGTATTGGTTAAGTATTTTCATGTAGTTGTTATTGTTAAATAACACAGCATACCATTTGGGTAACTGGGGTATTTTTGTTGTTAGCTACAATACCAATGATATTTTGTCCTAAATTCTGGGTAATTATCTATGATAATGTTTCAGTGGGGCCAAAGGTGATCATTGAAAAAAATATATATTAATATTGTATTATTTTCCTTAGAGTGTTTTAACACCTAGTTGGGAATACTAACATATAAATAGATATATTTAACATGATTTGTAAAAACTTGAGAGGCTGTTACATAGAGTATACTCGGAAGACAGCAGAGGTGTGTCTAAATTCAATAAAGTTAGAAAGGGGCAGTTCAGGACAAGTAAGGGACAAGCAGGGATGGTTTTCAGGAGGAGACGACCTGAGAACTGAATCCGAAGGAGGTAAGTGAAATAAGTAGGTGAAAATGTGGGTTTCCCTCAGACATATGAGTAAAACTGAAAGCAACAGTGTGGTATGTTTGGTAAACTACAAGAGAAGACAGAACCTTTGGAAGGAGAGAAGCTGAAAGCTAGTGATAGGAGTTGAGGTTGGTGATGAAAGAGTATCCACCTCAATGCTCAAATATTTTAATGGCCTTTAAATTACACACATAGGGCATGTAGTAGATTATATTATTTTATAAACATTTAGAAAGAAGAATACTACTTATATCTCTTTCTCTATACTCTACAGCAATTTTGCTACCCTGGAGAATTATAATGGATCATTTAAGGTTTATCTCCCATTAGGTCTTAACGCTTAGTGAAGAAAGGGCCAGACCCAGGTTTAAAAATCTTGTACACCATTCCGGTTTGCATGTCATTCCTTCAGGATGCTCCCCATTTCCTTCTTCCTGAAATGCATTCTTCAGACTTTCTCCAACTAGGAGTCATGAGTGGTAAACTCTATCATTATTGTGGGTCCACAAAAATAACTTTATTTTAGTTTCATTCTGTGTTAGAAGTTTGGTTGTCATACTTCATGTTTATTTTCTATTATGATATAAATATTGTCATACTATACTTTGATATTTTCTTTTTGTCACGATTTTCTCTTGGCACCTTAAAACGGTTATTTCATTGCCTTTTGGTCCTTACTGTCATTGCTGAAAAATCTGTGGATAGATATGATTTTCCCCATAAACAGATGAAGCTCAGAAAAGCTAAATATCACAGAGCTACCAACCAAATGCTTTAAGGCAGAATCTGTAGCTCCAGGGTACGTATATAGCTTTTCTTGCAGATTCTGCCTCTTGTCCTCCTTATGTCACAGGTAAAAGAAGGAAAATGTTTAAGGTAATGAACTGCTACAGTGGCCCTGTCAAGGTTGTAATGTATTTTCGATTCTTTCTCTTCTCTTTGGCAGTAAAAAATGTGGCACAATGAAGTCATTATAGCATAGGCTATGAAATCATTTGACTGTGGTCGTCTTCTCATTCCAAAGCAACACATTTTATCCCTTGCCAAAATACATCTATATCTGTATCTATCTATCTATCTTTGTGCCTTGGTTTCTTTATCTGCAAAATGGGGATAAATAATACCCTCTACCTTATACACATATAGCAATTAAATAAATTATGATAGAAATTATTAGCACAAAGTCTGGCATGTAATACTCAAATGAGAGAAATCCTATGTTGAATATAACTTAATTTTCCTATTCCTGGGAGGAGTGAATATTGAAATGACCATACAAAATCTTTCATACATTTATGTCTGGCCTTGAAAACAAAACCTGTAAGATATATATCAGGGTAGCATAGATGGGCAAAAATTAGTTCAATATGTTAAATACAAAATGAAAAACATTTTAACATTTATAGGTGAACATGTTGCATAATAATTTATAATTTCTACATTGTCTACAGAGATAAATTGAATATAATTTGCTTATATTGCTTTTGCCTCCATAAATTCAAAGAATTAATCCCAGAGTTAAAAGCACCCAAGAAGCAATCATGTAGCAAGGGCTATGGGATCATGAGTATCCATATATTTTTCTTTTAAATAAATGGAAACCTCAGAGATAGCCACAATTCACCATGAAGCTTTGTGAAAGCAAGGCTAATTCTTCAGGTCAAAATACATGGGTTTCAAGGACCATTATCTATCACATCCATCATCTTTGCTACTCTCCAACACAGCCCTTTAAGTATAACAAATATCCCTGTGTCAGGTCTTAATCACTGATTTTTAAGTTTGAAAGGTATTTGCTTTGTGCTGCTTTTATTATATGTACATCAAGAAGAATAAAGTAGAAACACATGAAAAATGGAAAACCTATGGTTGCCTTGACAATTTTTGCCTTCAGAAAAGATGCTTGCTTTCAGCCTAGATGTTTTCATTTACTAATGATATTATACCTCAGTAGCAAACTCTAATGACTTCTGAAAATGTGAAAGAACATAAAGATATTTATTTTAGACTGCATGCATATTTTTAACTTCATAAAATAGACCAATATTTGAAAATTGTGTAATTATATTCACTTTCACATACTGTCTATACCTCAGTTCAATAAGACTTGCCAAATGGTAATAAATCAATGCTCTTACAAATCAGATGTTTCTTTTATGTCACCACTGAAACAGAGAAAACAAATGCAGGATTATATTGTTTTGTTTTTACTTAGTGTTTTGCCTGTCATCATACGCAAATTTAATCAGCATTATTAGTAACTGTCAACAGCATATTTTGAACATAAGGCAAATACAGCAGGTGGTTTAAAAAATGACTGAAAGCAAAAATGCAAAACAAATGATTGCTAGGAAATGCTAATATTTTTCTGCATAAATTTAAGATAAATTAAAATGCATGCAAAACTCCCACTGAAGGTTAGCACTGGAGAGAAAGGGAAATAAATTAACCAATTTTTGTTATTAGACCATTTGTCTAAAAGCTAAAATACTAAATATTTTACTCTATAGTAATTGATTTGATTCAAGAACTGTGGCTTACTTACATTTATAAAATTTGAGAAAATGAAATTTCGAGTTTAAATAAGTTCTTTATACTAACAAATTTGAAAGTTGTTGCTTTGTTCAAAGCACAGTAATATTTTTATGGCATATTTGATTATTTTAACCATATGACCAATTTTAACTAAAAAGATATTATAGGAAACATAAACAGTAAATATGTAATAATATGATTTTTTAAAATTCTGATCTAATTATATCTTGAGTAACTTTGAGATTGCCTTTCTGGTTTGGAAGAGGACCAAGGAAAATGCGTTAGGAAAGGTATTCTGCCTTGTTAAGATCATGAGCTATGATAATACTGGGACATAAATGACAATTTAAAAGAGAAATAATTGTACAATTCTCCACCCCAGTTTTCTTCCTCATAGGGTAGGGGAACCACCAGGGGAATATCTTCTGAGCTTTTTATAGATATCACAGAAACCATCATTTGAAACTGTGCTTCCAGAGATCTAACAGGTGCTTAGATGATAGAAGCAATTTCATCAGTAAGAAAGAATGTCACTCTAGAGCACCATTTACCCACCTGCCAAACTAGATACAGTAATCTCCAAGGAGCTCTTGCTATTTTAATCTTCTGAAAAATTAAAAGGTATGATAAAACAACTGAGACCAGGGACTTTGCGATGATTAACTCTAATGTCTTTTTGTGTGGGCCATAGCCAGAAAATGAAAATGTAGGTGAAATGTGTATACTCATCAGTTACAGTTTAAATACCCACAGAAGACAGACCCAAGTATTAAGAACTCCTTGAGAATAGAGAGTTGGTTACACAACAGAAAGAATTTCTACATTTGCAGGAAGTTTTATGTTGAGTGTCTATTTCTGTTTTTATATAAAATATCTAAGGGCATTTCAAAAGAGGTACCTACCAAAGTTTAAAAATTTATGCTAACCAAGTTATTAATTTCCTGGAAAATATTCTATGAAAAATTTTTTTTCCCCTCAATACCAAAGTAACTGAAAATTAGAACTCATTTGATGCAATGGGAAATGGTGCTGATTCAAACAAACAGCATACTGAGAGTGGTCTCTGTCATACTGATTTGGGAAACAATGGCAGAAGAAAAATTGTCAAATTTCCTTACTTACAGCCCACTGACAAGTCCTTGAAACAGGCAGAGTGACATTCTTCTAGGGACTCAACTGCCTTGATGTTAATACTTTACTAATGGCAAAAGGCAATCCTAGCTTGACCTCTCCTTCTTCACCCCCTTTCACCCCAGCAATCCTGTAGTGTACTTTAATGTATAAAAATTCCTTTGGAGGGGGCACCTGGGTGGCTCAGTGGGTTAAAGCCTCTGCCTTTGGCTCAGGTCATGATCCCAGGGTCCTGGGTTCGAGCCCCGCATCGGGCTCTCTGCTCAGCGGGGAGCCTGCTTCCCCCTCTCTCTCTGTCTGCCTCTCTGCCTACTTGTGATCTCTGTCTGTCAAACAAATAAAAAAAAATTAAAAAAAAAATTCCTTTGGAAACTTCCTTTATCTCTAAACTTCCCAAGATATGTGTTGACAATCATCCCAAGCATATGGCCCACCAATTTACATATGAAGGTTCTCATAACTAAGGTTTTATTAGATGGTAATAAATGACCTTTTCCCAACAATGGCTAGCCCCCTCAAGGTCCTAGAAACCTTGCTTCCAAAATTCCTTAGAGATTACAGTTATCTCTAACCCCTCCCAACTTGAAAGTATATAATGGGCCACTCCTCATGACCCCAGTGCAGCTCAGCGCATAGGTCCTGTACCTGTGCTTTAAAAAAATCACCTTTTTGCACCAAAGACATCTCAAGAATTCTTTCTTGGCCATTGGCTTCAAACCCTGATAACATTTTTCCTACATTAATACCAGTGAAAGAAAGGACAGGAGAGCCATTAGAATACACTTCAGAATGCCTCACTCTTTTTCTTCCTACCTACTCCTCTGCCCTTTGTTACAGAGGAAGTCTTCTTCCCCAAATTCCTCTACTCCCAAACAAAGCCTCTCTGGGTCATAATTTACATATGCATTCTCTTGCTCTCCCCTCTCAGCACTTCCATAACACACCATTCTTAGTTCTTTAACCAAATTCGAAGTTATTATTTGTGCTGTAAATCACAATCATCGCATGCTTTTCCCTATCCTTTGCCCTGGTTTTCCATTATAAAATGTCGGGATTCAAAACAAGAATATAAAAGTTTCTGTCTTTGTTGGTGATATTGGCAGGGGAGAACAGTGGTAAGAAAACCTGACATGATGCCAATGTTAATATTCACTGCTTCCTGTGGCTCAGTGTCTAATGGGAAATATAGAATAGGCAACCCCAAATCATAGTGTAACCTTGTAGTATCACAATGAGCATATAAGGTAAATTTTATCCGAAATACACCAGTCAGAGAAAGACAAATACCATATAATTTCTCTCATAGGTGGAATTTAAGAAACAAAACAAATGAACAAAGGGAAAAGAGAGAGAGAGAGAGAACAAAAACCAGACTCTTAACTATAGAAAACAAACTCATAGTTACCAGAGGGGATGAGGATGGGGTGTGGGTGAAACAGGTGATGGGGATTAAGAGTACAATCATATTTTTTTAAAGATTTTATTTATTTAAGAGACAGAGAAAGCAAGAGAAAGAGAGCATGAGCTGGGCTAGAGGCAGACTCCTTGCTGAGTAGGGAGCCCAATGTTGGGCTTGATCCCAGGACCCTGAGATCATGACCTGAGCCAAAGGCAGTTGCTTAATGGACTGAGCCACCCAGGTGCCCAAAAGTACACTCATTCTTGATGACAGTTGGGTCTCTTGGCAACCAGTCCCCATCCTTAGGTGCAACCAAAATTTACCTAATTAGCATAACACAATTGTTGTATTTAATTGTTGAATCACTATATTGTATACCTGAAACTAATATAACAATGTTTTCTAACTCGCTAACTACACTGGAATTAAAATAAAAAACATAAATTTTACCAACAGCAACAAAAAAGGAATGTGATTATCCTAATAACATGTGGTTTGCAAATATGTCATTGCTCAGTGAACAAACTAGGACCACAGAGGAGGAAAGAATGGATGGGTGGGAGAAGTAAAGTCCTGGAGTGTGAGGAGGTGAGGCACTGTAGAATGTCATCCAGGGTCAACAATGCTAAAAGTCAATACTAATTGTAATAAAGACTTTTTTTTTTTTTAATCTGGACAGCCACTGTAAGGGTATAGAGATTGTTTTGTTTTATTTTAACTGAGCCCAACATACTGTTGGTGGTTTTGAGTAACAGAGCTGGGTTTTTCTTCTCCCCTTCAGTTATAACACTTTTTCTTTCCCCTTCAGTGTAGCACTTTTAAAAGTTAATACAATATAAAATAGTTTCTGTTTAAGGGCTATACAAAAAAAAGCAAATTGTTTAATATTAGCTTTTCAGTCTTAACCAAATTCTCGTAAGGTAAATGTGTGCTTGATGTCACTGCTCAGAATGACCTAGTAAGTCATGAGCACTAGAAAGCAGAAAACCAGCAAGATATAGAACATGAAATGGATCCTAAAACAGACGGAAGGTTTGAGTTACACAGAAACCTGGAAGACTGGGTGTATGAGCAAGTCAGAAGAATCACAGTTGAACTATAGCAAGGTAGATTTGGGAATTGACAATGTTTGGATGGCTAGAGAATATGTAGAACTTACATTGCAAAGTTTTGTCATTACACCAAGAGCAGTAAGAAGCCATTAAGAGGGTATAAGCAGCAGAATGGTGTGATAAAATCTGAGTTCAGATAGATGCATGGAGAAGTGGACAGAAGTTACAAAATTGAGAGTGCTTTTTTTTAATAAACTTTTTTTTTAAAGAATTTATTTATTTGACAAAGAGAGAGCACAAGCAGGGGGAGGGGGAGAGGGAGAAGCAGGTTCCCCACGGAGCAGGGAGTCCAATGTGGAACTCAATCCCAGGATCCTGGGATAATGACCTGAGCTGAAGGTAGATGTTACTCAGGTGACTGGACAAAATTGAGAGAGCTTTGAGTTACATTGTTTGAATTCAGTTACTAGATATGTGACCTAAAATAAGTTATTGGTCTCCTCTCTACCTGTTGTATTGTCTATGAAATAACAATGTCATAGTTAACTACTATATAGTAATTTGATGTAATTATTTTAAAAGACCGTGCTTATAAACAAATCTTAACATCAGAAATACACAGCAAACATTCCATAAATTTTAGCTATTGGTATTATGGCTAATAATGACTATCACAAAAAATCATTTAGATGGCTAGAAATGATCCATATGAGAAAACTAGTTCTTAAAAATATAATTCAGTTATGTTAAATAGGATAAGAATTACAAAATATTTATTGGATTTGTAGTTCAATTATATCTCTGATAAATAGCATATTGTTGGTCTTGCTTATTTTCTCCAGTCTCACGATTTCAGTTTAATTCAAACTGTTTATCTATTTATATTTACTGTAATGATTGAGATGCTTTAGTTTAAGTCAACTGTCTTGCTATTTGTTTTTTGGTTACTTTTTGTGTTTTCGTTTGGATTAATGAATATTTTAAAACATTTTATTCTATCTTATCTGTTGGCATTTTACTTATAATTTTAAATTATATTTTATTGATTTTTCTAGGGATTATTATATTCACCTTGAATTTATTATAGTCTACTGTGAATTAATAATACATGATTAATATATCACTTCAATTAAACAAATTTTATGTCAAGTTAATTTTGTTTACATCTATTTCCATCCTTTGTGCTATTGTTGCCATATATTTTATTTCTATTTATGATATTAACCCAATGATGCATTATTATCACTTTTCTGTTAAGTAGTCAGCTGATTTTCAAAGCATTTAAAAAATTAATGAGTATTTTGTAATTATTCACATTTATCCCTTCCAGCATTCTTCATTCCTTCTTATGGACCAAAAATTTGTATCTGTATTATTTTCTTCAGAATGAACAAATCTGTCTCTCTCTTTCTATTACTATGTATTTATTTTTCATAGTGAAGATTTGCTCTTAAAAAATTCTACTAGTTTTTTTTTTCTGAAATGTCTTTATTTCATTTGAGACATGTATTTTTGATGAATATATAATATGCTTAGAGTGTTTTCCTTTGTAGTTTTCTGTAGAGTGTTGAACTGTCTGGACACATGGGCTACTTTGTAAAGTAAAATTGAAAAATTTTTTATATAATTGTCTTGAGTTTTAATGATTTTTATTGACTTTTCCTTGAGTTAACCCATCTTTTCTTCTTATCCTAAGCAATACTTTTAAAAAAAATATTGATAAGCATTTTATTTTAAGGTATACATTGTTTCTTTCTTATAAGATATACATTCTTTCTTAAAGTTGCCATATCTCTCTTGAAATTCTTCTTCATTCAATATGTTTATTACTTCCTGCAGACTTTTAAACATATTTACTACACTTCTTTTCCCATGCTGTTTTAGCAATTCCAACATTTAGGTGGTCTGAGTATCAACATCTATTGACTGATTTTTCTCTTGGCCATGGGTCATATGTTTTCTGTTTCTTCGCATGTCTAGTGAGTTTTTAATTGTATAATGGACATTATGAGTGACATATTGTAGAGCCCTGCGTTTTGTTATCTTTCTCTGTAGAGCTTTGTGTTTTGTACTAGCAACAGAAATTTTTACTTTTTAGTTTTTAGAAAAATTTGCTAAATTAGTATCACCTTGATCTTGTAGATGCTTACTTATAGGCTTTAAAAACAAACAAACAAAACAAAACAAAGACAAAACAGAAAACAGAAAACAAACAAAAAATACCTTATTCCTGGGACTTAATCTTTACTGCTAAGACTTGGTTCTTGATTTTGATTTACAAATTCCTTCAAGAGACTAGGTCTCATTTTTTTGCTTATAATTATAATTAGCAGGTGAGTGGGTCCATGATTAGTTACTTTACTATTATTAGCAGCCAGAAAATGGCTGGATTTAAGAAATTAAGAGTCATAGCTTACTTGCTAAGAACATTTTCAAGAGAATAGCAGGAGGGAAACCCTGATAGCAGTCAAGTGAAGAGTGGCTAGGCTTTAAGTAGAAACACAGTATGAAATAAACTTTCAAGAATTTTGGCTGTGAATTGATAGGGACACTGTTATAAGTTGAATAGAATTTGAAGGACAAGGTAAGGTCTGTTTGTACAATAAAAATCCTCAAAAATAATTTTTCCCATGCTGATTATAAAAGTAGAACATGTTTTTGATATGGTGCTCAAACATTACGACATTACATTTTCATCTATCACCACCTCACCAACAAAATCATCAGTAACCTTTTAGGATAGATTTTTTTGGTAATTGTATGAATATATTTTTATGAACATGGGATTATAGTATAGCATAAATGACCTTAACATGGCCTAAATAATTTCCTGGATGAATGTCTATAAATGGGCTTTCTGAAGAGACATGTGTCCTCTAAACATCACAGAAGTTTGTTTGCAAATATACATTTTTCTGTGTCAAGTCCATAGTTCCATTAGTGTCTCCAAAGGGCACATTAGAGAATCATATTTAAGTGTTGATTTAAATTGATATAGTGTTTCAATTTCTAGGAAGTCGTTCTGAGAAAAGTAATCAGAAATGTAGGTAAAAATATATATACAAAACTATTTATTGCAATATTGTTTAAAATGGCAAGACATCAAATAAATACATAAAGTGTCCAAAAATAGTTGTTTTCTCTGTAATAAGTGCTATATAGCACTACATTTGTAAAAAGAGAATATAGGCTAAATTTATTGATATGAGAAGATTTTTTCACAATTCAATATATTCTTATCTGAAAATAGCCATTATGAAATAGACTGAATTTTAAAGAGACATAAAATATAAATGATATTTATTTACACAGACCTAAATCAGTAAGTATCTCGAATTGCAATATTTGGAATTTATAAAATTTCTTGTTACCTGGTTTTATTTTTCGTACAGTGAAGAATATGAATTCTCATGACAAAATTAGAGGAGAAAATAATTATATTTTCTGGGGCATCTACTCATTCCATGCCAGGAACACAATGAATAGCATGGAGCTTCTGGAAATGTCAATCATCTTGAAGCATCCTAATGCAGCTTGTGAAAATAATGGAAGAATCATAATGGGAAGACAGCAGAAGCATAGAACATTTAATTGCTTCCATACTGGGGATTTTTCACCTAAGCAGCATATACATTTGTTGGTCATGCTGCTAGTGTTTTTGTTTTGTTTTAGTTTTTACTTTACCATTGCTTATTAGATTTGTCAATCTTCCTATCTCCAATTTTTTTTGGCCATTTCTACAGATTAAGGTCTCAAGTTTATCACTATAAAAACTTTATTTTTAATTTCCCCATATAATGAAAGTTTACATCATTCATATTTATGTGCGTGGGAAGAAATTTTGGTTGAAAATCCTATTTTTAAGATTTTATTTTTTCACGCAGTCTCTCTGTGAAATGCTAACTTATCAGATAAAAAATGACCATAAAAATACATCACTGAAAAATCCAAATAACTTTTCTGATGGAAATGATTATTACAGGTTTATACATGGATTTCTAATTTAACAGTGACTAATAATATCTAAGTGATAAAAAGCTTTATTTGAGGAATGAAAATCAGCAATAGACATGCCACTTTGTTCTAATTTAAGCCTCTCATAACCTACTCTGAAGAATTTTAATTATGATGCTTGGATACTACAACTTTCATATCATGTAAGTTTCTTAATTAAGCTTGAAGTTACTTTTAGATTATTTTCCCAGAACATAAACTATTTGTTAGTATACTTACTGGAATTTGTGGCTAAATCAATCACTATAGGGTAGAGACAGCATTCTAGGTATTTATGAAGGCAATTATGCAGTCAAATGCTCTACCACTGAGCTATACCCCCTATGAAGACAATTATGATTGTCCAGTGATTGACCCCAGAGATTTCTTTGGGTTGCCTGGTATTAAGACAGCTAAGCATGAGACCCTCACTCTGAAGTAAAGGGACTGCAACTTCTTTTCAATACTGTGGGTACTTTTTCCCTCTGAAGGGCATGCCTCAAAGATCTAAGGGTGATGACAATCTCCATTTCTAGAGATTTATATCTCCCAGCAGTTTCCTATAAAGGAGGCACCTAAAGTCTGAATAAATTATACCTGAGTCCAAAGTGTCTATTTACGAGCCTGCTCTTTTGTTCTATAAGAAGAAATAACAACAGCAAGAAGAATTACTCTCTTGAATTCTATTTTGTAGATGTGTTTATCTGTACCTTGTTCCAAGTGTACCTCTCTGCAGGATCCCAGATTAGGTGATGAATTCACCTGCAAATCTTTTTGATGTTAAGTTCTGACATACCACAAATGCCCTGGGCTATGGTTTATTTCAATCATAGTGGACTTTGATGTGGGAAAAAAGAGACCACATTACAAAAGAGTTGGAAGGACTGGAAGAGTGAAAAGCAAGAGTTCAAACCTCTACCGAATTTAAGACTAAACCTTAAATTAATAGCTTTGATCCTGAGTTCAGAAAGTGTCTATTTCTGTGGGTTTTATGAGTAACACATCACACTTCCTCATACCTAGAAGACTAGCAACTCAATACCGGAATGAGGGAAATGCCCAGCAAAACACTTGCCTCTGTCACAACTTGTTTTTAGTCAGTACCATGTCAAAGGAAGATAACCTCTTCCTTCCTTTCTCCTTTGAAATGTCATTACAGTGAGATTTAGTAGAAGAAACAACTATGCATTCAGAATACAGCTACAAGGAAGTCTGGGAAATTGAGCGTGGTAACTTAAAATACTCAAAATAATTTTTATAGATAGTTGCAGTGTTTCTGTATTAAAGTAAGAAATGTAAAAGGGAAAAGAAAATACCAGTATGGTTTGACAATTTCTTTATTGTAAGAATGATTCTTGTGGTACCTGGTTGGCTCAGTGGGTTAAAGCCTCTGCCTTTGGCTCTGGTCATGATCCCAGGGTCATGGGATCCAGCCCCGCATTGGGCCTTCTGCTCAGTGGGGAGACTGCTTCCTCCTCTCTGCCTGCCTCTCTGCCTGCCTCTCTACCTACTTGTGATCTCTGTCAAATAAATAAATAAAATCTTAAAAAAAAAAAAGAATGATTCTTGATTGTTCAATTGAATCTGTACCCTCTTTTGACTGCTTCAAATCATAGATACTGAGTGCTACTGAAACAAAGATGTGTGCTGCAGGTTTACAAGGATGTTTAGTCCAATTTCTTTAATAATTTTAGCAGCTAAGGAAGAGAAGGGTTTCTCAAGGGACATTCAAGTCCAAAGAATAGATACAGAATTAAAATTTATACATGTCGGAAAGTATCTCATCCTGGAATTGATTTTTTGCATAAATATATATTCCCTGAGATATGAGTGTCTGGACCTTACCCAAGAAAGTGATCCTGGAAAGAATACAGATTCCACCAAACACTTAAATGGTAGTGCACAATTTGAATGGGTGAATATCTTTGAGATTCTTTCAAACTTTGTGGTTTGGAATTCAGAAAAAATAGATGTTCCTGTGGGATATGATGGGGGCCCCAATGAAACCCACTTGACACAAAGTAGTTGTTCATACTGCAGTAAATGGAGCATTTGTACAAGATAGAAGGAGTAGGGTGGGGGGGATGGGCATTAAGCATATAAAAAGTCTGACTGCTTCTGTTCTCAATGGAAGTTTATGGAGTGTCATTTGGTGAATAGGTGCCAGCAAAGCTTGTCACCTTACAGCATGAGGCACAGTCTTGCCCTATAAATTCTAGTTCCACATGTTGCATGATTTCCAATGTCCCTTCTTTTGTTATAGATACAAATCTATTTATAATTACATGTGCCTAAAACCAAATCCATTTATCATAAAACAATAAATAGTTTGAATAGTTTTATTTATTTTTTAACTATAGACTGAATTTTCCAGTATTGCAACTCCCATGCAAAGTAAGGGAAGTCTGTACTTTTCTTTTGCTTAGAATTTTATAAAGAATTGTCTATTATTTTGCAAAATTCCATCAGGGTTCATAGCAGTAACATTGCTCATGAACTTTAATTATCATATATAGACATTGTATGTCAACTATAGGGCAGTAAAAAAGAATAATAAATATCAGCAATATTCATTATAGATATATATATGTATAGATATAGATATAGATATTTACATAGATATATATATAGATAACCATAAGTCTTTTGGGTTGTCTTCCAAAGCAGTTGTTCTCAAATACTCAAATGCTGAAATAAATATACTTTTAATAAAATGACTTTCATTTTATTTTTCCATATATATATATAAAGACATTATATTGCTTTTTACAATTGTTACTGTAGGTATAAATTTTTTTAATGAATTTTCCTTAATGTTAATAATTTTTTTTTTACAAGACATTTGCTATGTGAAGAAAGTATTTGATTTGTTAGAGTTGAGAACAATTATCAGGGGCTGTTTTAGGATTTGGATTTTAGGATTAAACAATTCCCTGGGATTTTAAGGATTCCATGGTTTGATTTGTATACTTGAAAGATCTCTTCAGCTACATTGAAAATAGGGAATTCAGAGGCCCCAAACAAAGAAAATACTTACAACAATATTTCAGTTGTGGGTTAGAAATTATAAAGGTCTGTAATGAAATAATGATGGTGGGAATGGGCAAGAAAGATGACTTTCCAGAGATATTAAGAATATAGCATGGACTTGGCTTAGAGAGCTGAGGGTGATTCCAAGTTTTTACTTGGATAAAAAAGAGAACAATGAGTCCATAATTCAGATAAGTATTAGAGAATCAGAGTAGATTTAGAAAAAATAAAATGTCTAGTTTTTTTTTTTTTTTTTTTTTTTTTTTTAATAATAAGCTTCTATGGAATGTTCAGGCATAGAGCTCTGGATGAAAGATGTATTTTTGGAAATTTGGGATATACACTGGGTGTGGGTGAAATCAGTTAGTGAGCAGAGCAAGAGTGAGAATGTACTAAAGTGGAAAACCAAGGATGGAATGTTATGGGGAAAGATTATGTAGAAGGCACTGGAGGAAGAAAAGCTTGAGGTAACTGAAACACAGAAAAATGAAAAGAAAGCAGAGTAAAGGAAGATACTCAATATTTCAAAGACAAAATGATCGGGGTGCCCATTGAGCCTCTGACTTTTGGTTTAGGCTCAAGACGTGATCTTAAGGTTCTGGCATCAATCCCCTCAGCAGTCTTCCTGCTCAGTCCGTAGTCTGCTTTAGATTCTCTCTCCCTCTTCCTCTGCCCTTCCCGACCCATACTCACTCTCTCTCTCTCTAAGGTAAATAAATAAATATTTTTAAAAATGATCAATAGTATTAAATGCTACAAAAGAATCAGAATAAGAAAGCAGGACTTTAAAACGTTCATTGAATTTGAAAATCAGAGATTTTTTACAATGGTTAGGTAGTGAGGAAAGAAGGACTGACCATAATTTTCAAGGCTCAGTGTAAAGTAAAAGTGCAGGGTCCCTCATTTATAATGCATTAATAATTTCCAGAGAGCAGGGCACTAAACCAAGTGCACGGTCCTTCCAAACTTGTGGCCATTTACACCTATCCAGGTTGTGTACCCATCAAGCTGGTCCAAGGTGGAAGAAGGAAAAGGGTGGGTAAGAACAGATAACATGATTAAGACTTCTGTTTTAAAACTTTTCTTAAGAGAGAGATAGAGAATAAGTAAAAGATATAGGTCAATGGAAGAAGGAATTTTGTTTATGTGATAGAAATCAACAAATATACATAAAAAGGTCAGTGGACTCTCTGTGAGAGAGGGGTAACCAATAAATTAAAAATCAGATTAAGTACAAACCCCACATGACAATTTCTCACCCTGTGTACCACATACTACTTATATTTAAAGCACTTGGGGATTATTATTATTATTTTTTTAGTTCAGATCCCTGTACCTTCCTTTACCCTTCAGATGATGAATCTCTGGAAGTGAGATTGAAGATAACCAAGAGTCAGTGGCTCAACAGGCACCCTGATCATTTTGTCGTTGAAATACTTTAGTATCTTCCTTTACTCTGCTTTTTTTTTCTTTTTTCTGCATCTCAGTTACCTCGGGCTTTTCTTCTTCCAGTGCCTTCTACATAATCTTTCCCCATAACATTCCATCCTTGGTTCTCCACTTTAGTACATTCTCACTCTTCTCCTGCTTAATTAATGACTCCACCCATAACCACAGTGTGTATCCCAAATTGCCAAAACGACATCTTTCATTCAGAGCTCTATGCCTGAACATTCCACAGAAGCTTATTATTTAAAAAAAAAAAAAAAAAGATCATTTTTACAAATTATTGCTTCATGGCAGTGGATTTTAACCTTGGCCAGATTTTGGAATAACCTGGTATGTTTTAAAAAATTTACTGATGTCTATGTCCACTCAGGAAGTTTTTAATTAGTGTGGGGCACAACATGGGCATTGAGAACTTTTAAAGTTCCCCATAGATTCAAAATCACTATATAAGAGATTCTGAGCTGAGTTCAATAGATTTCTGCAGGACTCTGAACCTTCTAAATCAAGAGGATTGGTGGAGGAGTGAGGGAGGAGATGAAATTGTGAAGGAACAGATAATTGGAAGCATTGCAAAATGCTCACCAAATTGTTTCACTTTAAAACATCTTTTAAATTTTATGTCAGAGGTTCATTATAACATATCCATGGATCAGGAGTAATTCTGGGGCCATTTCCTTTGGCAGGTCCATTGTCTTCCACTTTGGATGGATGGAGAGGGAAGAGTTAACTTTTTGTGAAAAACCATTTTTTTTTTGTCATTTTCTTTTCTTTTCTTTCTTTCTTTCTTTTTTTAAAAAGATTTTATTTATTTATTTGACAGACAGAGATCACAAGTTGGCAGAGAGGCAGGCAGAGAGAGAGGAGGAAGCAGGCTCCCCGCTGAGCAGAGAGCCTGATGTGGGGTCTGATCCCAGGACCCTGAGATCACGACCCGAGCTGAAGGCAGAGGATTTAACCCACTGAGCCACCCAGGTGCCCCAATTTTATTTTATTTCTTTTCAGTGTTCCAGAATTCACTGTTTATGCACCACACTCAGTTCTCCATACAATATGTGCCTTCCATAATACCCACCACCAGGCTCACCCAACCCCCCACCCCTCTCCCCTCCCAAACCCTTTGTTTGTTTCTCAGAATCCACAGTTTCTCATGGTTTGTCTCCCCCTCTGATTTCTCCCAACTTACTTCTCTCCATCTCCCGATGTCCTCCATGTTATTCCTTATGCTCCATAAGTAAGCGAAACCATATAATTGACTCTCTCTACTTGACTTATTTCACTCAGCATAATCTCTTCCAGTCCCATCCATGTTGATACAAAAGTTGGGTATTCATCCTTTCTGATGGAGGCATAATACTCCATTGTGTATATGGACCATATCTTCTTTATCCATTTGTCTGTTGCATCTTGGTTCTTTCCATAGTTTGGTGACAGTGGCCATTGCTGCCTTGAACATTAGGGTGCAGGTGGCCCTTCTTTTCACTACATCAGTATCTGGGATAAATACACAGTAGTGCAATTGCAGAGTCATAGGGTAGCTCTATTTTTAATTTCTTAAGGAATCTCCACACTGTTTTCCAAAGTGACTGCACCAATTTGCATTCCCACCAACAGTGTAAGAGGATTCCCCTTTCTCCACATTCTCTCCAACACATGTTGTTTACTGTCTTGCTAATTTTGGCCATTCTAACTGGTGTAAGGTGGTATCTCAATGTGAAAACCATTCAATTTTAATAACATGATTGAGCTGTCAGATTAATTAAAAATCCTGAAAACTTATTTTTATGTTTTTTGATTTGACGCTGTTTTTTTTTTCAATTAAAATAATCTATTAAATAAAATCAACTAAATTCTTAATCAGTTTAATTTATGACAATCAAATTGATCTCATACCTAGGAAAGTGTCACAGAAATATCACAATAATCAAATTGACAATCTCCTTAATGAAATAGTCATGGAAATATTTCTTTGTCCAACACAGAATATTAAAGATTTATGTTAGCTGAGCAACGCAGATTTGCCAATTCGTTATGTAAAATCTAGCTCCAAATGTTTATCAAAACTGTTACAATTCAACAGTGTGAAAAGGGAAAAATTGACTCCTGCCCCCCTCCATTTTCTTGTACCTATGGCTCTAATCTGAAGCCAAGCATAGGGTGAAACATGTGATTGAGAACAGGTTTTTTTAAGCATTCAAATCACATTACGTTTTGGGCCTAAGTTTCTACAAGTGTTCAACAAATGAACTGAGTGACTATTTCAACCAAACCTGTAAGTTTTGCGTTCTATAAATGGAAGCAGGGGTGCCTAAGTAGCTCAGTCCATTAAGTGTCTGACTCTTGGTTTTGGCTCAGGTCATGATCTCAGGGTTGTGACAGGGAGCCTTTTGTTGGGCTCTGCGCTCAGTACTGAGTCCACATAAGATTCTCTCCCTCTTCCTCTGCCCCTCCCCCTGCTCATGCACGTGTGTGCTCTCTTCCTCTGTTTCTAAAGTAAATGATGAATAAAATCTTTAAAAAAATAAAAAATAAAAGGAAGCATATTTTTCTTGGGTTCATCTCATGTCTCTCCAGCTGTCCATTAGTTTGTGACTTTTTTTTGAAGATTTTTATTTATTTATTTGAGAGTGAGCAGAGCACAGAGGGAGAGGAAGAGGGAGAAGTAGAACAAGGAGAAGCAGACTCTCTGATGAGCAGACAGCCCCCAACACATGACTCGATCCCAGGACCCTGTTATTGTGACCTGAACTTAAGGCAGACGCTTAACAGCCTGAGCAATCCAGGTCCCCCACGTGATTCTTGATATTGACAGAAATGCAATGCAAAGAGAAACTATATTTTATTGCCAAAAAAAGCTGTGCTATTCCATTATTGCTCATTATCTGTTCTTTGTTTTTAAATTTATTTGAGTATTTGCTAGAGGAATCTTTACTGGAACTAGCTGGAGAATTAAATATTTACATTCTGTATCATGAGCAGTTAAGCCCTCAAGGCTAGTCATGAGCATTGACTGGTTATGCTATGCAGTTTTCATGAAGCCAGGTAGAAGGACAAGAGTGAAGAAGACTATAATATATATATATATCTCCTGATGATCCAAGAAACTGTCTGTGAAATCTACAAAAAGGCAACAAAAATGACTCAGTCCTATCAGCTCAGCTCATTTTTCTATTAGACCCACCATTCTGGATTTAAAAGTACCTCCTTAACTCTCCCATAGAGCTTTTTCTGTCAAACATATGCATGCACACATAACATGTCATATCATGCACACCCTCCTGAGAAATATTAAATAGAGACAGACAATTGGAGGGGAAGTGAGGATGGAAACCATCTTGTTTGTACTATTTTTCTCATTGCTGTTGCTCTCAGCTTCCTAACTGGTATCATTGGCCTGGTCACAGATAGAGACTCTAATTTATCACATGCTGCAGCTGCAAGTCAAGTAACAGATGGCACAATTTAATAAATATGAAGAAGTCACAGTCAGGAAATATGAAATTGTTTTTCTTTTAATACATTAATTAGGTTGAACATGTAAGGCAGTGCTCTTCAACCAACTGTTCATTTCTTCTAGCAAATTTCATTTGCTGAACCAAATTTACCATCAAAGAGCCAGCATTAAACTTACTTATAACTTATTCATATATGAAAGAGTTTTGTATAAGAATGATGATGACAGTTCTATTTTTATGTATGAAACACGTAACAATCCTTAATCACTAGTAATTGCAAGTCTGTATTTTCAAACATTACCTCGGTTTCCTCTGATGACCCCAAGAGTTCCAATAAGGATTTGACTTAAGAATCAAGACAAAGAGAGGTATTCTTTATATAAAAGTTATTTTATATAAAGGCAAAAATGCCCGTTTAGGAATTAAGTCAGTTTAGGAATGCCGGTTTAAGAATTTAGTCAGTTTTTAATCTTTTTTTTTTTTTTTTAAAGATTTTATTTATTTATTTGACAGAGAGAAATCACAAGTAAGCAGAGAGGCAGGCAGAGAGAGAGGAGGAAGCAGGCTCCCTGCTGAGCAGAAAGCCCAATGCGGGGCCTGAACCCAGGACCCGGGATCATGACCTGAGCCAAAGGCAGCGGCTTAACCCACTGAGCCACCCAGGCGCCCCAGTTTTTAATCTTTGAATGCTAAAAGACAGTCTCCAGTGGACTTTAACTATCTGAGAGTGAAATCAAGGATCAGCCTTTAAAACATGGTTGTGACTAGATAGAGTTCTTATTAGCACAGAATCTCTGTGTGTTCACTGTTTTCAATATTACAGACCTATACTACAGCTGAAAATTTAATCTACTTACAAGGTTCTGCTGGGTACACAAACTGACCCTTAAAGACAAACAGGTATTTTTAGAGAGCTGTAAACTGTAAAATGTTAGTCGGTTTGAACACCACCACCCTCTTTGCAGGGGAGGCAACTTATCTTAGATTTTGATTAAACATAGAATATAAGAAAATAAAGTTTTAGCAAACATTACATTGGCTTCTATTTTTGGCAGTGAAGGAAAAGAAAGGTAGACAAAACCCTCCCCCTGAGATCCCATAGAAAATCTCAACAGTATATTACAAATAGAAGATCCTGAAAAAGAAAGAAATCAGAGAAATAAGCCTTGCCTTTGAGATGTAGTTTCCCCATGAACTTTTGCTAGTTCTAGAAGAATCAGCTGAGATGCTGAGAAGGTAAATGATAACTCTAAAACTTCAAGTCAGGGGAGAAACTGCAGAGTGCAGAGATCAATCACTACAAATTTGCAAAACAAAACGAAACAAAACAAAACAAAACAAACAAAAAAAAAACCACACCAAACAAACAAAACAAACCTCATCATTTAATGCACACATAAAGAATTTAAAATTTTAGCCTTTCTTTGTTTTAAGATTTCCCAGAATTATATCATATTCTGCTATGTAAATATGTTTTTAATAAAGACGTTCTTCAATTTTCCCTCCTACAGAAAATTGATCTCGATTTTTTTTAAAAGATTTTATTTATTTGACAGACAGAGATCACAAGTAGGCAGAGAGGCAGGCAGGGAGAGGAAGGGAAGCAGGCTCCCTGCTGAGCAGAGAGCCCAATGCGGGGCTCGATCCCAGAACCCTGGAATCATGACCTGAGCTGAAGGCAGCGGCTTAACCCACTGAGCCACCCAGGCGCCCCTTGATCTCGATTTTAAAGCTAATCAGTAGAAAGGCAAACATGACATAGGAAAATAATACTAAATTACTTTTTTTTAAAAAAAGGTTTTATTTATTTGTTTGGCAGAGAGAAAGAAAGAGCAGAAGCAGGGGGAGCTGAAGGCAGAGGAAGAGGAAGAAGCAGGCTCCCCACTTAGCAGGAAGCTGGATATGGGGCTAGATCCCAGGACCTTGAGACCATGACTTGAGCAGAAGGCAGATGCTTAACCAACTGAACTACCCGGGCACCCCTCACTAAAATACTTAAGATTGCTTTTTTTTTTTGCATAGGCTTTATGGAGGTATTAACAATAAATGTGAATACTAATTTAAATTGCTTTAAAATATATTTTGACGTCAATCATTGTCTTCCAGCTTGACAAATAGGAATTAAAATATTTGGATAAATTTAAAAGGTAAAATTCTTATTGAATAATAAAAATGTATCTCAACAACAAATTTTCACTTTTATCCACATTGCTACTGTGTTTGTCAATGTCTTATATTAGCAAAAATTTCACAAATACAAAAGAATGAGTAACTGTGATCTTAGAATATATTTACACATTCTCTTCATTAAGGTTATTGATTATCCACATATTAAACAAAGCTAAGGTTGTGAATTTGGCTGTTGATGCTTATTTTTAAAGATTTTTGATATGATCTTTGGTATTTCATTATTGTTAAGGGCCAATTGAAAAGCTAGTATGAGGACACCTGGGTGGCTCAGTGGGTTAAGCCTCTGCCTTCAGCTCAGGTCATGATCTCAGGGTCCTGGGATCGAGTCCCACATCAGGCTCTCTGCTCAGCAGGGAGCCTGCTTCCCCCCTTTCTCTCTCTCTGCCTGCTCCTCTGCCTACTTGTGATCTCTCTCTGTCAAATGAATAAATAAAAATCTTTTAAAAAAATAAAAAAATAAAAAGCTAGTATGACATTCTGTGAAAACTTGTTTTTCAGTAGAAGAGATAGTAGTTTAATATAATTGTCTCTCAAATTGATGAAGTTAGCTATGAAAGAGAATCTGCTTTAAGTAATTGTGATTTTCAAGATAACAGCTAATTATTTTATTAAAAATAATTTTATATTTCCTTATGATTTTTAGTTAAAACTTTTTGTTGTGCTGCAGTTTTTCTTTTTCTACGTTGCTATTATCAATAACATCAAAAAATATTATGCACGGGTGGTTTAAGACACTATTAGGACATGGATACTGGTATATTTATATTTATTATTTTGAAAGACATTTTCAGTTTTTCTTTTGATGATTTGGAGTATTTTGTTATTTTTCCTATTTGATTTTATTCCAACCTATCCAACATATCAATTTTCCACTTAGTGATCATCAAAGGCAGAATGCAAAAAAACCCCAAGGCTAATGTAAGCTGAGATCATCTCAGATATGCTTGCATTGCTCTCTTAACAATAACAAAATTGTGTCCTAATTTAGATTTTTTTGTAATTTAATTTAGATCATCTTAAATGATCTAAATTTGGGGAATTTATCACTTGGGCTTAAAAAAATTTGAAATTCTTTCATTAATACTTTGGAAAACATACCAAGGAGTAAAGAACAAAAATCCATGATTCCACATCCTAGGAAAATCACTGTTAGCATTTGATATATCAAATATTTGATATATACCTCTAGAATTCTACTTGAGTATGCTAGCTCAAATTAGGTCATGTTCTACTTTTCTGCTTGTAAAGTATTTTATTTATTTATTTATTTGTGCTTTTTTTAACCAGTCTCCCCATCCAGCATGGAGCCCAACCTGAGGCTGGAACTCATGACCATGAGATCAAGACCTGAGCTGAGACCAGGATTTGGAATTTTAATCTACTGAGCCACCCAGGCACCCCAAAAGTATTTTATTTAATAATCAGCTTCTAGTTTATTAAAAATTCAACTAACAGTATCTTGCAATTTTAAAAATTGCACTATTACATTAGATAATATACAGCTATTCAGTGTGATAAATGTTCCTTTACTGGATATTTGCTGTCCTGAACATTTTGTACATGTTTAGGATGGTTTCCCTCAAAATAAATTTTGAACATGAAAATAAAATATCAATTATTGTGAATATTTTATGATTTTTAAGTCCACAGGTTGCTTTCTCAAAAGATGCAATAATTCATACCTAAATTAATGATTCTGTTGCTTTTGGTATTTGTTCTACTATGAAAATCTTCCCGCCATCCAACTCTTCTTTCCCTACCTCCCTCTAGTTCACCTGTGTTCATTCTGATTACTAGAAAAATATCTGTTATGTAAACTGGAATTCCTTTTCTATGTAATAAACATTTGACATGGTGTCGTCGTCGTCTTCTTCTTCTTCTTCTTCTTCCTCTTCTTCTTCTTCCTTTTCTTCTTCTTCTTCTTCTTTTTCTTTTTAAAGGAGAGTGTATAGTTTTCCTGGGGTCAGATGGATATCCACACATGTCTTTTTCTTTCTTTTTGTTATGAATTAGTTTGAAATATCTCTTTATAATACTATATCATTTCTGTGCCAAACATTTTTTTACCATCTTAACCATTTTTAAGTGTAGGTTCTATGATATTAAATATTAATGATGTGCAACCATTGTCCTCTCCCTCTCCAGACTTTTTTTATCTTGTAAAACTGAAACTCTCTACCCATTAAAAAATAACTCCTTGTTATTCCTTCCCCCAGGCACTGGAAACCACTGATCTATTACCTAACTCAGCAATTTTGACTACTCTATGTATTTATATAAATGGAATCATTCAGTATTTGTTTGAGTGCATGGGTGTGTGTGTGTGTGTGTGTGTGTGTGTGTGTGTGTGGAGACTATCTTATTTCACTTAGCATAATGTCCTCAAGGTTCATTTATGTCATAGCATATATAGGGATTTCTTTCCTTTTAAAGAGTGAGTAATATTCAATTATATGTACCTCCACATTTTGCCTACCCAAACATCCATCAGTGGATATTTAGATTGTTTCCACATTTTGTCTGTTGTGAATAATGCTGTTATGAATATGGGTATACAATTATCTCTTCCAGATCTTGGTTTCCAATTCTTTTTTGGGTACTCAAAAGTGAAAATCCTGGATCATATAATTTTATTTTTAATGTTTTTAGGAACCATCATACTGTTTTCCAAAGTGACTATACCATTTTATGTTCCCCCTAAGCAGTGTCCAATTACTTCACATCCTACCAAAACTTACTGTTTGGTGATTTTTGATTGTACCCATCCTATGTGTGGAGGTGGTATCTCACTGTAGTTTTGACTTGTATTTCCCTGCTGATGAGTGAGGCTAAGCATCTTTTAATTTGCTTATTAGCCATTTTTATATCTTCTTTGGAGATTATATATATATATATATATACACACACACACACACATTTAATGCTATAAAAAAAAACATGTCTTACTTCCTGCCCTATATTCGAAGGTTATCATTGATTTTTGGGATTGTTTGTATTTTTAATATAGTCATTTATTTCTGAATCAACTTTGTGAAAATAATTTGCAAATGAAAGAGCTCTGCGTGAACATTATGAATCATTTTTCATCTTCCTTCACACAATCAGTGAAGATATAAAGTTCCTGAACCTGCCACAGTAGACATGTGAGGAATCCTTCATACTTTAAAGATTGCAAAGTCCATTCTACTCTGATGTAGATTTTCAAATATTTTTAACTTATATTTTAAAATTATGAACACATTAAATTGCATATAAAAGTGTCCCTCTCGGGGTGCCTGGGTGGCTCAGTGGGTTAAAGCCTCTGCCTTCGGCTCAGGTCCTGATCCCAGGGTTCTGGGATCGAGCCCCACATCGGGCTCTCTGCTCAGCAGGGAGCCTGCTTCCTTCCCTCTCTCTGCCTGCCTCTCTGCCTACTTGCGATCTCTATCTGTCAAATAAATAAATAAAATCTTAAAAAAAAAAAAGTGTCCCTCTCAAGGGGCACCTGGGTGGCTCAGTTATCTAAGCATCAGCCTTCAGCTCAGGTCAGGATGCCCAGGTCCTGGGATTAAGCCCAACTCCCTGCTCAGCAGGGAATCTGCTTCTCCCTGTGCCCCTTCCACTGCTCATGCTTGCTCTCTTATGTTCAATCTCTCTCTCAAGTAAATAAAATCTTTAAAGAATAAAATAAAAATAATTAAAAATGTTCCTGTCCATTAAACTTACAATTTTGCCTTCTGCACCCAAATCTTTCATGCATATTCGTCTTACTATTGATAAATTCTTTAAGTTAAAGTAAACTGACACCCACTTATAATTTAAGACACATTTAATCTAAAGCAACAACAGCATGAATTTAAATATCACTGAACATGCTTTCCTTTTGGGATAATATTTTCTGTAACCAAATATGTGAATATCTAAACTCCCCAAAATATTCCACAGAGGGTCATTTTAAAAATTTCTTCCTGAAAATTTCCATATCTCACAGCATTTATATCAGAATAGTGAAACAAAGAGAGAGAAAGAAGAAAAGGAGGAAAAAAAAGAAGAAAGAAAATGAAATGCTTTATAATAAAGATAGAGTAGTGGTGAGAACAGTTTTTTCACTGATTCAGTTTGAATAAAAATAGCTTATGGCAAAATGTAGATTTAAAGTAGCAAGAACTTTTATACTCATCAGCGAATACAGTAAATGCTTTTGGGAAGAAGTGTTCAACCACATACATTTATAAAACGTGAAGTCTCTGATGAATTTGAGAAGAAAAAATCACTTTGTAGATGACAGAATAATGAAACTAAGTGAGGTCAAGTGTTCTGGCCAGTATTTCCTAGCCAGTGAGTGGCAAGCCTTGGGACTCAAGTCTTCTGCCTAAGAGCCTCAGGTTTCCACACCAAAACATGCCACCATGCACAAGTGAAGAACAGAATGAAAGAGAGGAGCTTGACATAGCACTGTAGATCATCTTGCTTGCTAATTTCGTTCATTACTTTGATATTGTTGAACACATGTATTCTCCTGGCTTTTCTCTAATTGTAATCAAGACCTTTTCAGATTTTCTTTAGGAGCTTGTTAAAATCATAGATCAACAAAGGAATTTATGCTCTTGGATTTTTATATAAGGTAAACTTTCATGATTCTCTAATAAAAATTAAAGTAGTTGTGTTATTTAATTATGAAATATGTAACCTCATTTCAGCTTTCCTATCAGGCAAGTATTGAAGCTGACACTTCAATTGAGTTTACCCAAGGGTCCCTAAGCTTGGGGAGTTAACCACACGCAGCTATCAAAGCACAGGCATCATCACAGACTCCCCATACCTAATTACTACAAGTGAAAAGTTTCCTCCTGAGAGAGACCACTTTCATTCCAAATCTGACAGGTAGAAATTAGTTGCCTAATGGAATGGAATAGTTCTGCAAATTGAAGGAATTAAGTGTGCTTTTTTAATTTAAGCTCCTTCTAAATTAGATTTTAATTTGGATCCAAATGTGAAGAGGTTGATGGCATGAAGCAGTTTAGGTTGGCCTGGAGCCAATTATTTTATATTGCCCTTCTCCAGATATACTGTGTTTCTTTTATAGTCACCAGACAGTATGGGACAGAAAAACTGTCATGGCTTCATCAAGCAGAGTTTTCTGGAGAGCCCTGTGGAATATTGCTGAGTGATGTGGCTCTCTCTGAGTCATTTCACTCTCAAAGACATCAAAGGTTGAACAGAGGGTGTGTGTGTGTGTGTGTGTGTGTGTGTTTAACAATTATTGTTAAAGGGAAGAGTAATGAAGAAAGTATTAGTCTATCGAAGTGGAATACAATAAAGACAGATGATTTATAATAGCCCTGTTTCAATTACAGAGTGATTCTTTTCTCAAGCAATAAAACAGTAACACCAAAGAGATCAATAAGGAGATTATTTCTTATAATAGGTGATATATCAGTTGATCAAAATGACTGGTGGAAAACTCTGCAGAACACCTATTTCATTCAATAAACATAAATATACCAGGAGTATGTCAATACTCAACGGGTATCTGTGGATGTTATCAACACGTACATGAATTGAGAATGTCAGCTTTTTACTCTGAATGAATATATAGATTAGCTATATTTGAAGACCTGTCACAGCCCCAGTAAGATCAAGTTTTTTCTTAATATTCATAACACTTTCAGATGAAAAACACAAATAACTATAGAAATAACCACTGAATTATTCTCTAGCAAGTATGATACTAAGGGTATTATAAGAATGCTATTATAACATCGTATTATGACTCCATATTAACATATGGAGTCCAACTGATGAAATAGTGAGAGGGAAGGAGAGCTTGTGTTAAGGGATAGGAAACCAGGTGAAGGTATTACACAGGTACCGACAGCAAAATAAATGTTTTCTGGGTAATAGGGTTGAAAAAAATAGCATTTGTCTTTCAAACTGGAAAATATGCTTCGTTTCTCACCAAAAGCCAAGTCAGCCAATCCCTCGTTATCACTAATGGCCAACGGCTGCTTTGTTCCTAGGTAACCGATCATTTCCAGAGAACACAATTTAGGAAGAAGAATCTTTTCACTAGTCAGCATTAGCACTGGCTTGCGAAGGAGGTGGGTGATGGGGTGGGAGTAAGGGGGCAGACCAAAAGAAAACTGAGAATTCAGCAAAAGGGCTCTACTCAAGTTAGAGTTTCAACCAAGACAGATGAGGCATAGCTCTAGTATTTCGTTGTGTAAATAGTATTTGCTGACATCAAGAAAAAATACTGGAGGATATGGGTCTCCAGCTATGGAAAGAATAAGTCATGGGAATAAAAAGCACAGCATAAGGAATATAATCATCAACAACAAAAATACCACTTTATAAATATAATTGAAATGGCAAGAGCTGAGGAAAAGTTAAATGAAAGAGATATGTAAATAGATGGACTCTATTCAATTGAATTATAATTTTCTTGTATAAAGATCTATTACATTTTCCTTGTGTAGCCAAATTAAATATAGAAACAAATGATAGAATTATATTTTCTTTTTTTTCTTTTTTTTTTTAAAGATTTTATTTATTTATTTGACAGACAGAGATCACAAGCAGGCAGAGATGTAGGCAGAGAGAGAGAGGAAGGGAAGCAGGCTCCCTGCTGAGCAGAGAGCCCGACTTGGGGCTCGATCCCAGGACCCTGGGATCATGACCTGAGCCGAAGGCAGCGGCTTTAACCAACTGAGCCACCCAGGCGCCCCTAGAATTATATTTTCAATAATAGTACACTGAGTTAATTAATCTAACTCTTCCCCAGAAAACAATTAAAAATGCTGAGAAGAAGAATTTTCTTTAAATATCAAATTAATCATGTTGAAGAGCTGACAAGACTGCTTGCAAGCTCAGTGTTGGGTCAGACTCAAATCCATCAAAGTAAGTAAAATATCAACCACTCACATCACTTTTGCCTTGACAGTGTTCACTGAAGGGAAGTGTGTGTGTGATTCACAAAATGAAAAGATAAGATATCAAGGCCCATTATTAGCACAGGAGAGAAATTTCACAGAACTCTTGGAGACATAATGTGAGAATACTGAAGTTAGGATTTCACAAGAAGTTATGCTCACTCAGAGTAAATATGAACCTGATATAGACCTGCCACCGGTATCTTGATTGCAATAGCCTGCAAGGAAGACCTGTTTATCCGTTCCGTTTTGCTTAGTTGTTTTGCTTTGTGCATTTGTTTTCTATAACTTTAAATGAACCAGACATATCACAGTAAAGATAAAAATAAATAAATAAATAAAACTCCCTGAGAAATTGTGGCTACATCTGGCAACCAACCCTCCAGCAGACACCCGAAGCCTGAAAAATCCAGGGGTCTTAAAGCCACACTTGGGTTGAGGTGGCACTCAGTTGATTTTGTGTATGGTTGCATGGAAGAATCAAACACAAATCTTCTGTGGATGAAGATTCTTTATTTTGGTCACAATGAATTTCTACGAATAACATTTGAGGGCAGTGACCAATACCAACACTCAGCGAAAAATATTAGTGAGTTGCAGCAGAAGCAAGAAGTACATACAGTAGCTGTAACCCGTCTGTCATCATTTCTGATAGTAGAAATTCACAAATACAAAATTAAAACAGAGTTCCAACAGAAGACGAGGAGAAATTATAAGACAAAGAAAATGTTTGAGAGATAAAAGCTTATTCCAAAACATATAAGAAATGCTATTCTAATAAGCTTATTACAGTGGTTTACTGGAATAAATAAAATTAAACTTTAGATAGAAGTAGTGAAGCTGAAGAAAATGAAGATATTAAAAAAAGAGAAAGAAAAGACAAAGGACTAAATCTTAACATGTAAAGAATTTCTAAAACTCAGCAACAAAATAAACTAATAGAAAAATGGTCAATGTCAATTATATCTCAATAGAACTGGAAAAAGAAAAAAGAAATGGTGAAAAGACTTGTGGAGACATGCCATTAATGAGAAAACCTACACCATCAACCACATTGGAATTAAGGGAGAAAAATTAAAGTTTTATGAGATACTACACAATAGACAAAATTAGAATGTTTACATTAACTACTGTTGGCAAAGAACATTGCAACAG
This sequence comes from Lutra lutra, assembly GCF_902655055.1. Lineage (NCBI taxonomy): Eukaryota > Metazoa > Chordata > Mammalia > Carnivora > Mustelidae > Lutra > Lutra lutra. The sequence goes on from NC_062289.1 coordinate 42,171,036, forward strand.
GAACTCTCAGGACTGGTGAGAATATAAATTGTTAACAATTTTTTTTTAATTTTTTAAAAAGATTTTATCCATTTATTTGAGAGAGAGACTGAGAGAGAGAGAGAGAGCGAGAGAGAGAGAAGGTAGGAGAACTGAGAGGGTCAGAGGGAGAAGCAGACTCCTTGGTGAGCTGGGATCCCGATGCGAAACTCGACCCTGGGACTCTAGGATCATGACCTGAGCTGAAGACAGTTGCTAAACCAACTGAGCCACCCATGCTCCCTGATACAATATTTTTATAAATAGTTTGGCATTATCTAGTCAAATTTGATATACAGATACCATAGGCTCATTAATTTCAATTCTAGATATATGCCATCAAGGTATGTGTGCATAAGAAAACCAGGATAGATATAAAAGAATGTTCACAGCAACATTGTTCTTCATACTCAATACCAGATACCATTCAAGTATTCATCACCTGTAAAAGGGATAATGAACTATAGTACATTCATATAATGGAAAATTAAGAATACTATAAAGATAAAAATGCATTATAGCTAAACAAAAGGTGATTTTAGGGTGACTGGGTGGCTCAGTTGGTTAAGTTTTCAAAACTCTTGATTTTGGCTCAGGTCATGATCTCAGAGTTGTGGGATTGAGCCCCTGTTGGGTTTCATGCTCAGCATGGAGTCTGGCTTGTCCCTCTCCCTCTGCTCCTTCCCACTCTTGCTCTCTCTCTCTCTCTCTCTCTCTCTCTCTGGAAAGTAAATAAATAAAATCTTTTAAAAAAATAATAAATAAATAAATGAAAAAAGCAAGAAACAAAAATTATATCAAATGTAATTCATTTTATATAAAGTTAACTAAACTAACTTGTAGATGGATGAATGCCCATTTAGTAAAGAATAAAGAAAGAAAATTGTTGTTATGAATGTTAGGATTATGATTATCTTTGTGTCTTTTGTATTCACAACCATTTTTTGTCTCCCCTTTTGTCTCTTCAGGAAAAGAAAGTCAAGACTTCAAATTGTGAGCTTTAACATTCCTTACCACAGGAGAGTAGACAACACTTTTTGGATTATGTTGCTCAAAAATTGTGTCATCAAGATACTTACAGAGTGGTTCTTGGGTGAGGAAATAGTTTTAGTGTTTATAAGATGTGACAGTTAATTTTATTTATCAACATGACTGGACCAGGGATGTCCAGATATTTGGTCAGACATTCCTCCGGGTTTCTCTGCTAGGGTGTTTTTAGATGTGGTTAACATTTAAATTGGCAGACCTTACCATTAGATTAAATTAACATTTTAATCAGTAAAGTAGATTGCCCTCCATAATATGGTTGGACCTTATCCAACCATTTGAAGGCCTGATTAGAATATAAAGACCAACTCTTCTTTGGATAAGAGAGAATTCTGTGGGCGCCTGGGTGGCTCAGTGGGTTAAGCCGCTGCCTTCGGCTCAGGTCATGATCTCAGGGTCCTGGGATCGAGTCCTGCATCGGGCTCTCTGCTCAGCAGGGAGCCTGCTTCCCTCTCTCTGTCTCTCTGCCTGCCTCTCTGTCTACTTGTGATCTCTGTCTGTCAAATAAATAAATAAAATCTTTAAAAAAAAAAAAAAGAGAGAGAATTCTGTAGCCTATTACCTTCAGATTTCATCTGCAACATTGGCTGCTGATGCCTTGATGACCTTTGACCTAGAACATTGGCTCTCCATGGGTTTCCTTCACCACCAGTCCACTCTGCAGACTTGCAGCATCCATATTGTGTGAGCCAGTTCCTTATAATATCTATCTATCTACCTACCTACCCAGCTATTCCTTCTCTCTATCTCTTATCTGTCATCTCTCTATCATCTCCTATTGGTTCTTTTACTCTGGAGAAATAATATATAATACATATTACATAATACATAAAAGAAACAAGAGGATGGCTATGTTTCATGGCTAAGGAATATGATTCTGATATTAGAAGGATGAAAGAGGATGGGTATTGGTATCATTTATATGTAGCTCCCCAGAGATAGCTAGGATACTGAAGATGGTGATTGCACTGATGCCCATAACTGATCTTTTAAATAACATCTCCTTAAAAATGAGAGTCAAGTTCTGGTGGCCTAGTTTGGGGACAAGAGTAAACATGCTATCACCTTGTTTCTAATAATGGGGCAAAAAAGAGCATCCCAATGGAAATTATAATTGACAGATCCACAAAATATGCCCAAGTACTGTCCCTACCTCTTTTGTCACACCTCTATCCCAGAATAAACAGATAGCATTCTCAAATGATTACCATTAGATATTCACTGACTTAGGCAAATGGGAACTAATTCAGACTTAATTTAATTTAAGAAAATAAAAAAAAGCAAAGAATCTTAACTATTCATCCAACTGACATGGAGTACTTTATATTTATTACACAAAACAAAGAGGAAGATAAGCTACATTTCTTTAACTTTTAGCTGTAAACCCTCTCTAAAAATAAGCCTTCCTTTTTTCTCATTTATTCAACTCATGCAAAATTATGTATTTTTTTAATCAGAAAAAGATAATTGTCAATGCAAATTATATTCAAGGCTAACAGAAGGAATCACCTCATCCAATTTACATATGAAACCATTCATAGTACCTACATATAATATAGTCAGTGAATTGGATAATGCAAATGGAAAAAAAATATATATATATAATTTCCTAAGTAGTAAAACAGACACATCCAGTTGGATCACTCATAGCCAAATTGTAAACTGTTAGTTGTACTAAAAATACTTACAGAACTTATAGGATAAGTAGATATCTAGAGGTCTCTTAACCTGACTCTAGCCTAGGAAATTCTGAAGTTTCCTTAAAACTAGCTCTTCTTCTACAATGCTCTTCTTCTCTCTTCTTTCGAACTGTCTCCTTTTCTTCTAGGCAAACCATTATTCAGCATTTAAGATTTCAAACCAAATATCAATAAAAAATTTTTAACCAGGTTTCCTAGCACATTTTCAAATTTGGGGGGATTCTCTCTTACTTTTATTTATTTGTTTAAAATATATTGACTAATATATAAGCATAATATATAAATATTATATAATATGTAAATATAATAACCAATTAACAAACAAAACACGATTCAAGAATTGGGCGAAGGGCTTGAATAGACATTTCTCCAAAGAAAATATAAAAAATGGATAAGCACATTAAAAGTTCAACAACACTAATCATTAGGGAAATGCAAATCAAAACTATAATGATATACTACCTCATGCCCATTAAGATGGCTACAATTTTTCAAAGTTCATAAATAACAGAAGTAAAACCAATAAATTACCAAAGTAGTAATCAGTAAAAGTTTGTTGGGCACACACCAAAAAGACGGTTTGCATACTGGGAGAACTCAAACAAAACTTGGAATGAGGCTCAGGGTTATATTGTTACAAAGCTACTTACTCAATGAGATAGTGACTGATTACTCTTAACAGTGATTGTTTATAATATGAGAATTTTCTTGAATGATAAGGAATTGGTTAAAGTTTACTTCATATCAATTTTGGAAAACAGCTTAAGTTATCCTTATGGTTTTTGGAGGCCTAGGAAGAAATGAGCCAGGTCAAGTTAACCTTGCAAAGTAAACTAAATTAAGCTTTGTTTGTATGACTAAACTAGTTGTGTCTGCTCTGGGAATTTTCTTTCTTTCTTTTTTTTTTTATTTTTTATAATTTTTTTAATTTGTATTATTATTATTTTCTTTTTAGATTTTATTTTTTGGTCAGAGAGAGAGAGAGAGAGCGAAAGCAGGGAGAGTGGAAGGTGAAGGAAGAAGCAGGCTCCCCACTGAGCAAAAAGCCTGATGCCAACTCTATCCTAGGACCCTTGGATCATGGCCTGAGCTAAAGGCAGATGCTTAACCGACTGAGCAACCCAGTCGTCCCTAGTCTGCTAGGGAAATTTTCAAAATTGGTCTCCATTTTTTTTTTAACACTATCAAAAATAACTAAAAAAAATTTTTTTTTAAATCAAGGGTTGTTGAGAACCCTTGGACCACTGTTAGTGGGAATGTGAAATGGCACAGCTACTGTGGAAAACAGTATTGCAGTTCCTGCGAAATTAAAAATAAGGTTACCATATACTTACCCAGCTATTCTACCTCTGGACATATACTCGAAAGAATTGAAAACAGAGTCAGGAAGAGCTATTTGGACACTGATGTTCATAGTAACATTATATTATATTTATATAATATAAATATATAATACATATATATTATATATATATAACATTATATTTAGCAATTAATTATAATTGCTAAAATGTGAAAGAAAATAAGGACAGATGATTGGATAAGTAAAATGTGGTATATACATAAACAAAATATGATTCAGCCTTAAAATGGAAGGAAATTCTGGTATATGCTATAACAACAATGACACTTGAAGACATTATGGTAAGTGAATAAGGAAGTCACAAAAAGGTAAATATTCTATTGCTCTATTTATATGAAGTAGATAGAGTAGCCAAAATAATATAGATAGAAGATAAAATTATGGTTTTCAGGGGCTGTGAGAAAGTGGTAAAGGGAAAGTTAGTGTTTAATGAATATAGTTTTAGTTTTACAAGATATGAAAAATTCTGGAGATGAATGGCAGAGATGCTTACACAACGTCATGAATGTATTTTATGCTACAGAACCATATACTTAAAAATGGTTAAGGTGTTAAATTTATGTATATTTTACCCTAATTTAAAATTGAAAAAATGCATTTAATGCCTATGTTGTGTAGATATAGTCGTAGGCTTACAAAGATAAACAAAAAAAGCCCTCCAATTTTTACTGTCTAATGGAGGACAGATTATAGAGCAAAGTATTGGAGTGGGGAAGTTTAGAAGTACTTCTAGAGGACTTATAATATATCATGACCTCAAAGCATCATCTCCTCCAGAACAGAACTTCTGCCATCCTGTGCTGCCTGTTGTTCCTATATTTTGTTAGGGTTTTTTTAGTTTCTTAAGATGGGAAGGCATTTCCAGACACTGGTTCTACTCTGTGCCTGGGAATGAACACCCTCTCTTGCATTTTAACTTTCCCAGGTTCCTAAGCTGATTATCACTCATCTTTGGCTTTTCATTTTCCACATTGTATTTCTGATCTTCCATCTGTTCTTATTCATTTTGTCCCTTTGGTTTTATACTAATCCTTTTTTTTAAATTCCTTTCTATCATTTTATTTAGGCTTAAGAGTTTGAAGATAAGTTCACATGATGTAATCCCTCTGTTAGTCAGAATTCTCTGTATCCTCCAATTTGTATTCTCAGGACCTTCTCAAAAGAACCAACCTCTGCCTTTGCCATTATCAAATGATATTTTACTTTTGAAATTGTTCTCTTTGTATTATTGCTGTAACAAATTACCACAAACTAAATAGATGGAATTAACATAAATGTACTCTTTCACTGTCATGGCGTTAAGAGATCTGAAATCATTTTCAGGAGGCTAACGTCAATGGTTTGTCATGGCTGTTTCCTTCATAGAAGTTTTGATGAAAGAAATCTCTTTCCCTGCTTTGTTCAGCTTCTACTGGCTACCTGTATTCCTTGTCTTGTGACCCCTTCCTCCAGATTCAAAGCACATAAGTTCAACCTCCCCTTCCATCATTATATCATCTTTGCCCTTTCTGTAGGAGGAACCGTACTAACAGGACCCTGTGATTCCCATAGATAACCCAGTATAATATTTCCATCCCCAAATCCTTTAACACAATCAGTTCTACAAAGTCCCTCTTGTCATATAAATAAGCATATTCACCAGGTCTAAGGATTAGAATGCTGGTATGTTTGGAAGGTCATTTATTCAAACTACCATATATAAAACCAAATTCATTTTTTATAACGTTTTTAATTTTTTTTTTTTTTTAACAATCAGGAAAACATGCCTGGGGGATAGAAACTGAACTTCTGGTTTTGCTTTGTTTTGTTTTTTAATCCTCGGATAATAGTGACTTACATGTGAAAACTACAAAACAAATCCAGGGATCAGTATGGAGCTGGTGTATTTTGTCATCTGTATGCTAAAGCAAATGTTCACCATCATACATTCATAATTACATTGAAGCATTGGTGAGGAGGCAAATGAATCATTCTATATGAAGAATGAAAAGATGGCAGTCTGAAGTGGTATTTGGTGTACTTCATTAACTCCGTGTGACTTTAGCTAGTTACTTCAGAACATTATATCTGCGTCTCTCATTTTTGGATACTTTTATCACAAGAAAACTGTGAACCTGCTCTATGAATTTGTTTTTTAGTCTCAATAAAAACTTGAAATAATTTTAAGACTAATACACTTGTAAATAAATCCAAGTGACACAAATTATTAGGCTATTTTGTTATATATCCATTGCTAAACTGTTAATGCAAACTTCTACTATGCTTCTTTCATAGCAGTTACCCTCTGAGAATACCTTTATTGGCAGGAATTTGGATAATATCCGAAAGTGTCCTTAAAGAAATAAAAATTAAGATCTTTCTAAAGAAACAAATTCAAGACTAGGGATAATCCAGCATCTCCAATGACATGTCTCTACAAACTTTACAAGAAATTACACACCTTTACAAACTAAAGAGCTGAGTCAGCATTGACTTTGTACCTCTGAGGACATTCTTTAAAGGAGAAATGTAAGACCCCAAATAAACTGTAACTTTGATGACTTCAAAACTCATTTTAAAAAAGAAAAAAAAATCAAAATTCTTCAACACAGAGCATTCTAAATGAAGATAGAATCAAAATGTGAATCAATAGGACAAAAAAAAATTCAAGAGTCATCTCACATCATGAGGTCAAGACACTAAAATTTGCTCTAGAATATGTTTAAAAGATACATTTAAAAATGAGGAGATGAAAGAAAAAAATAAGATTCAATTAAAAGAAGTAACATCTAAAGAATAGTTATTTGAAAATCTCCAAATTCACTGAAAAGAAATATTGACTAGTTACTCCCACAAAAATAATTCTAAAATTACTCTCAAGGACAAATGTGCTCAGCCACGTGGACCTTTGAGGAATGGTGGTTGGGGGCAGTGGTGCTAAGATTGCAATAGTAATGGCCTGTCCATCCTAGGTGCACAAGCAGACTCCACTAACAGGGTTTGCCACTTCCATTGCAAATTATCCAAGAGTGTCCAGGTTTTGTCACCTGGGAGACCTATGCCCCTGTCCTTCTCAATCTGTTGCCCCTCAAAGGTCACACTCCACTTTTATGTTAATTGTGTGCTTTTGTCCCTTCTTTAAGAAAGCTTGATTCATTGCCCTCAGGAAACTCAGATCTTGAAAACAATGACCCATTCACGGTCTCTTGGAGAGTCTGAGAGCTAAGATGTCTAGCATCTACAATCCCTCCTATGTGGGTATTCACATAGGAGGGATTCACTCTATTCATTTTAGTCAAAACTATATGTATAAAACAAAGCATATATAGGGGGTAAATAAATTAACAAGTATTAAATTCTTAGACTGGTATTAGTTGGTAATACTCTTATTGTTGTTTTTAATATTTTTAAATGAATGGGGGAAAGAAAGATGTCTAAAAAAACAAAATAAATAAATGAAAATCATTTTGCTGCTGTGAATCTCTTAATTTTTTGGAAGCCCTCGACTTTTGGGTTTCATATTGCAGCCCTTCGAGGCTTTATAGTAAAGCATAGATAAAGTCAATTATAGATTAAGCTATGTTATTTATAGTTCAGTAACAACTAACAAGAATGAATTGTACACAATCACTTTATTAATTATAGAATAGATTCACAGAAAAAATGCTATCTCTCTACAAGTTTTTTTACTTACTATCCTGTTTTTATTATGAATAATATTGGTGAATGTATTTTCAAGAGTCCAGGAGTTCAAAACTTACAAATTTACAAAACATACAAAATTACAAAATAGTTTTTAGAAATTACAAAAATTTTTTTTAAAGATTTTATTTATTTATTTGACAGAGAGAGATCACAAGTAGACAGAGAGGCAGGCAGAGAGAGAGGGGGAAGCAGGCTCCCTGTTGAGCAGAGAGCCCGATGCGGGACTTGATCCCAGGACCCTGAGATCATGACCTGAGCTGAAGGCAGCGGCTTAACCCACTGAACCACCCAGGCGCCCACAAAATTGTTTTTAAAATTAGTTTAATATTATAGAAACTCGGGAATAGCAAAACACCCTGAGAAAATAAGCAACACATAGGCACAAAAATTATGACTCATAATACACTTATCTTTCAGATATTTTGTGCAGCTCATTTTCAGAACTTAACTATAAAATGATTAAAATGATCAATACAAAAATGGAAATTCTGAATTTAGGTTTGAATTTTATGTCACCTTTCCAAATAGTTATCAAAGCTGTTTCTCTTCTTTTTGCCTTCTTTTTCTACTGAATGAGAGATATGAAAATATTTTTCTATGTTGCTGATACATAAACATAATAAGATAAAGACTGTTGAGAGCACCAAATATTTGGGATATCATTGGATTGTTTCAAAAACAATAGCTTGATTAAAGCGTTGGAATGGAAGTGAGATTCCCAGAACAGAAGCCCAAAATAGAATACCTGTGATATAATTTACTTTTCCTGTACTGTGTCTTAAAGTTTTTGAAAGCATTACAAACATTTAAAATTACTTTTCTCTATAGATCTTCATGAGGCTTGCTTGAGATCCTTCTGGTTTAAAATAAAAAAGGTTTTTTTCTGATCCACCATCAAAAATATCACTTTGTTTCAGCTACTTACTCTCTAACACAATCTTCTACTTTATTTTTCTTTCTGACACTTATCACTACCTACCATCATATACTGGATTTATCTGTTTATTATGTATTCCCCACTAGTATGTAATCTCGGTTGTTTTTCTTGTTCTGAATCCCTGTGCATACAACAGCGATTCAGAGTACAGATTTTAGAGGCAAATAGCCAAAGTTTGAAACCAGCTCCACTACTAACATCATACAAATTAAGGCTGTGCCCCAGTTTTCTAATGTTTAAAATGATGGTTATAATGGAACCTATCTAATAGGTTTACATTGATGATTCTATGATATCCTAAAATAACATTTGGCACCTGTTTCCCACTATATACATGGTTTGAAATTACTTTCCTTCCTACTTCCTTTCTTGTGTATTTCTCCCTCCCTTCCTTCCTTCTCTCCTTCCTTCGTCTTCTTCCACGAAGTAGGTTTACACAAGAGGTCCTCAGTTTCTAAGCCTTTTCTTTTTACTTATGAAGTAAAGGCCAGTGCTAATGAAGGTTATTCCCATGTTTTAAGATTTGTGAAAAATTATCATTTTCCTCGTGTTTTTTGAACTTGATTTCCAAAGCAATATATAGAAATACATTAATAAGCTTGAAATGGTTTGTTTTTTAACTCTATCATACTTCTTTATAAGAGTATGTTGATGAATTGAAATGATCTCTTTACCTATATGCTGAAAGTTGTTTTGGTTTGAGTTTTTATTCCAAAATATATTAGTATACAACAGATCAAAACAATACATTATAAAATTTGACAAATGATTATTAAACATAAGCAATAAATAATTCTGTAATTGAACCTTCTAGTAAGATGTGAGATGCATTTTCTCCTATTTAGCTTAATTATGTGAAAAAGAACCTTTTTCAATGCACAAATGAGAAGTGGTTTAGCAACAATTTTATTCCTTTTTCCCAATGTATAAGCTCTGAGAAAATCTGTTCACATAAACAAATAAATGCGAATGGAAGAAATTTTATTATAGAAGTGTAACTTAATTATCTGAACTCCATCCAAAAATCACATAATGACCTATGTGCCAAAAATCATATAATGATCTGTCATCAAAAATTACTTTTAATAATTTATCAGCTGACAGCTAGATTAGATTTTTCTTCACTATCTTTGTTTCCAGAGAATTCTTAATTGTTTGTTGAAGCATTTTTATGATGGGCGCTTTAAAATCTTTGTCTGTTAATTTCAACATCTGATTCATCTTGGTGTTGGCCTCTGTTCACTGACTGGCTTTTCTCATTTATGTTGCGACTTTCTTGGTTCATGGTATGAAGAGTGATTTTTCCATTGTTTTCTGGGTGTTTTGGACATTATATTCTGAGACTAGATTCTATTCTTTTTTTTTTTTTCTTTTTTTAGCAAGTGGTCCTACTTTGCACTGTAGCATAAGAGTTGCGTGGGCATGGATGTTCAGTTCACTGACTCATGCTGCCTTGTTGCAGAAGGGTGGCTTAGAATTTTAGTTCCTGTCTCTGACCTGTACCATCTCATTGTTTCCTGGGAATGAGGACTGGGGATGGCTTAAGATCAGGTCCTTGTTGAGCCTTGACGTGACAAGCAAAGGTAAACAAACAAGAAACTCTTATTGCTTTGCTGCTCCAGGGTGTGTAGGAAGGTTGGTTTTGCTGTTAACAGCCAAGGGAAGAGGGAGAAGCACAGTGCCACCCAGTCCTACCTTCCTCTTCCTCCACCTGGGTGATGCTAGGGAGATGTGGGGGTCCATTGCCCCACTGGCCTTCGCTGGTGTTAGGGTTGGCAGGACAAGGAGTGCCTGCCAGCCCCAGTTTGCAACACCTTGTTCAGTCTTGGTAACATCTGGTGAATTGGAGGCTCCCCTGGACCTGCAGACACTGGGGATAGGGTGAAGCATATTGGTGATTAGCAGCCCCGCCTTGCATCATCTTAGCAAATTCTGTTTCTTCTGCTGATTGATGCCACTGATATTGGGATGAAACTCTGAGCACTGCCTATTTCTGCCAGATAGAAGATGAAAGATCAACTTCTTGCTCAGTCTTGGTCCATCAATGGGAGGGATTTGGTAAGGAGCCAGAGGTAGGGGTGGAAAATCAGCTCCCTGCATTATCCAACTGAAAGCATGTTTATGGTGGTAAGGTTTTGCCATTAATGGGGTAAGGTGTGTATTACTAAAAATGTTTTGTTGCGGGATGCCTAGGTGGCTCAGTCAGGTAAGCATCAGACTCTTGATTCTGGTTCAGGTCATGATCTTAAGGTTGTGATATTAAGCCCCACATCAGTCTCTGTGCTAAATCTGGAGTCTTCTTGTCCCTCTCCTTCTGCTCTCCCACTCCCTCTTTCTCTTTCTCTTAAACAAATAAATAATTGGAAGGGGAGGTGAACAATGAGAGACTATGGTCTCTGAAAAACAATCTGAAGGGTTTGAAGAGGTGGGGGAGTGGGAGGTTGGGGGAACCAGGTGGTGAGTATTAGAGAGGGCACGGATTGCATGGAGCACTGGGTGTGGTACCAAAAAAATGAATACTGTTATGCTGAAAATAAAGAAAAAAATGATTTAAAAAAACCCAAACAAATAAATAAATAACATCTTAAAAAAATGTTTTTTTAAATGTTTTGTTGTAAGACCCTCCTTTTCCTGTTCCTCTGACCAGGGTGAACATGTTTTCCTTGGAGGTTTTTTGATCTGGGCCTGGTGGTGGCGTTAGCTGGAGGATCCTGCAGCACCCTGTCTAGCATATAGAGAAAGCAATGAGGAAACACCAAGGACTCAACAGTGTCAGCTTAGGTTCTGAGGACATTAGGCAGCTCCTCTTCTTTCCACCTTCTAGGGTCTTCCTATGCTTATGTGATGCATGCTTTCCACAATTTTTTAGTTCTGGAACTAAGAGAATCTGGAAGAAATGGAACTGTTCTATCTTGGTAGAAACATAACTCTCCTCCCTGAAATTTTTGGGAGGCAAAGGATTTGAAATAATTTGATTTGCAAGAACATATGGTATCCAGTCCTTAGATTTAGTTCCTTTCTCAATTTTACAAGAGAGTTTAAAAAATTGAATGAATTCCATCAAATGATATTTATTCTGTCTGCTACTCTTTCACCTAAAGCCACCTTCTCTAACCCAATACAGTGATTTTTGATATTTTTTTTTATCTGATGCATTTCCTATAAATTGTTTCCAAAAACTTAGGTTAAAGATAGAGTTTATGGATACTTGATTAGGAGTTCCTCACTATTTTCTCTCATTACCATGACCACTTTGACATCCTAGGAAATTTTAGGTCCCAGGACAATGCACTACAATAAGATCTGTGATAATTTTTTCTTGCTGGGGTAGAGCTGAAGAAGAAAAGAAAACCAACATTATATCTAGACAATAAACTATTCTAAGGCAGAACCATTTTGTGAATGAGTGCTTGAGGAATTTGAGAATCTGTCCTTAAAACTATCTGTGTCTATATGTCTGTTGGGAGTTTGGAGAGCATGAGTTTAGGGACATGTAGACTGGTTCAAAGATCACAGTCTTTGTTCCAGTTAATGTTCCTTGATTTTTTTTATCTGCATTATGAATTGTTTTGTTTTCTTCTGAGTACATTTGAATGAGATGGTGGGAGGAAACTATTAAAGGCCCACATAAGGTCTTGGTTGGATGACCTGGCCTCTTTATTTGTGTGTCAAATGCAGTGGGTTCAGGTTTACTTCCTGTGGGTATATTGCGTGCTAATATAAGGGATCCTTGGGCTTAAGAAAAAAATTTCCCCAAGGTGGCCTTTAATCTTGGAAATCATAATGTTTTTTGTTTGTTTCAGGTTTTCATTTATATTCTAGTCAGTCAATATATAGTGAAATATTGGTTTCAGGAATAGAATTCAGTGATTCACCACTTACATACAGTACTCAGTGCTCATCCCAGCAAGTGCCCTCCTTAATACCAACCACCCATTCTGCTCCCACCTCTCCTCCAACAACCCTCGGGTTATTCTCTGTAGTTAAAAGTCTCTTATGGTTTTCTCCCTCTTTACCCTCTTCTCCTTTGTTCACCCAATTTGTTTCTTAAATTGCACATATGAGTGAAATCATGTGGTATTGTCTTTCTCTGAGTTACTTGTTTCTCTTAGCATATCACATTCTGGCTCCAACCACATAGTTGCAAATGACAAGATTTCATTCTTTTTGATGGCTGAGTAATATTCCATTGTACATATATAGCACATCTTCTTTATCTATTCATCAGTCAATGGACATTTGGGCTCTAAGTAAAGTTGTTTCTTTCCCCATTTTATCTGTCTCTCCCAGAAGAAATCTCTACCACTCTTCATTCCCAAATGAAAAACATAAGGACGCCCAGTTTATGCTTCTCTGTAGGTTAAGAGAATTGCTGAGAAGTAATTTAGATGTTACTAAATCATTTTTACTGCTTTTGTGTGAATTGGGTCAGAGAGTTATGTCATAGTCTTCCTTAAAAATTGCTCCCCATTTATTTCAATTTAGGTATTAGATTATTTCTTTTTTATGCTTTTTGATGCTTTCCTCTATATTTAATTTGCTATCACAAGAGAAATATTTCTGATCCAGTTTCATCTGTCATCTTTATCTGTATGTCTTATATTTTCATTTTCCCTTTTTCTTTATCATGCATGGAATGGTATGTCTAGTCAGGTCAGTTTGTAAAATGCCTACTCCCTTTAGTTGCATTAGATATTGTGTAGAAACAAATAAGTGAAGAATAACATAATAGATTTGGATAAGAAAGTAGTAATATGTTTCTAGTGAATGGCACCATTATAGAGTCCTGCAAACAAGATTTTGCACATTGCACACATATTAGTTTTCTAAGGCTGCTGTTCAAATTACCATAAACTGGGTAGATTACAACAGAAATTCTCTTATAGTTCTTGAGGCCAGAAGTCCAAAATCAAGCTAATTTTGGCAAGCCTGTGCTCCCTCTGAAGGCTTTGTGGGGGGACTTTTTCCTTCCCTCTTCCAGGTTCCAATGGCTTCAGGCATTCCTTGGCCTGTGGCTGTATAACTCTAATCTGACTCTGTGTTCACATAATCTTTCCTATGTATCTGTGTCCTCTCCTTTTCTTTCATTAAAACACCTGTCACTGGATATAGGGCCCATTTGGCTTGTCCAGGATAATTTCATTTTGAAATGCTTAATTCCACTCACAGACTTTTTTTTTTTTTTTTAACCCCATAAAGTGACAGTCACAAGTTCTGGAACTTAGCATATAGCTGTAAATTTCGGAGGTCACCATTCAATGCACTGCAGTGAATATGGCTAGCTAAATTTCCTAGGGTGCCACTTAAGCACCACCTGCATTAACTAGAGACAACTATTTTCTGAGATAAAATTCCATTGACAATTTCAACAGGACCATTTTGCCAACTAGAGTTATAGGGTAATTTTAAATGTATATGAAATTAATAGTTTCTTTCAAAGCATCTGCTATGCCATTATTTTTCAGAAATGTGTTCAGTAAAGTCTGTAGGTAGATTTTACAGATCTTTGCATCAGGATAACCTGGGTTTTAAAAATGCAGATTCAAAGAGCCATTTTAGACCTTAAGCCTTCCAGAATTTCTAGCATGCACTAGAGATTTCCATTATTAACATGTGATACTTGCACAGACTACATTTAGAAAATACCAGAAGATACGGTTTGCTTCTCCCTATTCTTTAACCTCCTTAGCTTAGGTAGCATTTTGGTGCCTAGTGTTAGGCTAGATAACAAAGCAATCAATTCACTATCCTCAATGTCCACCACTAGAGGTTTGCTTCTTGTGAAGAATTTCTGTGAACTTAATTATAAAAATCATATGAATAGAATCACATGTGAAAAACTGAGATAACAGGAGCCATTTTAAGATAACAGTCGGAGAACCCACTATGTAGAAAAGCTGTTTTATGTGCTCTTCTTTGAATGTGCCAAAACTTTTGGAGTGGGCAAAGCAACAATTGTTTGAAGCAATTGTTTGAGAATCAGCTTTAAAAGAATGGACATCCTGAGCACAAGTCTGATGGTTGTGAATTTTCTGAGGTTAGAATCAGTAGTCAATCAATGTATAATCCAGAGTAGCTTAGTTTGTTAAAATACCCACAGAAAACTTTTTGTTATGCTTAACTCAAGTAATGACCCCACAACTTCCTTTCCTCATAAAACCTCCTTGCTTTTACCCTACAAGCAGGAACACTATTTGGTTATCTGTGCTCCCCAAATTGTAATTCTTTACTCCCAAATAAAAGCTCATTTACCTCTAATTGTAGGTTTCTATTTTCAGGCTGACAAGCAGTATATCACATATATAGCCTATGTATAAAATGTAGACTACATATGGCCACAAACATGACTGAAAATATTTTTTTTCTCATTTGTAAGGCTTACATTAGAAATAATTTAGGTCATATCTTTCTGAAGTGTTTTTCTGTTTCCTGATAAATGTGAGATAAAATAGCAAGCCATTTCTCTGCATAGATTGATATTAATATACTACTTTTTAAAAATAATAAGACTCTGAAGGCACCTGTGGTCTTAATTAATACTCTCTTTTCTTTTTCTTTCTTTTTTTTTTTTTTTTTTTTTTGGTGTGTGTGAGTTTCAGGAGTTTTTTTTTTTAAGGTTTAGTTCTGTCTTTGATCAAGGAGACATACATTTCCCTTTGTAATAATAGTTCTAATCATTAATATTTATTGCATCATAATGAAATATACCAACTTAAACAGTTTCAAATTAGCTTCAGAAACAAATATCATGAGTTTAGAAATCTGTTAGATTTTACAGGAATGTGTGAACATTTGAGAAGTCCTTCAAAATGGCCAGGAAGTCTTCAATGAAGTAAAGAAAAATATAAATCAAGAAAGAAGAACTCATTTGACTAAACCTCTCATATGTCATCTGTTCTAAGGGAAAAATTAAAAAAAAGATAGTACAAAAGCTCCACTGACTATAAGCAAAATAAGTGATAATAGAAATTCAAAAACATGATATACATGATAAACATGGAAAGAACAAACAAAAGACCTCTATATTTTGTCCAGTTGGGTTATCTGAAGCTTTATATATCCTGCTTAGAAATGTTCACATTTTGACCGTTGTGAAGTCTTTGGTTTGACTCTGAATGAAAGGGGGAATTTTGAGCAGAGGAGTGATGTAATCTTATGTATGTTTTGTCAAATTAAAACAAGCCTAGGGGTGCCTGGGTGGCTCAGCGGGTTAAGCCTCTGCCTTCGGCTCAGGTCATGGTGTCCGGGTCCTGGGATCGAGCCCCACATCAGGATCCCTGCTCAGCGGGGAGCCTGCTTCCCCCTTTCTCTCTGCCTGCCTCTCTGCCTACTTGTGATCTCTGTCTGTCAAATAAATAAAATCTTTAAAAAAAAATTAAAACAAGCCTAAACTTAGGTAGCAGACTTTACTTGAAAGAATTGGTGTAATAAGAAGGGGACCCTTGTAGTCAGGAGGAGAGAACTTAAAGTTTAAGTAGAAAGGAATTTCCTTTTTTTTTTTTTAAAGATTTTATTTATTTATTTGACAGAGAAAGATCTCAAGTAGGCGGAGAGGCAGGCAGAGAGAGAGAGAGGCAGGCTCCCTGCTGAGCAAAGAGCTTGATGCGAGGCTCCATCCCAGGACCCCGAGATCATGACCTGAGCTGAAGGCAGTGGCTTAACCCACTGAGTCACCCAGGTGCCCCAAAAGGAATTTCCTTTTATAGAGAGGAATAAACATGTCTAGAAAGAGCCAGCTGTAGATTGATAGATCATCGGAAAATGTTTCTCCAGGGGTCCGTTGATTCTCAGGAGGCTACCTAAAGCAGGGGGCTTTATCTTGGCACAGGGTGAGTGCAGGGGTGGGGTGTGATCAGGGTCCTGGTGGAAGGAGAGAGTAAAAACTAAATTTTGTAAAGTCTGATATTGTGTCCAGATTGGTCAGCAAGTACGAATGGTTCAGCTAATTATTTACAGGGCAAGAGATAGGAATCTGGAGTATCTGTGTTTAACTTTGTCATACATAAGCAAGGAGGGCAACTGCGAGTCTTATCTCAGTCATATAAGGGATATTTTCAAATATCTCCCTCCATTCTCTCATCTGTATAGAAATGCTGTTTTGATATACATTTTAGGATAGAAATCCCTAATTTTGATGAAAACTAAATAAAAAAAACCTTAACAAAAAGCCCCTACATTGCAGAGCATGGGGAGCACCAATCAGATGGTTATGTAATATATGCAGAAAATGATGTGAAAATTTAAGCTCTGTCTATTGGATCTATGCTTCTACTACTTTACTACCTTGAAAAACTGTGGGTCAATCATTCTGTCAGGATTGTTACTTCCTTCAACAGTAAATAACAAGAAGAGGTTTGGAGACAGTATAAGGTCGAAGTCTATATTTAGGACTTAGAACGCAAACCCTGATGTTGATTTAGGTCGTATCTATATTCTTTTGAAAGCACCTGAGTAGGTGGTAAGATTTTCAGTTTCTAAGAAATGAGGGATCTAATTAATACTGGCTATCATAGAATTGATTTTGTGAGGGTCTGTATCTGACCATTTATAAATCCCCAAAGCACGGGACAAGCTACAATTTACTGAGCCAGAGATATTCGGTGAGAGAAATTATGAGCAAGGATGAGAAGTAGATCCTTCAGTGCTGAGCTGGCAGTTTGTTATGTGTCTGAGCTTTGTTTTGTTTGACTTTTGCTTGCCTCCCCGTGCCCCACTCTTTCTACTTTTCTGTCATATGCAATGACAGAATCACATCTGACTGGGGCAAATGTCTCACTGCTGACAAGAAAACCTCGGCTACAAGAATCTCCAGCAGTGAAAGAAATGAAAGATTTTTTCCCCTTGTCTCCTCAGTTCCACAGTTAACAATCCTAGCTACCAAAATATAGAAGACCCCCCCCCCCCATTACCTCCGGACAACACCATATTCGATCCTCTGCGAATAATGAGACAGATCGCAATATGAATTTCATTGATCATTTATTTCATTTTCCAGTGCGAGTTCTACCCACATGATTACTTGTCCTTCTGCCTAAAGTAGGGAGTTTTCAAATATTCTGGCAAGTCTATTCCTGAGATGTTGTGGAATCTTTACATTTGGCAAAGGATGAAAATGGCAGAGCGTGTCCCCCATACTATGCAACACAGCTCTTATAGGTATATTCTCACTTCACTCTGTGATCTCAGGGCCTCTCTAACATTCAGTCACAGCTCCTCCTCTACCACATTTGGAACATTGGGAAACAAGAATCTTCTTAATTTCAGTAAATAAATCTCATACTTTAATAACTCATTAATGATGGACTTATAATAATATAATAAGAGATTTATTACATAGAATCTTTAAGCACAATATAACCATATCAGAGAACTTCAACAAAGTCACCCAAGCCATCATCTGCTGTATCTTCCACACCAATGATAGAAAAAGGATATATTGCAAAGGGTCACAGGTCATGACATAATTTATCCAAAAATAATTCCATCACTCTCCAAAGAGAGAAAAAATCATGACATGTTGGTATCAGTGGGTTCTCATATACCATCAAAGACAATTTCCCTGTACTTTGAGAAATTTGGCAAACCTTGGAAGTTTGTGAGGCAACTAGATTTTATTAAGAAGTCAAATCTTTCGCAAGCATACTTTAATGCTCCATGTTAGTCTTCAAGATATGGTTAAGTATAAGGAATTGTAATAATAATATCTTGGCAGATAAAATAATAAATATTCCTTTTTTATACATACTTAAATTGTAAATATTGTAAATGCATAAGATGCTTTGCAATGTGCTATGATGAATTGGTTGTACCGATTATCAAGAAGTAACTATGGAGACTGTATTTTTACAAAAGAGGATAGAGTACAGGGAAGAAGAAAATAGGACTTTCTATTCCTTTTTTTTTTTTAAGATTTTATTTATTTGACAGACAGAGATCACAAGTAGGCAGAGAGGCAGGCAGAGAGAGAGAGGAGGAAGCAGGCTCCCTGCCGAGCAGAGAGCCCGATGCAGGGCTCGATCCCAGGACCTGGAGATCATGACCTGAGCCGAAGGCAGAGGCTTAACCCACTGAGCCACCCAGGCACCCCTCTATTACATGTTTTGATTAAAAACATTATCATGTTAGGAGCAGACTAAGCTGGAATTTTCGAATTATAATCTCACCAGATCTATTCTTTATTTACATGTTAATTGCCCAAGTGCAGCCCTCTTTCAGCAGAAATAGAGCCCAGTTTTAGTCCCTCTGTTATTTTGTTTTATATCTTTTAATTAAGCAGTGTTGAAAATCTGAAAAGTAGGAGTTGCTGATATAATTTTAATTTTAGAAAGTGATTAAGCTTGATGTAAATGACAACATGAAAGTTCTAAGTATAGTCTTTTAAAAAATATTTCCGTATAAATAGAAACTATAGGTTATATCTAAAAAAATAAGAAGTTGCAAGTTATGTTGGATTTAGACTCAAAGACTATCTTTATGTCCATTTAGGTCATTTTATTTTAAAAGTTACATTTTGTAATAGACAGTTTGGTTTTATTAAAATTTTAACACAATTTAACTTTGCCTATCCTGAGAAATTTTAAAATTTTTAGAAATAGCTATTTATCATAAATATGTAGGTGAAATGAAAGATATGCCATTTTACATATGAAGTTTATTTATAATTTTAATGTTCCCCAAATTTTATTCCTTTTTTATTACCATTCTTGCACCACCATTAAATTATTGTTTAAAATGTAACCTGTAAGAAAATCTTATGGAAATCCATAGAAATATAAATATATGAAACTCAGAAGTATTTTAATATACAATGTCTCAGATGACTCGCTATTTTTCCAACTGCCAAATACAATTAGTGACAATATTGAATTTTTCTAAATGGACAGGCAGAATGCTAAATGAGACATTATATCTGCAGAATCCTAACTTATTTTTATGAAAAAACATAAATATCAGTAAGGAAACGTTATCACCTTAATTTTTTTTTTTTCAGTTTTAATGAGTAAGTATTCATATGGAACAAGGAAACCATTCATTGCAGGGGGTTCTTAGATTTAAGTAAGACCGGTTTGAAAAAGAGATGAAGTACTAAGTTTAAATGCAAACATAAGGAGATTTATTCTATTCTGTTTAATAATAGAAAATAATACCTGGTAAATGAAATGTCACCCCCTCAGTTCACTTGGGGGGTGTGAATTATAGAAAGCATTATCCAATTTATGTTGGGAAATTTAATGGCTGAATATAATAACTCTGAAATTTTCCTAAATGTACTGGCTTTGTTCCTAACAAATGTTTCTTTTAGGATCTGTAGAATAAACAAATATACTTTTTTTAATCACATAGAAATGATTTAAAAAATCCAATTAAGGGGCGCCTGGGTGGCTCAGTGGGTTGAGCCTCTGCCTTCGGCTCGGGTCATGGTCCCAGGGTCCTGGGATCGAGCCCCGCATCGGGCTCTCTGCTCGACAGGGAGCCTGCTTCCTCCCTCTCTCTCTGCCTGCCTCTCTGCCTAATCTTAAAAAAAAAAAAAATCCAATTAAATCTAATTAAAGATTTGAAAATTTCCAGTAATTATGTTGCAGAAAGCGAAGGCATACATAAAGTGATCAGGGAACATGGAGTTAAGCTGTGTAAAATTCAGTCATCAGAGAAAAGGTTACAGACGGATATTACCAACATTTGATTAGACTCAGGCTCCATTTACAAGAACTCTTTGTTTTCTTAGTCTGTGCATTTCTGCTCCGGACTGTGTCATTCTCTAGAGGCCTCACTTCTAATAGGAGGGGGTAGCCGTGTTACATCCTCACCTGAGCACAAAGCCAGCAAAAAATTAGAAAGGATTTGTAGGTCGAAACAGACAGGGATTGTAATTCTTACAGCTGAGGGACTTGGGAGGCAGAGAGGGGAAGCAGTAGGTGTGACCGTGAAGCAAAGAACTGTCATGTTGGCCAATGCCCACGGGAGGGATAAAACTGGTACTGGGATCTCGCAGCGTTTTGCAGCCTTCCAAGTACAATCTGGTTAAATTAGAATAAATCCACACAGGACCTTGCACATAAAATTGCTGCAAAGTGGTTGTAGAACAGGAGATTACAAAAGTAATCGGATTTCGCAAAGTAAAAAAATGAAAAACAATGAACATAAAAATAAGTAAATAACTATACACCCCTTTTAAAGCAGGATTAAGTTACATAGGCTTCAGCTTCATGTGATTTTCGAAGACAGAAAAAGAAACAAGAGTATCTGTCTTATTTAAATTTTATTTATCACATTTAAATAATAGTGATAGAGCCCTTACAGCATTTATCATACTTTTAGTACCAGCCAGGCAAGATGTTACACATTTTGAGGGCATTCTTTTTTTAATTTACATTGTTATAACCATATCACTTAGATACTGTTCTTCCCACTTCACAGATGAGCAAACTCAGTATTCCATAGAGAACTTGCCCCTGGTCACACAGCGCACAGGTCCACATCACTAAAATTTTCGTTTGTAACCACAGCTGGTACTGATCGATGCCGATGCTGAGGTCGATCATTTCACAGACTTAACCCTGGTCTCAATTTCCAGCCAGTTAGGCTTTTTTTTTTTTTTTTTACGATTTTATTTATTTATTCGACAGAAATCACAAGTAGGCAGAGAGGCAGGCAGAGAGAGAGGAGGAAGCAGGCTCCCCGCTGAGGAGAGAGCCCGATGCGGGGCTGGATCCCAAGACCCTGGGATCATGACCTGAGCCGAAGGCAGAGGCCTAACCCACTGAGCCACCCAGGCGCCCCAGCCAGTTATACTTTTAACCTCCGCAGATTCTCTGTGACCACCTGTTTTCACTGATTCTCTTTGGTTACTGCCCTATTTCATCCCTGTCTTTTTTCCTGTCTCTTGATTAATTTTTTTCCGTGGGGTGGGGGGTAGAAGGATAGTTGCTCTTTATTTTCTACCCTAACATCCTCTGCTCGTTTACACCTCTTCTTCCAACAAACACAGTCCCCTCATGCTACCTTGTCTTCTTTGCATTTTCCTACCATGAAAATTTTTACTACTAAGGCTTCTCCTCATCATTGAAATCTCAGCTCAAACGTCACCTCCTCGGGGAGACTTTCTTTGACGATTCAATGTACCTTAGCTCTCCAGTTCTCCACAACATTAGCACGTTTTTCTTTTCTTCCTAGATCTTACTGATACCTTATGCTATCTTGTTTTCATCTGTTTATTAGAATGTAAGATGTATGAGATTATTTTAACCCAAAAAGGAACAGCTTATGATGCACTATAGCAAACTAATATATATTTTAAGATAAACACATGGCTGTCATGGTTCAAATACCATGTTTGCAGGTAAAACAGGTTAAATAACATTTTTTTAAATGACACAAATGAATAAATCAGTATGTAAATTCATAACACCTCCTTAGACTACTCCAAAATTTTGCTTCATATGTTTGTAAGTACTTATTTTTGTTCTGTTTTCTTTCTAAATGGTATCGGAGTGAGGTTTTTTGTTTCTGTTTTGTTTTGTTTTGTTTTCCTACAAGTGTAAGAACTTCTAACTCTCAGGAGAAAATATTTAGATGTTCAAGGCAGTTGTTACCCCATTTGGGAAAAATAACTGAAGTTAAGCCGGATATGAAGTGGAAACTTTGTGGGTTTCCCTTCAGTTCATTTCACTGGAATCCAATTCTTAATGGCCCTAAAGTGCTTTACACATTTTAGAACTGAAGGCAATCATACCTTCCTGTGGACATTCTTTTGAAAGTGGCTGAAACCTTACATTCAGAGAAACAATAATACTGGGAAAAAATGTCATATTATGGAATGATTTTATTTACTCATCTACTCTGAAAACAATGCCGGTCATGCATTCCTCTAAGTATTCTACTCCTGCTGTAGGTTTGTGGTGTGTATGTATGCCCAGGCCATTACATGTGGTACTGAAGTCGTTATAAAAGTGAATGGCGTCAGGCTCCATCTTTCATGGAATTCGCATTCTTTTTGGCACGTTGGGGGTGCACTGAATGCCATTTCTCAGATCCTTAAACACATTTCTTGCAAGGCAGAGAAACTTGTAAGTGCTGATTACCTTATGTGTCCTGCATGCAAATAATTATACTTAAGGATGGGCTAGCTAGGTAAGAAAGATGGGCTAGCTAGCACATTGAGGGTAGCAGAAGCCTGTGGAGAAGTGGGGCAATAAAAACCAACTCGGTCTCCTCCAGGGCTGTGAATAATGTCTCATGAAGGGGACATAATGGGTCCCCTGAAGGAGAGGGACAGCGTGGGTGAATAACCAGTGGACTAGTTAAAAACTTTGAGGTGGATGCCAAGATGCCTTCTCACTGCTTAAATCTTGGTCACTCGTTCTCTCTCATCCAAACAGAAGTTGGAAGCTTTATTTGGAGAGTTTAACACATAATGACAGTACTGGGAGATACTAGGCCCAGCTGAGGACAATAGAAAAGCACTTTCTTATTGAAAGAGAATAATTATCTAATAATTTTCATACTAAAAATTCAGACCCAGCCCCATTTCTTCAACTTTTTTTTCTCAGAGTAACGTGCAGGCAAGCTCGTTTTCCTAACCCAATAACTAAAGCTTTTATTTTTATTTTTATTTTCAAGGGTACGGCCAGTTTGTTTTTATTTTCACAGGGTACTGCCTCCCTCAACTACATTCTTGGATTCTCCACCTAATCATACACAATGATGTTCAGAAATTGATAACTTCCTCTCTCCTCCACACATACTCATAGGGCTTCCAGTCAAATTTTCAAAAAATATTTTATTTTTTTTATCTGAGAGAGAGAGAGAGAGCACGGGCAGGGTGGGAGGAACAGAGGGAGAGGAAGAAGCAGGCTTCCCACTCATCGGGGAGCCCGACACGGGGCTCGATCCCAGGACCCTGAGATCATGACCTGAGCCCAAGGCAGACGCTTAACGGATAGAGACACCCAGGCACCCCTCCAGTAAACTTTTAATATCTTACTCTTAAATATAAAGTGATTGTCACTAACCACCAGGCATCCAAGGAAGTCTTCTATTAGGTAAAACATATATAAATATATAGGAGGGGAGGCCACAGATGAAATACATAATGTCCGATTCAAAGAAAAAGAGCCCCACATCGGGCTCTCTGCTGAACGGGGAGTCTGCTTCCCTCTCTCTCTCTGCCTGCCTCTCTGCCTACTTGTGATCTCTCTTTCTCTCTGTCAAATAAATAAATAAAATCTTTAAAAAAAAAACAAAAAAACTGCTCTTACATTAGGTAAGAGAATCAAATATTGCAGTTAAAAGATAATATTAAATAGGAAAATAAAAGTCAGAGGAAAAATGTTCTGGAAATTAAATGAAGGTTATATCAGCAATAAATCTATTATAAGATTTGGAAATTAAAATGGAAGATTTCCCAGAACCCAAACAAAAAGACAAAGCCATAGACATGCTATAGAAAATACAAGGAAATGAAAGGATCGAGCTACAAGGTTCAAAAAATAATAATAGAAATTTTATAAACAGAAAAAATAAAACAAAAAGAAATAGATTCTTAAATGAATTATTTTTAAAAATCAACATTCCTATAATTGAAAGAAATGAATTTGTAGATCAAAACGTCCCAGAGTGTACTCAGGTAAATGGGTGCGGGGGAGAGGACAGTTCGTCACAATATAACACATTAAGAATACTAGGGATAGGGGGAGGAGTCAAGATGGCGGAGAAGTAGCAGGCTGAGACTACTTCGGGTAGCGGGAGATCAGCTAAATAGCTTATCTAAAGATTGCAAACGCCTACAAATCCAACGGGAGATTGAAGAGAAGAAGAACAGCAATTCTAGAAACAGAAAATCAACCACTTTCTGAAAGGTGGGACTGGCGGAGGGGTGAGTCCAAGGCGACGGGAAGATGGACCGCGGGGGGAGGGGCCGGCTCCCGGCGAGCGGCGGAGCAACGGAGCAAAATCAGGACTTTTAAAAGTCTGTTCCGCTGAGGGACATCGCTCCAGAGGCTTAACTGGGGTGAAGCCCAGGCGGGGTCAGCGCGGCCTCAGGTCCCGCAGGGTCGCAGAAGGATCGGGGGTGTCTGAGTGTCGCAGAGCTTACCGGTGTTAGAACGGGGAAGCCGGCTACAGAGACAGAGCCGAGGAGTGACTCTCAGCTCGGGGTTGCCTTGAACCGGTCGCAGGCTCGGTCAGCTCGGAGCGCGGCCGGAGGCCAGGCTGACGGGAGTCATTGGGCGTTGTTCTCTGAGGGCGCACTGAGGAGTGGGGCCCCGGGCTCTCGGCTCCTCCAGGCCGGAGACCGGGAGGCCGCAATCTTCATTCCCGTCCTCTGGACTCTACGGAAAGCGCTCAGGGAACAAAAGCTCCCGAAAGCAAACCCGAGCGGATTAGAGCACAGCCCTGGGTAAGGGCGGTGCAACTCCGCCTGGGGCAAAGACGCTTGAGAATCACTACAACAGGCCCCTCCCCCAGAAGATCAATGGGAAACCCAGCCAGGACCAAGTTCACCTACCCAAGAGTACAGTTTCAATACCAAGGAGAGCGGCGGAATTCCAGAGGAGAAGAAAGCAAAGCACAGAACTCATGGCTTTCTTCCCATGATTTTTTAGCCTTGCAGTTAATTTAATTTTTTTTTCTTTTTCAATTTTTTTTTTCTTTTTCTCTTCTTCTGCTAAATTTTTTTAACTTTTACCGTTTCCTTTTTTAACGTTTTTTAAATAGTTTATCTAATATATATATATTTTTTCCTCTTTTTATATTTTTTCTTTATCGGCTTTTTTTAAATAGTTTTTTTTTTTTCTTTTTGAACCCCTTTTTATCCCCTTTCTCCCCCCTCACAATTCGGGATCTCTTCTGATTTGGCTAAAGCATATTTTCCTGGGGTTGTTGCCACCCTTTTAGTATTTTACTTGCTCCTTCATAAACTCTTATCTGGACAAAATGACAAGGCGGAAAAATTCACAACAAAAAAAAGAACAAGAGGCAGTACCAAAGGCTAGGGACCTAATCAATACAGACATTGGTAATACGTCAGATATTAGAGTTCAGAATGACGATTCTCAAGGTTCTAGCCGGGCTTGAAAAAGGCATGGAAGATATTAAAGCAACCCTCTCGGAGATATAAAAGCCCTTTCTGGAGAAATAAAAGAACTAAAATCTAACCAAGTTGAAATCAAAAAAGCTATTAATGAGGTGCAATCAAAAATGGAGGCTCTCACTGCTAGGATAAATGAGGCAGAAGAAAGAATTAGCGATATAGAAGACCAAATGACAGAGAATAAAGAAGCTGAGCAAAAGAGGGACAAACAGCTCCTGGACCACGAGGGGAGAATTCGAGAGATAAGTGACACCATAAGACGAAACAACATTAGAATCATTGGGATTCCAGAAGAAGAGGAAACAGAGAGGGGAGCAGAAGGTATATTGGAGAGAATTATTGGAGAGAATTTCCCCAATATGGCAAAGGGAACAAGCATCAAAATTCAGGAGGTTCAGAGAACCCCCCTCAAAATCAATAAGAATAGGTCCACACCCCGTCACCTAATAGTAAAATATACAAGTCTTAGTGACAAAGAAAAGATCCTGAAAGCAGCCCGGGAAAAGAAGTCTGTAACGTACAATGGTAAAAATATTAGATTGGCAGCAGACTTATCCACAGAGACCTGGCAGGCCAGAAAGAGCTGGCATGATATATTCAGAGTACTAAATGAGAAAAACATGCAGCCAAGAATACTATATCCAGCTAGGCTCTCATTGAAAATAGAAGGAGAGATTAAAAGCTTCCAGGACAAACAAAAACTGAAAGAATTTGCAAATACCAAACCAGCTCTACAGGAAATATTGAAAGGGGTCCTCTAAGCAAAGAGAGACCCTCAAAGTAGTAGATCAGAAAGAAACAGAGACAATATACAATAACAGTCACCTTACAGGCAATACAATGGCACTAAATTCATATCTCTCAATACTTACCCTGAATGTTAATGGGCTAAATGCCCCAATCAAAAAACACAGGGTATCAGAATGGATAAAAAAACAAAACCCATCTATATGTTGCCTACAAGAAACTCATCTTAAACCCGAAGACACCTCCAGGTTTAAAGTGAGGGGGTGGAAAAGAATTTACCATGCTAATGGACATCAGAAGAAAGCAGGAGTGGCAATCCTTATATCAGATCAATTAGATTTTAAGCCAAAGACTATAATAAGAGATGAGGAAGGACACTATATCATACTCAAGGAACTGTCCAACAAGAAGATCTAACAATTTTAAATATCTATGCCCCTAACGTGGGAGCAGCCAACTATATAAACCAATTAATAACAAAATCAAAGAAACACATCGACAAGAATACAATAATAGTAGGGGATTTTAACACTCCCCTCACTGAAATGGACAGATCATCCAAGCAAAAGATCAACAAGGAAATCAAGGCCTTAAATGACACACTGGACCAGATGGACATCACAGATATATTCAGAACATTTCATCCCAAAGCAACAGAATACACATTCTTCTCTAGTGCACATGGAACATTCTCCAGAATAGATCACATTCTTGGTCCTAAATCAAGTCTCAACCGGTATCAAAAGATTGGGATCATTCCCAGCATATTTTCAGACCACAATGCTCTAAAGCTAGAACTCAATAACAAGAGGAAATTTGGAAAGAACCCAAATCCATGGAGACTAAACAGCATTCTTCTAAAGAATGAATGGGTCAACCAGGAAATTAAAGAAGAATTGAAAAAATTTATGGAAACAAATGATAATGAAAACACAACAGTTCAGAATCTGTGGGACACAACAAAGGCAGTCCTGAGAGGAAAATATATAGCGGTACAAGCCTTTCTCAAGAAACAAGAAAGGTCTCAGGTACACAACGTTACCCTACACCTAAAGGAGCTGGAGAAAGAACAAGAAAGAAACCCTAAACCCAGCAGGAGAAGAGAAATCATAAAGATCAGAGCAGAAATCAATGAAATAGAAACCAAAAAAACAATAGAACAAATCAACGAAACTAGGAGCTGGTTCTTTGAAAGAATTAATAAGATTGATAAACCCCTGGCCAGACTTATCAAAAAGAAAAGATAAAGGACCCAAATAAATAAAATCATGAATGAAAGAGGAGAGATCACAACGAACACCAAAGAAATAGAGACAATTATAAGAACATACTATGAGCAACTCTACGCCAACAAATTTGACAATCTGGAAGAAATGGATGCATTCCTAGAGACATATAAACTACCACAACTGAACCAGGAAGAAATAGAAAGCCTGAACAGACCCATAACCAGTAAGGAGATTGAAACAGTCATCAAAAATCTCCAAACAAACAAAAGCCCAGGGCCAGACGGCTTCCCGGGGGAATTCTACCAAACATTTAAAGAAGAACTAATTCCTATTCTCCTGAAACTGTTCCAAAAAATAGCAATAGAAGGAAAACTTCCAAACTCATTTTATGAGGCCAGCATCACCTTGATCCCAAAACCAGACAAGGATCCCAACAAAAAAGAGAACTACAGACCAATATCCTTGATGAACACAGATGCAAAAATTCTCACCAAAATACTAGCCAATAGGATTCAACAGTACGTTAAAAGGATTATTCACCACAACCAAGTGGGATTTATTCCAGGGCTGCAAGGCTGGTTCAACATCCGCAAATCAATCAATGTGATACAACACATTAATAAAAGAAAGAACAAGAACCATATGATACTCTCCATAGATGCTGAAAAAGCATTTGACAAAGTACAGCATCCCTTCCTGATCAAAACTCTTCAAAGTGTAGGGATAGAGGGCACATACCTCAATATTATCAAAGCCATCTATGAAAAACCCACCGCAAATATCATTCTCAATGGAGAAAAACTGAAAGCTTTTCCGCTAAGGTCAGGAACACGGCAGGGATGTCCGTTATCACCACTGCTATTCAACATAGTACTAGAAGTCCTAGCCTCAGCAATCAGACAACAAAAGGAAATTAAAGGCATCCAAATCGGCAAAGAAGAAGTCAAACTATCACTCTTCGCAGATGATATGATACTCTATGTGGAAAACCCAAAAGACTCCACTCCAAAACTGCTAGAACTTGTACAGGAATTCAGTCAAGTGTCAGGATATAAAATCAATGCACAGAAATCAGTTGCACTTCTCTACACCAACAACAAGACAGAAGAAAGAGAAATTAAGGAGTCCATCCCATTTACAATTGCACCCAAAACTATAAGATACCTAGGAATAAACCTAACCAAAGAGACTAAGAATCTATACTCAGAAAACTATAAAGTACTCATGAAAGAAATTGAGGAAGACACAAAGAAATGGAAAAATGTTCCATGCTCCTGGATTGGAAGAATAAATATTGTGAAAATGTCTATGCTACCTAAAGCAATCTACACATTTAATGCAATTCCTATAAAAGTACCATCCATTTTTTTCAAAGAAATGGAACAAATAATCCTAAAATTTATATGGAACCAGAAAAGACCTCGAATAGCTAAAGGAATATTGAAAAAGAAAGCCAAAGTTGGTGGCATCACAATTCCGGACTTCAAGCTCTATTACAAAGCTGTCATCAACAAGACAGCATGGTACTGGCACAAAAACAGACACATAGATCAATGGAACAGAATAGAGAACCCAGAAATGGACCCTCAACTCTATGGTCAACTCATCTTCGACAAAGCAGGAAAGAATGTCCAATGGCAAAAAGACAGCCTCTTCAATAAATGGTGTTGGGAAAATTGGACAGCCACATGCAGAAAAATGAAATTGGATCATTTCCTTACACCACACACGAAAATAGACTCAAAATGGATGAAGGATCTCAACATGAGAAAGGAATCCATCAAAATCCTCGAGGAGAACACAGGCAGCAACCTCTTCGACCTCAGCCACAGCAACATCTTCCTAGGAACATCACCAAAGGCAAGGGAAGCAAGGGCAAAAATGAACTTTTGGGATTTTATCAAGATCAAAAGCTTTTGCACAGCAAAGGAAACAGTGAACAAAACCAAAAGACAACTGACAGAATGGGAGAAGATATTTGCAAATGACATATCAGATAAAGGGCTAGTGTCCAAAATCTATAAAGAACTTAGCAAACTCAACACCCAAAGAACAAATAATCCAATCAAGAAATGGGCAGAGGACATGAACAGACATTTCTGCAAAGAAGACATCCAGATGGCCAACAGACACATGAAAAAGTGCTCCATATCACTCGGCATCAGGGAAATACAAATCAAAACCACCATGAGATATCACCTCACACCAGTCAGAATGGCTAAAATTAACAAGTCAGGAAATGACAGATGCTGGCGAGGATGCGGAGAAAGGGGAACCCTCCTACACTGTTGGTGGGAATGCAAGCTGGTGCAACCACTCTGGAAAACAGCATGGAGGTTCCTCAAAATGTTGAAAATAGAACTACCCTATGACCCTGCAATTGCACTGCTGGGTATTTACCCTAAAGATACAAACGTAGTGATCCGAAGGGGCACGTGCACCCGAATGTTTATAGCAGCAATGTCTACAATAGCCAAACTATGGAAAGAACCTAGATGTCCATCTACAGACAAATGGATAAAGAAGATGTGGTATATATACACAATGGAATACTATGCAGCCATCAAAAGAAGTGAAATCTTGCCATTTGCGACGACGTGGATGGAATTAGAGGGTATCATGCTTAGCGAAATAAGTCAATCAGAGAAAGACAACTATCATATGATCTCCCTGATATGAGGGAGAGGAGATGCAACATGGGGGGTTGAAGGGGTAGGAGAAGAGTAAATGAAACAAGATGGGATTGGGAGGGAGACAAACCATAAGTGACTCTTAATCTCACAAAACAAACTGAGGGTTGATGGGGGGAGGGGCTTGGGAGAGGGGGGTGGGGTTATGGATATTGGGGAGGGTATGTACTATGGTGAGTAGTGTAGTAGTAGTAGTAGTAGTAGTAGTATGCTGTGAAGTGTGTAAACCTGGCGATTTGCAGACCTGTACCCCTGGGGATAAAAATATATGTTTATAAAGCTGTAAAAAAAAAAAAAAAAAAAGAAAAAAGAAAGGATGAATACCTAAGTTTTGTAGCAACATGGACGGGACTGGAGGAGATTATGCTGAGTGAAATAAGTCAAGCAGAGAGAGTCAATTATCATATGGTTTCACTTATTTGTGGAGCATAACAAATAGCATGGAGGACAAGGGGAGATGGAGAGGAGAAGGGAGTTGAGGGAAATTGGAAGGGGAGGTGAACCATGAGAGACTATGGACTCTGAAAAACGATCTAATTTTGAAGGGGTGGGGGGTGGGAGGTTGGGGGCACCAGGTGGTGGGTATTGTAGAGGGCACGGATTGCATGGAGCACTGGGTGTGGTGCAAAAATAATGAATACTGTTATGCTGAAAAAATAAAAAATTAAATAAAATATCAAAAAAAAATAAAAAATAAAAAAAAAGAATACTAGGGATAAAATGGAGATTCAAAATGCTTTGGCAAGAAAAAACAGAGGCTTGGTAAAAACTGCAAGGAAAATTTTATTCAATATTATTGCATTGGTGTCAAGACCGCTGCAGTTATAGTTATATATTTAATTGAACTCAATTAAAACTACTGAAATAAAAGGCAGGGACATTTTTTTTTTTAAAGATTTTATTTTTATTTATTTGACAGACAGAGATCACAAGTAAGCAGAGAGGCAGGCAGAAACAGGCTTCCTGTGGAGCAGAGGGCCCGATGTGGGGCTTGATCTCAGGACCCTGAGATCATGACCTGAGCTGAAGGCAGATGTTTAACCCGCTGAGCCACCCAGGCGTCCAAGTGGGAGGATTTTTAATGCTGGGGTAAGTTAATGGAAAAGAACTGGAGGACTTGGGAAGGGAATGCTATCTGTATGATTGCGCTACCTGGGTTTGCTAACTGGCACTTTGGAAAGTTAGACTCCTACCCTCGCAAAGATACTGAAAGAGATGTTATCTCTTGCCATGATTATGTTCAAAAGGATGGTCCCACGTCCTCGAGAAAGACATTTCTGTGCTGGGGAAGATTCACAGATTAGTCATACTGACTGGAACATGAAGGTCCTCTTGGTCAGCGTTCAAAGCGAAAGGTCAGTTACATTCTCCTGTGTCGGTATCAGAGTGACTGGAGAGATCACTAGTAAGAGCTAAAAGACAATGAAACAAAGTCCTGTTCTCCGAACAGACTTCTTTTTAATCTCAAATTCTTTACTGAGCCACAATATCAATTGAGATAGAGGATAAAGAAATATCAGATATGCAAAGTCTCAAAACAGTTTACCATCTACAGTCATCAATTAGAAAATGTGACCCACAAACATGAAAAAGAAAACAGAAGACTGTAAGGCGTGGCATCTAGGACTTAGCCTAGCGTACGTGCACACGCACACACACACACACACATACGCACAAAGGAAAATAAATTGCAAAAGAGAATTACCAGAGAAATGCCAAGGAGAAATGGTTTCAAAAACTATGTTTCTGAGTAGAAAATAAAATAGACTATAACTGAAGCTTAAGACAAAAATTTCAGTTTTGTTAGAGATTTTGGAAAGTAATTAGCAAGTGATTCATGTAAAGAAAAAATGATGCAATTAGGCACAATAAACTCCAAAGAATATTAAAAGACTTTTTAAAAATATTTTAAGGATATTTTGAAGAAGAAATACATCTTCATGTACTACACAGGGCTCCATTGTGAATAAAAGTTACACTGTAAATACTAAATACTGATTAATCAAAAAAGATGATAAGAAAGGGAGTGAAGGTAGATTTCTGAGTTTACCTTCTAGAAAGTAACTAATTTCTAGTTAACAAAAAGAGAGAGAGCGAGAGAGAAAAAAATTATTTAGAATATGGTAGCAATGGTTATGAACATAATTGTCTATGGTTTTAAGAACTTAAGAAGTGAGAACTAAGAATGATGGAAAGAAGATACGCCCCTGTTATTTTATAATAAAAAATGTTACTTATATTACTACTACTAATATAATTTTTACTAACAATTTAAACCTTGCAATACCACTTGCTTTTTAAAGTGGTATGTATATCTTATTTTTTAAATTAAAAAATCTAAAAATATATCATAAACAAATAAGCTTCATGTATGTAAACATGTTTCTATTAGGATGTTCTCTGAAGCATGAATTTAATAGTGAAAAGGACAATCTAAATGCCCAACAAAATAGGATGGGTGAAAATATTATTATATATAATGGAATATGCTGAAGCTATTAAAATAACATTGCAGAATAATATTTAATGGCATGAAAATGTTTATTATGTATTATAAAACAGTATGATTTCAATAGTAGTTATTAACATTTGTTGATTTCTTTTTAAATGTTAGGCATTATATTAAGTCCTATACATGCATTTTTCCCATTTTCTCCCCATAATAACCCTATGAAATGGGTAACGTTGATGAAGTTTCAGTGACTTTAAACAAGGCCATAAAATATGTACAATAATGTTTCTGCTTTTAAAAATAAATAAAACTAATATACACAAGCATAAGTGTTATGTGTTAGCAGTATTAGCAGTTATCTCTGGTGGTTATTCTTCTTGCTAATTTGTAATTTTTAGTCTTCTACAATAGACATGTATGATATGTTTAATATGAAAAAAAATAAGAGAAAGATTCATCTTGCATATTTGAAGCATTTATTAAGCCCTTATTGCCAGTCACATTGCTGGGTTTGGAGGGTATGAAAATAAATAAGATAATGTTTCTGCCTCTTTATAAATATATTTTTTTTTCAAGGCAATTCCTTGATTATCTACTTGATTATAAGTGGAGTCCCTGAGGTTGATTATGTCATCACAAAACAGCTTATATTTTTCAAATTTCATAATATATTTTCATCACAGTGGGAATGAA
This sequence comes from Lutra lutra, assembly GCF_902655055.1. NCBI lineage: Eukaryota > Metazoa > Chordata > Mammalia > Carnivora > Mustelidae > Lutra > Lutra lutra. The sequence continues at coordinate 42,204,685 of NC_062289.1, forward strand.
TAAACTTTTATTTACTGGAATGAAATCAATATTTTACTCCATTTTTAATAGAAGGATAAGTAAAACAAAAAACACATAAGACACTTTGGCTTAATGAATGTAAAGCGAGTTTTTAGGTTAATGATGTTTGCTATTTTAATATTTTAGTTATCTTTTATGGTTGTCTTGTTCATTCAACAAATACTGTTTCAGCACTTACTATGTGTCTGATAACTTTGTAGTGACTGGAGACAGAGCAGTGAACAAGAATCATAAAGTCTCTGCCACAATGAAACTTACACTCTGACAAGAGACAGATGGAGAGACAAATAGACACACATACACATACACAAGCAAATCCTTTCATTTCCCTCAGCTATAGTCAGTGTTTGAGATATAAATATCTTCTCTAATGTTTATGTTATTTCTTGTATTTCATGATTTCCCTCATAACATCAAAGCACGCCACAATTTAATGTCTTTATTATTCGATAGCCTCTCTTCAAGTTAATCTTTCCTATATATTATCAATAGTTACTATTGCTACGGCAGTATTTTTCAAACTCCAGAGACACGTTATGAAGTAGATGTAATGAAGGCAGAATAACATTTTTGTAACAAAACAGAACAGAAATGTAAGAGAACAGAATAGAAAACATCAGAGTTCTTTGTAGATGGTCAGGATAAGTAATGTTTCATAAAATAACTTTTTCATAAGTAAGAGGATTAGGTTTAATGTAAAATATATTTCTTAATATCATGTTTAAAAATTTTGGAAAGCCATATTACATTCTTAAATTATAATATCCCCATATTATCAATCTGCTCAAAAGCAGAAAATAACAACCCATTTTATACCTAAAAATATATATAATTAACTCTTATCAATGGCATGGAATATTCTCCATAGCTCCCTCTAATCTCAGATTTATTGCACTCTTTAATTCAATAGATAGATGGACTGATATATTAGATAAATAGATAGATTTATAGATATACAGATAAATAGATAAAATCAAGTCACATGCTGCTTCATGCTCAATCTTTACCTAGAGTGCTCTCATACTCTCTTCCACATTACTTGTCAAAATGTCTCATTTTATATGGCACCATTCAAAACTACTTTAAGTCATTTCTTCATAAAGAACATTTTTATTGTTTTTTAAAATTTTTTAATAATTATTATTTTTTATTATGTTAGTCACCAAACATTACATCATTAGTCTTTGATGTAGTGTTCCAAGATTCATTGTTTACATATAACACCCAGTGCTCCATGAAATACATGCCCTTCTTTTAATATGCATCACTGGGCCAACCTACCACCCACCCCCCTCTACTCTAAAACCCTCAGTTTGCTTCTCGGAGTCCACAGTCTGTCATGGTTCATTTTCCCCTCCGATACTCCCCCCTTCATTTTTCCCTTTCTTCTCCTAATGTCCTTCATGCTATTCCTTATGTTCCACAAGTAAGTGAAACCATATGCTAATTGACTTTCTCTGCTTGACTTATTTCACTTAGCATAATCTCCTCCAATCCCATCCATGTTGTTGCAAAAGTTGGGTATTCATCCTTTCTGATGGCTGTGTAATCTTCCATTGTATATATGGACCACATCTTCTTTATCCAGTCATCCGTTGAAGGGCATCTTGGTTCTTTCCACAATTTGGCTATTATGGATATTGTTGCTATGAACATTGGGGTGATTATGGCCCTTCTTTTCACTACATCTGTATCTAAAAGAATGTTTTTGCCTGAATTAAGAACTCACATTTGTCTTAACTATATGACTGCTCTGTGAATAATTTTTCAAAATATAGGAAAATAAGGAAGAGGTAATTTTTTGTCATAATCCTTTCAGAACAGAATAAGTATGGCAAGGCACTTTTGATTCTTAGGTTGTCCTGGTTTAGAAACCATTTCCTGCACTCTTACTGTCCCATTGTGTTAGAAGACTACCTGAAGGGCTTGGCTTTCCAACAGCTATTTACAATAAATTATTTTAAACAAATTTTTGTTTACTGACTGCAATATAAACTTTGATAAACACAAAGAAAAAGAAAGTAAATGTGAGTGGAATAATTTTAAACAGTATTTGTGTTTATAATAGAGTTTCATTTAGTCTGGCCATTTGATTTCTCTTTCCCTCCATTCTCTACTTGCCAAAAATATTCTTTATTCATTTAGAAGAAATCATCGTTAGATATAGAAAACATGAATGAATTACAACAGGAATTTGTAAATGATTTTCAGCACAATGTTATCTTTGTGCAGATTCTGTAGCAGGTGGGATTTCTATCTGAGGTTACTCAACACCAAACCCCATAAAAGAGTATTATATTTAATGATGATAACATAACTCCACGTAGAAGTATGCATGGATGATGGTATTTTGCATATTAACAGTAAATCAGGCCTTATTTGGTATATTTGCCCACACCACATTACATATATAGCATAAAATGCACAGAACTAGTTCTCAACAACTTATCTTTTTTTTTTTTTAAGATTTTATTTATTTATTTGACAGAGAGAGATCATAAGCAGGCAGAGAGGCAGGCAGAGAGACAGGAGGAAGCAGGCTCCCTGCTGAGCAGAGAGCCCGATGCGGGACTCAATCCCAGGACTCCGAGATCATGACCTGAGCCGAAGGCAGCGGCTTAACCCACTGAGCCACCCAGGCGCCCCTCAACAACTTATCTTAAATACCAAGAGATCAGTTGCTCGTTGTGTCACACAATTTTAAGACACAAATAATAACGCATGCCAAAACAGAGCAACCATACTTTTCGTATTCTGGGCCAGAAATAATTAGAAATTAGGAATCCCCTCTCCCTGTCAAATACCCTTATTTAGTTACATTCCTAACCATCATGTGAGAACTATAGGAAAATTTTCAATTTAACAGTGGAGAAGTTTGATATTCTCAGTGCTTAAGTTAATTAAAAATCAAAATGAATGCTCCATAAGTTTATGATTCTAACAGTTTAATTTGTGAAATATGGCTGAATATAAAAGGACACACATTATTAACTGATGCAAAGGTAGATTATGCATAACCATATAATGAACATTAGTAGGCATGGGAGAAGCTCAGAATACCTAAACAAATGTCCTCACTACCAAGAGCTCTACCCATGCTATGATTCCATTGACTCAAGTGTCTCTGCAGATTTTCCTAAGTTTGGGGCATCTGAGGAGTGAAGATGTCCATATCATCAGGAGGAAGAGTAGATAATCTTTTAATGCAATTTTGGGAAAGACTCATTTTGAAGTGTGGTGGCATAGAGAGAACTTCTCCCTGACACTTAGATTCAAAACTTAATTATCAAGTTTATTGTTGAAGAGAAAGTGGGAAATGAGTTGGAGGAAGAGGATGGCTGGTAAACAAAATGAAGGGAATATAGGTTTAAATGTTTTGAACTACACAAAATTTTGCAATTTAAAACTTTCCCAATTTTGTTTTGGTCAGGGATGTATGGGAAAAAAATTTTCTGGTTTTGTTTATTCTTTTTTTTTTTCCTGAAATAGCAACACTTTTTCAATATTTTTGGGATCTTCTTTATTTCTTCATAGCCCAGTGAACTTGGAAATGCATATTTTTATAAAACTTTCTCTACTCTGTGCAGAATGATAGTATATATCAAATGAATTTCAGGTTTAAAGGAAGGGGGTAGGGAGGCACCTGGTTGACTCAGTGGGTTAAGCATCTGCCTTCAGCTCTGTTCATGATCTCAGGGTCCTGGGATCCAGCCCCACATCAAGCTCTCTGGTCAGCAGGATGTCTGTTCCTCCTTCTTCCTCTGCCTCTTTCACCACTGCTCATGTTTTCTCTCTCTCTAGCTCTCTCTCAGATAAATATCTTTAAATAAATAAATAAATAAATAAATAAATAAATAAATAAATAATAAAGGAAGTGGGCAGGAATACAAACATAATTTTCAGTATAGTAAAATTATATAGTAAAATAGTAGCTTTATGTTGTGAAAAAAAAAGTTGGTCTTCCTCATTAGCTCCTACCTGTTTGATAGTGGGAAAAAGCCAGTTACCTTCTGTTAACTTCAACATAGTTTAATCAGATATGCTCTCATTAGGGCTCTCTGTTTTTGCCAGGATGAACCAGGTAAGCAAACTGGTACCCTTTCCTTTCCTTCCACATCCTCACCCCATGTCATCTATCTGAGCAGGGACAGGAGCTGCTATGGGATTATAGCCTCTTCTACCCCTTTACAGCCTTGATTCTGTCCTCTGAATATCACTTATTTGACTGCATTTAAGACTAAAGCTACCTGATGGTAGGATTTATTGTCTACTTTGGCTGAGAGACTTCCCTAGCCAGCTAATAAAAGCATCTAAAACTGAGCATTTATTTTTCCCCTGCCATCCTGCTCCACTGGTTCAATTTGACGTGACTGCTTGACAGAATTTCAGGTGCATGCAATGGGAACCCCAACATTAGATCCCTTTCCAGAGTCTTCAACCCTCCATTGCCTAAGCAGGCACAGATATGTTGAAAGATCACCTTAATATAGTAAGAACATTAATATTTTCAAATCATTGCCATTTCACATGTGATGACATTACTCTAAAGTACACACACACACACACACACACACACACACACACCATGAAATGCCTACCAGATTAAAATGAAAATTGCCATTGAAGTTTGAAAGATAAAAATCACATTTACTATACGGCTTGGTTTTGAAGGAAAATATATCTGAATTCCACGTTTACTTGGGTGTATAAATACTTCCTCCAATTTCCTCCCCATAAGAAATATTTCAATTTAACTCTGTAAAAAAAAAAAATCTTATTTAAAACATACAGACACAAAGGTCACGACAGCCAAGCCCTTTGATGGTATAATTTCAGAGGTACCTAGTAAGATTTCTTTTCTTGCAGTTGTAATTATTGCTTTGAAATTTGTGATAACAGATCAAGCGTTTCCTACTTTATATTCCTGAATTCACACTTAAATCACATCAAGTCAGTCTGTTATTTCCTGAATAGCTGCACAAGAACACTCTTACCAGGGGTACAAAATCTTACTCTCTCACTGCCATCCTCTGACTAGTCTCTTGATGTTCAATACAACACATGTGATTGCTATAGTTCTGTGGATTTTTCCTGACTCTAAGTTAGCTGTTCTTCATGACTCATTATCTAGCAGTCACCACAACAATAATTTATTGATAACTCACTCTGTGCAAAATCCTGTCCTGTATAGTGAAAGGCAGAAGGTTACAAAAGAAATAAAATACTTGTTCCCTCCATGTCAATGACACTATAATCTAATGGACTTTAAAAATCTCGGATGTCTTAGTGTTTAGCCTGATGCCGTATCTGTTTCTGTTTTAATATTAAGCACACTAGAAACTCACTATAACACCTTTGACTACACAGCAGAATTCACTTTAAAGAAGTTTCATTTTGACATTATCCTTGGTTAATGATAAATCCAGAGACTTAAGTTTTAAGCTTTCATGGATATGGAGGACAATGTTATGTGCTGCTTTAGCAAAATTTAATTTATTTGATAGCATTTTACATTTAAACTATTAAATATATATATAGTATATGGATTATCGATTCTATATAAAATATGCATGATAGAATTATTATCTAAATATTTATTTTTTAGATTTATATTTTATTTTTATATAAATATATAAACAATTCTAGCAGAAAGAATGGTTGATGTTATGATGGTTTTTATTTTATTATTTTTTTAATTTTATTTATTTGAGAGAGAGAGAGAGAGAGAGAGCCTGAGCAGAGGGGAAGAGACAAAGGGAGAGGATGAAGCAAATTCCCTAGGGAGGAGGGACCCAGACATGGGACTCAACCCCAGAACCCTGTGATGATGATCTGAACCTGAGGCAGATGCTTAACCAACTAAGCCATCCTGGAGCCCCGGTTTTGTTTGTTTGTTTGTTTGTTTGTTTTTTAATGATGGTTTTAAAGTTGAGGAAATTAAGGTTCACAGTAGATTCTTTGTTACTGTGTAATGAAAATCACTTTAGATGTACAGTTAGAATTTAGAGATAGCCCCTTATATTTTCCATTAAAAAAAAAAACCTCTCTTAATGATACCCTCACCTAATGAAGAGAGTTGAAGTGAAGAGCTAAAGCACTGTGGACTATCAAATAGGGATGCATGTACCTTGTTGGGGAGTTTTCCATGTAGGATATCATACTTGTCATATTTCGAGGTACCATGAGTCGGACCAGAGTTAAGGCTTAGTTTTAAAATATGTATTGAGGGTATCTGGGTGGCTTAGTGGGTTCAATCCTCTGCCTTTGGCTCAGGTCATGATCCCAGGGTCCTGGGATCGAGCACCACATTGGGCTCTCTGCTCAGCGGGGAGCCTGCTTCCTCCTCTCTCTCTGCCTACCTGTCTGCCTACTTGTGACCTCTGTCTGTCAAATAAATAAATAAAATCTTTAAAAAATATAGGTATTGAGTGCCTACTAAGTTTCAGGCACTATTCTTTGCACTGAGATTCCAGACATGGAAGTTTTCTAATAGAATCACAGGAAGACAAGACAAATACACAAACACATGTATGAAAAAATCCACGCATGTTGGTAGCTGCAAAGGAGACATGCCTGATGTTAAGAGAGTGTAGAAGAAGGAGATTCAGAATCATCACAGAGGCGGTCAGGGAAGGCTTTCCTCTAAAGGATCAATCTTGAGTTGACATCTAAGTATTGAATAGGAGTTAAGCCAGAGGAGGAGCAAGAACACACCAAGCAGAAGGGACAGCACATATCCAGCCTGAGATGAGGATGGAAAATGGTGTGAGAAAGGATCATGTCAGCTAGTGTCTGGAAGGTGAGGGCAGCGTGGTGAGTGGTGAGACAAAAGTATGCAGGAGCTGGACTGTTCTGGCCAATAGCCTTAAGCCTTTCTCTTAGGTGGTTCTAAAGATAAAAACCTGTATCCTAGAGATGCTAATAATAAGGGTCTTCAGGTTAAATGCGTCAATCAGGATATCAGAGCTATAAATAGACAACAAACAGGGATGGCTAACTGATAATATATGACTTGATATATTACAAAGATTTAGAGAGAATTATTTGGTGCAGGCAATTTCATTTGAAACTGTGGAAAGGGTTTCATGCCACAGGTGGAGTTTGAGGTGGAAGCATTTGTAAATAAGTGATTGTTGGCTAGAGAAGGGTAAGGTAGGGCCTCACACTCTGAAAACAGAGAGTTAGCATGCCTTTTCTAGAAGATGCTTTTTGCTGAGGCAGTGATGCAGAAGAAGGAACTGATATAGACCTGTGGGAGAAAAAAAAAAATAAAATCTTTCATTTAGGTTGAGAAACAGCAACATGGTCTCCTCAGTATTAGGTAGTTATGGTATGGTACCTTATAGGTTTTTCTATCAAAATTTTCTGAATGAAATGAAGTGGAAAAAATCAGAGGTGGAAGACTTGCAAGAATATTAATAAAACACAGACATGAAGTAATGTGGATTTGCACTGCACTGACACCAGTGGTGAAGAAAAGTACAGGGTAATTTCAAGAATTATTACAAAGTCGGGCTATGTAATATTTCACAAATCTCTATACATTATTAATCTTTACCAATTTCTTTTTCACTGGTATATTCATTTATAAAACTTTTCAGGAATGCCTTAAAGCCACAAAGCATAAACAACTATGTGTAAAATCAACTCACAAGTATAATTATTTATATTATGTTTACTATGATGAATTTCATTAGCATGAAAATAAGTAAAATGTAATAATGTCACCAGAGAATTCACAAATATCTAGTAATAAAAGGTTAAGATTTAAATTTTAAAATGTAATTAGTATAGTATAACTTCAGTTCAAATATATTACAAAAATGTAAAAATACAAATAAACTTCAGATTGTAGTAAATTTTTTAGACATTATTATTATTACTATTATTATTTTTAATAAAATAGACTCCAAACATCTTTGCATGGCATCTGGAGCACATGACATGATTAATTCATTCTGAGAATAAAATAATAATAATGCTGATGATTATATACTGCATAGATTCTAAGATACTAAACACCTCAGGTTGTTGGTTTTTTTTTTTTTTTTAGGGTTACCTATCATCTAACGGTTCTGATATTTTGTTTGTCTAGAGTTTTCTATGACTGTCCATATTTTTGATGTATGGAAACATAGAATTCAAACCTGGAATCTAGTTATGTTTTTCAGCAACAAGATAAATATGCACTGGAGAGAATAATAAGCATATTTGAACTGATTCATTCATTCGTTGTACATTAAAGACTGAATGGACTTGAGAAATCACTTAAAGGAATGTCCTCTTTCCGTGATGAATAAAGTAAGGCAGAAAACCCTATGACAGTTTCTTTTTTAATTTAAATTCAGTTTAGTTAACATATAGTATATTATTAGTTGCAAGAGTAGAATTCAGTGATTCTTCAGTTGCATATAACACCCAGTGATCATTCCATCATGTGTTCTCCTTAATGTCCATCAAGGTTTTCTTTTCAAGATCACATAGCTCACAGAGTGTGCCTGGAAGTCAATGTCTTGTTTTTAAGACAAGCATTTAGAATAAGTCTCTGCTTTAAGAAAAGCAAAGCGATATGAATTTTCAAAGAACACATTTAGTTGAAGGGTCAACTGAATATTGCCAGTACTTGCTATCTACCTTGGTTAAAATACTGCCAATTGTATTGTTGCCATTTTAACCTTTATTCTCATGTGATAATGCTCCAATAACTTGGAGGGAAAGGTGGATACAAACAGAAATCCTAACTAACCAACCACATTGTGAGTGTAGGGAACTGACTTAGATAATTGCTATCCAAAGCAATTATTCCTAGTAAAAATGTAACATCACAAAGGCCATATTGGTGAGTAAATACCAAATCCTTAAAAAGGAAAATAAAATGTATCTAAATATTAAAGTGTATCTCTTATATATGGGTTTATCTAGCATTTTTTTTTAATTTTTTTATTTTTTCAGCATAACAGTATTCATTATTTTTGCACCACACCCAGTGCTCCATGCAATCTGTGCCCTCTACAATACCCACCACCTGGTGCCCCCAACCTCCCACCCCCCACCCCTTCAAAATTCTCAGATCGTTTTTCAGAGTCCATAGTCTCCCATGGTTCACCTCCCCTTCCAATTTCCCTCAACTCCCTTCTCCTCTCCATCTCCCCTTGTCCTCCATGCTATTTGTTATGCTCCACAAATAAGTGAAACCATATGATAATTGACTCTCTCTGCTTGACTTATTTCACTCAGCATAATCTCTTCCAGTCCCGTCCATGTTGCTACAAAACTTGGGTATTCATCCTTTCTTTCTTTCTTTCTTTTTTTTTTTTTTTTACAGCTTTATAAACATATATTTTTATCCCCAGGGGTACAAGTCTGCGAATCGCCAGGTTTACACACTTCACAACACTCACCATAGCACATACCCTCCCCAATATCCATAACCCCACCCCCTCTCCCAACCCCCTCCCCCCATCAACCCTCAGTTTGTTTTGTGAGATTAAGAGTCACTTATGGTTTGTCTCCCTCCCAATCCCATCTTGTTTCATTTACTCTTCTCCTACCCCCTCAACCCCCCATGTTGCATCTCCTCTCCCTCATATCAGGGAGATCATATGATAGTTGTCTTTCTCCGATTGACTTATTTCGCTAAGCATTATCTAGCATTTTGATGCATGAAGAAGAGTAATGCATGAGCATGGACTTGCAAAATACATGGCAAATATATTTTACACTCTGAAGAACAGGGAGAAGAAATAGTTAAATCCAGTTTTCTGATCACTTCAATGTAGTGCGCACTATTTATAAATTTTTTAATTGCAAACATTCTCTTTGTAGGATGCCATTCATTCTGTCTTTTATATTTAAAAAGTTAGATGGTACACAATGCATTATCTCTGCTACTTATGGAAAATGATAAAAATTTAACAAATTACATAAGGTGCGTATTTATATTAATATTTAGGGCTCTCTGTTTTAGTTAGAAAACAAACCGTACTGTTTTTTTCAGAACTATAGTTTTTATTTGATATGGAACTATAGACCTTATTCAACTGATAAAATCCTGATCTTGCCTAATTATAACATATGAAGGTACAGCTGTATATAGGCATGGGTTATGTGTTAAACCTTGAAGAATGTACAATGGCTTAACACTATGCTGAAAGAAGGTCCAGTTACTTAAAATCTCATCTTTATACTTCGAATACTATTATTGCTGTGGCAACCCACAGCTCTTGCTCACTAGCATTCAATCTTGAAAAGATAAAGGGTGTCCAGGTTGAGTTACTCCTTGGTTTAACAATTTTTGAAGAATTTTAGAATGCCCTCTGATCACTATAGTTCATATCCTTGCAGGGATCAAAATCTATTCAGAGAACACCTTTGCAGTTCTCTTCTTCCCATGAGGTAATTTCAAACTGTATGTCTTTAGGCCGTGAAGTGTTGAGGGTTGTTTTTTTTTTCCCTCGCATTGAGAAATAATTTTTTAGAAGCAAGAAGAATAAGTTAACTTCCTAGTAGCAATATTTTACTCTGTAACAAACTGACAAGTTATGACCATTGTTAGTATTTCAAGAGTAGATATTCTTGAAGATTGTGGTTATTATTCATATTTTTTCAAATGCTGGATTGACATTTTAATTTATCAATGCTAAAATTCTGGGTAACTTACAACCACAATACTTATTTTTTTCCTGATGTTATCAGAAACTCAACTCTTTCTTTATATATAATAATTACTTTTCTGACATTTTCTATATTCTCAAAACCAAAAAAAAACTTTTAAAAATAGAACATCTTACATTACTTTATTATGAAAATGCCAAGAAGATTTAGATTGCTTAACAAAGGGCAAAATAAGAGGCTTGTGTAAAAGTATTTATTATATGAACCTCAGAGAAAATTGAATCCTTCAAACTCATATTAAGGTGTGGTCAGGATATTATATAATCTAGCTATTTTGATACCCATGTGTTATAGAAGTTTGAGTCAAATAGATTCATGTTATCACCTAGAATTAGATTGTTATAAACAATATTTAACTATTATACTAAACTCAAATTTGTCATAATTTTAGGGAGTTGTTAGTACATTTGTAATTGACCCATCAGTACATTTTACTGCAAATTTGTATGTCTTCAGTAAGCCTCTAACTCTTATCTACATGACTTGCTTCAAATTTTATTGTCCTAGCATTAACTATAAGTATACCTTCTATGTTAGTAGGCATGAGTCACATCTACACAGTTTATGTTAGATTTGATCAGACCTTTTATAAGTCTTCTCAGTGACATTAGACTGGAAACAAATCATTGACATTAACATTTTCCAGGAGTCCAGAATATATTTATTTTGGTTTCTGGTGGGAGAATACATACCACACTCTTTTTTTTTTTTTTTTAAAGATTTTATTTATTTGACAGAGAGAGATCACAAGTAGACAGAGAGGCAGGCAGAGAGAGAGGGAGGGAAGCAGGCTCCCTGCTGAGCAGAGAGCCCGATGCGGGACTCAATCCCAGGACCCTGAGATCATGACCTGAGCCGAAGGCAGCGGCTTAACCCACTGAGCCACCCAGGCGCCCCCCACACTCTTAATTTTAATCATCTCCTAGCTAGAGTGTCTTACACCGTTTGAAATAACATTCAAAGTAAGCCAGATGTCTAGGTGGATAGAAGGAAATTATTTGCATAAAATCTGGAAATAACTAGAGTGTTCCAACATGATGAGTATGACTGAGTAATATTGGCATGACAGTTACATCAGTGTGTACATCTGAATTCAGCAGTAGTGGGAGGTCCACCTACCATCCTTGGATTGATGTTCTTCATTGAACAACCATTCAAATCAATAAAATGAAAAAAAAAATAAGGGCTAGAAAAATAGCTAGTAGCTTTTTACATATTCCCAATATTGAGGTTTTGGGTTTTTAATTTATTTATTTTTATTTTTTTGGTATAATGAGGTAAAAAAAGTAGTTGGGAACAAGAAGAGGATAGAAGAAACACATCGGGTCAGTGATCCTTCCATGTCATAGATAAGGTTTCAGTGATATTTCCTAGTACCTTAATGTCAGTGAGACTCTAAATGGCACACTGATAGAAAATAGAATTGTTCATCTATTTAAAATGTATTTAAATATTACATTCTGTTTAAAAAAGATATATTCATTTCAGTTACCAAAAAGGCAACTTTAGTGTCAGTAAGAATCCTCTTATAGGCTCTGCTTTCAAGAATGGAGAATCCTGGAGCACCTGGGTGGCTCCGTGGGTTAAGCCTCTGCATTCACCCCAGATAATGATCTCAGGGTCCTGGGATCAAGCCCCACATCGGGTTCTGCTCAGTGGGGAGCCTGCTTCCCCTTCCTCCTCTGCCTGCCTCTCTGCCTACTTGTGATCTCTCTCGCTCTGTCAAATAAATAAATAAATACAAAATCTTAAAAAAAAAAAAAAAGAATGGAGAATCCCTCCTCAAATGTCAGTTTGCCTTAAGCAGAAGTTGGAAAAAGTATAAAGCAAGAGCAGAATAAAGCCTCAACCATTTCGAAGATATGAACTCTGAAAAACATTAATTATTCAGAAGAAGGAACTGACATTGAATAGAAAATAGTTTAAGCTTCTCTGTGTGTATTCTAACCTTGAAAAGGCAAACTGAATTGTAAGTATCTTATTGAAACATTAATGGAATGGGGGTGTCCAAGGAATTTTATACATGTTTTATTTATTTAAAAGATATATTCAAAACAATGTTCCAGCAATCCCCATTTCACTCAGAGCAAAAGCAAAAGTATGTACAAAGATCAATAGAGCCCTATGTCATGTGGACTCCATCACCTTTAAGACCACATCTCTTCATATTTGTTTCTTCAACTCACTTGACTTCAAGCATGCATGGCCTTCTTGTTTATTGAATACACACAACATGCTGCCCTCCAGGCCCTTCTTCTCATTCCCTCTTTCTGGAATGCTCTTTGTCGAAATATTCCTTTGCCTCATTCCTCTATATCCTTAAAGTCTTTGCTCAGCTCATTGAGGCCTACTCTGACCAACCTTAAAATTGTGACCTATCTCCTCACCTTGACTATGATCTATATCTCTCAACATGTGCCAGATTATGACATGCAATGTGTTTTTCTTATTCATGATGTTTTTGCTTTATAATTTCCTAGTTTCGTAATATATTGTTCACTATCTGACTTATCTTACTACAAAGGTCCAGTTTTTTCCCTTTTTAGTTGTTTTAACTGTCATCCCAGGCACTTTTAATAGTGCATAGCACATAGTAGGCACTCAATAAATATTCACTGAATGAATTAATTATATACAAGTTACATATGTACATATAAAAACTATATAAAGGTATATTTTTTATTATGACTATATTTGACACACAGTGTTACATTAGTTTTGGGTATACAGCATAGTGGTTAGGTAAGTTTGTACATTATGCTTTGTTCCCCAGTGTAGCTACCATCCACATGTCCCCATCCATCACTATTGCAATATCATTAACTATACTCCTAATGCTGTGCCTTTTATTCCTGTAATTAATTCATTCCATAACTGGAAGCCTGTATCTCCCACTCCCCTTTACTCATTTTGCCCAATTCCCCTTCCCCCTCCCCTCTGGCAACTCTCAGTTTGTTCTGTTTATAGTTCTGATTCTGCTCTTTATTGGCTTATTCATTTACTTACTTATTATTATTATTATTATTTTAAATATTTTATTTATTTATTTGACAGAGAGAGATCACAAGCAGGCAGAGAGGCAGGCAGAGAGAGAGGAGGAAGCAGGCTCCCTGCTGAGCAGAGAGCCCGATGCGGGGCTCGATCCCAGGACCCTGAGATCATGACCTGAGCCGAAGGCAGCGGCTTAACCCACTGAGCCACCCAGGCGCCCCTCAAATGTAGGTTTAACAATTGCATGATTCAAGTGCAATCCTTTTGTCTTTGCATAGGAGAACTGAGTGTTCTGTCCTCCCTCATGTTTTGGCTTATCATCCAGAAGAAGGCAGTGATCACTGTGGTCCTTTCCATAAACTTCCACAATGGCCTGTGCTCCTAACTCTCTCCATTGCTCTCACCATCCCTAGAAAAACTCAGTGAAAGGCAAATCTTAATTTACCTAGTCAAAATCCTTTTGATATTTTCTTTTGGGGCTCCTTGATATCTAGGCCCCTTGGGTCAACATCTCAGACAAAGCTGGACTTTTTTGATGGTTCCCCCCCCCAGAATAATGACCTATCTCTACTGGACAAAATAGAACCTTTATTGCCTTCTCTGTATTTGCTAAAATGCCTAACAAACAAATAAACAAATGCACACACAAAGAAAATCTGATCTCAGAGTGCACTTTGATGTCTTGCCAGTTCTCTCTTCCCTTTGCTCTTTTAAAAGCCATGAAAACCACATATTTCTGAGGCACAGTTTTTACTAAGCAGTAACCATGGTTTGCAGGATGTCTGAGATGGAAAGCCTGATCTTTTTCATAAAAGCACACTGTAATTGATGCCACGTCGATTTAAGGTGCCTTTTATTCAAGCATCTACTTAATACTTAGGAGTGTGACTCTACAACATACAAACATTCAAGGGTAAAATAAGTTCTAAGGAGCCTACAAATGCTATTTATTAGAGATCTACAAAGCTTTTCAGTGGCAAAGAGTCCCCTGATACCTTACATGTGTATTTTACAATACAAAATGTATACATATGTTTGTGATTTGGGACCAAACAGGTGGGAACTTAACCTTTCTCCAGAGGATGATCTTCGTTGTAAGTAGATCTAGTTCTAAAATCTGTGATTTTCCCTTCACCATATTATTCCCTCACAGGCTTTCTAAACTTTTTTTTATGGATTGAATTCTGTCTGTTTATGCTAAAAGAAAGCAAGGGAAGACGATGAGGATTATTTTTCCCTTGTGGAGCTTCAGAGGGTAGGCTAGACTGATAATCTGAATTGAAAATGAAGAGTGTTCCTAATGTGTCCACTTTTCAGCCATGAAAAGTCTTTTGGAAATTTAATCACAATTAAAATATTTGTTTTGATGTTGTAACTTCCTATGTGGTAATCCATTCTAAATCCACACACCGTACACACACGCGTGCACGCACGCACACACACACAGGATATTAGTAACCGTTTTCTATTAGTTTTCCGATTTAGGTGCCCGATTCACCTTATAAAAGTTAATGTAAGGAAGGGAAAAGACTTATGTAGACAGGATAGGAATATTTTAAATGCCCCAGCCTCGTGAGAATAAACTTCCTGAGATTATAGTTTATAGTCTTTAGTGCTTGTTTTTCAGCAAGGAGGAAAGAGATAGAAATGCTAAAACTTAGATATAACTTATTAGAATAATAGAAATAGAAGGTTAATAGGTAGAGGAAAGTAAAGAAATAGAGAAAAATAATCAAAAAGCGGCCAGGAAAGAAGAAAAACAGAAATAAAATGTAGTAAATGTAAATGCCAAAATAAAATGGCAGTAGTAAATCCTTAAGGTATCAGCAATCAATTATTTTTTTAAATAAACTTTTTTATTTTTTAAAATAAGAAGACTTAGATTAGATTTTTAATAATTCCATTTTTCACTGATTTTGTGATATACCTAGTAAAATAATGCATAAAATTGGAAGATAAAATAATTTAAAAAGGTATATTTGTTAAATATAAGTAATTAGAGATAGTTATGTTGAAATTCTATGGCATTTAATATTAAACAAATGGGTATATTGAAACAGAATATTAACTGAAATATATCATAAAACAAGATGATTTTATTATATTTATATACATACATTTTTGTTTTCATATGTACTTTCTGTTAATATGTATACACATATACTTTGTGGCATGTAATAACTATAAATCCATAAAGGGAAAGGTACATAAATTTATGATAGTGATGGTTTTTATTTTTCTGATAAACAAAATAGTTTTGTTTTATGATAGTGATGGTTTTATCTTTCTCAAACCAAGAGAGGTTTGAGTATTTGACAGCAAAGTGGAATGAAGCATATTTCAACTCTATCCAAAAGCTTACATTGACAAAATAGTAACACGTACTAATTTTGGCAGATAGCTGAATGGATGTATAGTCTTCTATATATTTATTTTGATGTTCAAAATATCAAAATAAATAAATACTTGAATTCCTTCATGGTAAGGCTGATACGGTTTTATCTCTTCACTTTCTGTAATACCTTAACACAGTCTTAGGAGCCAGTAGAAGTCAGAGCAAACTCTTCTGTTAACTCCTGTATATCCTACAAAATGCTTCTCTGGAATCAATATTTTTAGAATTCTTTTGGTCCCTCTATTAGTTTTCCTTATTCTGTGAAATGACCAAAAACCCAGTTCAACTGGTTTAAGCAAAGAAAATAGAAGGTAAGAAATGAATTTATCAGTTCATGTAACTTGGAGTAACTGAAGCATTAGGGAAGAATCTAGCTGTAGGCAAAGCTGCATTCAGAATTAAAATAAGGTCATAGGATTGCTTCTTTCTATCACTTGGCCCTACTCTCTGCCCTATCAACTTGATTTCTCAATAGCTCCATTAGGCTCAGAGGTGTTTGAGACAAGCTGATATTCTCTAAGCTTCAAATCAATCACAAAAGAAAGAACAAGAGTCTGTATTGGATGCTCAGCCAAATTCTCAATAAAGCCAAATGACAAACTGGGAAAGAGCCCAGCTCACTGGTATCAGCAGGGACCATCTGTGGCCCAAAAGCAGGAACACCCAGAAGGTACCAGGGTTGACTCAGGGTTGGGGTCTGGGGAATCATACTTAATAGAGGTTGTATGGATGTGTTCACAATAGGAAGGTCGTGCTGCAGCAGGAATGAGGTCAACCAATCTGAACCACACCAATAGAGTACGAACATTCTTTCTCAAGCGAAACTAGGGAGTCCAGTTTCAACAGAATTACTGTAACTTTATAATAAGCCTTGATGTTGGGTAATGTGAAACCTTCACCAGTGTTGTTTTTTTAGAATTTTGACTCTTTGATTCCATAGCTTCTCCGTGTAAATTTTGTATATAGAAATATCATTGGCTTTGTAAATTGACATTGAATCCTGCCATCCAGCTCAATCCATGTATTAATTCTGAAGATTTTTTTACATTATTTATATCATTTACATGGACACTTGTCAACTGTAGATAAAAACATTTCTTATATTCAAAGCATATGTTTACTTTTTTTTTTTTCCTTTCATGTGCTGCCTAGGACTTCCAACCTTTAAGGTAAATCTTAAATAATTGAATGTAGTTCAAAGACCCTGCCTAGGTTTTCAATTTCACTTTCCATTCTTGCTCCCTTAAATCAAAGAAGCTCTTAGTCTTAGATTCAAGCTTCTCTCACCTTCAATCTGTCTTTTCAGTAGTTTCTTCTCCCTGAAACTACCCTTTCACTTCTTTGTCACCTACTTAACTCATCCTTGGGCCCTTAGCTTCTCTCAGATGACATTTCCTGAGTGTCTCACTCTAGGGGAGACGTTCTCCTTATTTCCACCCAATTACCATGTTCATAGCACTTATCATAATTGTAATTACATGTTCAATACCCATTTATTCATAAGACTATTTTCCTTTGGGCAGAAACCACATTTATCTGGTTTACTCCTGCGTTCCTAGTACCTACCAGAGTGAGCAGCAAGAAAATCAATCAATGTTCTTTAAATATTTCTTGAATAGCTGAGGGAAAAATATGTAAGTTAACAATAATACATATATAGGGGCGCCTGGGTGGCTCAGTGGGTTAAAGCCTCTGCCTTTGGCTCAGGTCATGATCCCAGGGTCCTGGGATCGAGCCCCACATCGGGCTCTCTGCTCAGCAGGGAGCCTGCTTCGCTCTCTCTCTCTCTGCCTGCCTCTCTGCCTACTTGTGATCTGTCAAATAAATAAATAAATAAATCTTAAAAAAAACCAATAATATATATATAAATTGATTGCTGCAGTAATTAAACTCTGAGACATAAAAAATATATTTCTTCTTTTTAAATTTATATGTCTGGGATATCAAGTTAATAAAGTCCAGCTATAGCAGCCTGAATAATACTTGTCATTACCAGCAACAATGCAATTTTACCAACTACTCTTTATTGAGTACTTTTCATATAGTAGGCATATCAATACATATTTTACAAGCACTTTATTACTTATCTGATATAACAATCCAATATTTTGCTATGGTAATCTCCTTTTGCCATTGAACATAGCAAAGATGTCCACATACTGGGAATTGTGAAGTGGTCCTTTGAATTTTACGAGTGAGATAAAATCTACCTCACTAGTGAGATACAGTCATTTCAGCATGAACATGCAAATTCATATGTCCAGAGTCACTCAAAGTTTAAGACAATTCTACTATATTCAACAATAAATAATTGTTGACCTACTAGGCACTAATGGTTATGAATGTTACAGATAAAGAAGACACAATCTCTCCTTTCCCAATTAAAGACATGTGTCAATGAATATGTGAATGATTCTGAGGGAAATCAAACAATTATAAATAAAGAACAGTGCAGGCACAAAGTGTCTGGTGGCTTGGGAAAGAGAGAGATGGGTTCTGAAGTCTTTTAGGAGGTGAAAAAATTCAGGTAGATTCTTAATAGACTGTGAAGGGAAAATATTTGTTAAGAACAATGTAAAAAAAAGAATTAAAATAATGATATTAGTAAGCTTTGTAAGCTCTCGTCTCCTACCTCTTTGATAATTAAATGATAGGAATTAAAGCTTCTCTTGTTCTGTGCTGGAAAGAGATGAAAACTCACCCTTAGTGAAATTTTCTTATTTCATTTTAGCACTCACTATATTAATAACATCCAAATATTTCCTTTATATTTCCCAGGAAACACACATAGTCAAAAGAAAGATATATCTACTAATTATGAGATATTGCCCTATAATCTTATCTTGATTTTTAATATACCTTAAATGTTACAATTTCACCATTGGATGGCAATATTGCTTGTTATTTTCCCTTCAGTATTCTTTTTTTTTTTTTTTTTTTTTTTTTTTTTTTTTTTTTTAAATTTTTAATTTTTTTATTTTTTTTAAGCATAACAGTATTCATTATTTTTGCACCACACCCAGTGCTCCATGCAATCCGTGCCCTCTACAATACCCACCACCTGGTGCCCCCAACCTCCCACCCCCCACCCCTTCAAAATTCTCAGATCGTTTTTCAGAGTCCATAGTCTCTCATGGTTCACCTCCCCTTCCAATTTCCCTCAACTCCCTTCTCCTCTCCATCTCCCCTTGTCCTCCATGCTATTTGTTATGCTCCACAAATAAGTGAAACCATATGATAATTGACTCTCTCTGCTTGACTTATTTCACTCAGCATAATCTCTTCCAGTCCCGTCCATGTTGCTACAAAACTTGTGGATTCATCCTTTCTTTCTTTTTTTTTTTTTTTTTTTTTTTTTTTTTTTTTACAGCTTTATAAACATATATTTTTATCCCCAGGGGTACAGGTCTGCGAATCGCCAGGTTTACACACTTCACAACACTCACCATAGCACATACCCTCCCCGATATCCATAACCCCACCCCCTCTCCCAACCCCCTCCCCCCATCAACCCTCAGTTTGTTTTGTGAGATTAAGAGTCACTTATGGTTTGTCTCCCTCCCAATCCCATCTTGTTTCATTTACTCTTCTCCTACCCCCTCGACTCCCCATGTTGCATCTCCTCTCCCTCATATCAGGGAGATCATATGATAGTTGTCTTTCTCCGATTGACTTATTTCGCTAAGCATGATACCCTCTAGTTCCATCCACGTCGTCGCAAATGGCAAGATTTCATTTCTTTTGATGGCTGCATAGTATTCCATTGTGTATATATACCACATCTTCTTTATCCATTCGTCTGTAGATGGACATCTAGGTTCTTTCCATAGTTTGGCTATTGTAGACATTGCTGCTATAAACATTTGGGTGCACGTGCCCCTTCGGATCACTATGTTTGTATCTTTAGGGTAAATACCCAGCAGTGCAATTGCTGGGTCATAGGGTAGTTCTATTTTCAACATTTTGAGGAACCTCCATGCTGTTTTCCAGAGTGGTTGCACCAGCTTGCATTCCCACCAACAGTGTAGGAGGGTTCCCCTTTCTCCGCATCCTCGCCAGCATCTGTCATTTCCTGACTTGTTAATTTTAGCCATTCTGACTGGTGTGAGGTGATATCTCATGGTGGTTTTGATTTGTATTTCCCTGATGCCGAGTGATATGGAGCACTTTTTCATGTGTCTGTTGGCCATCTGGATGTCTTCTTTGCAGAAATGTCTGTTCATGTCCTCTGCCCATTTCTTGATTGGATTATTTGTTCTTTGGGTGTTGAGTTTGCTAAGTTCTTTATAGATTTTGGACACTAGCCCTTTATCTGATATGTCATTTGCAAATATCTTCTCCCATTCTGTCAGTTGTCTTTTGGTTTTGTTCACTGTTTCCTTTGCTGTGCAAAAGCTTTTGATCTTGATAAAATCCCAAAAGTTCATTTTTGCCCTTGCTTCCCTTGCCTTTGGTGATGTTCCTAGGAAGATGTTGCTGCGGCTGACGTCGAAGAGGTTGCTGCCTGTGTTCTCCTCGAGGATTTTGATGGATTCCTTTCTCACGTTGAGATCCTTCATCCATTTTGAGTCTATTTTCGTGTGTGGTGTAAGGAAATGATCCAATTTCATTTTTCTGCATGTGGCTGTCCAATTTTCCCAACACCATTTATTGAAGAGGCTGTCTTTGTTCCATTGGACATTCTTTCCTGCTTTGTCGAAGATGAGTTGACCATAGAGTTGAGGGTCCATTTCTGGGCTCTCTATTCTGTTCCATTGATCTATGTGTCTGTTTTTGTGCCAGTACCATGCTGTCTTGATGATGACAGCTTTGTAATAGAGCTTGAAGTCCGGAATTGTGATGCCACCAACTTTGGCTTTCTTTTTCAATATTCCTTTGGCTATTCGAGGTCTTTTCTGGTTCCATATAAATTTTAGGATTATTTGTTCCATTTCTTTGAAAAAAATGGATGGTACTTTGATAGGAATTGCATTAAATGTGTAGATTGCTTTAGGTAGCATAGACATTTTCACAATATTTATTCTTCCAATCCAGGAGCATGGAACATTTTTCCATTTCTTTGTGTCTTCCTCCATTTCTTTCATG
Organism: Lutra lutra; assembly: GCF_902655055.1. Taxonomy (NCBI): domain Eukaryota; kingdom Metazoa; phylum Chordata; class Mammalia; order Carnivora; family Mustelidae; genus Lutra; species Lutra lutra. The sequence goes on from NC_062289.1 coordinate 42,225,851, forward strand.
AGTACTTTATAGTTTTCTGAGTATAGATTCTTAGTCTCTTTGGTTAGGTTTATTCCTAGGTATCTTATAGTTTTGGGTGCAATTGTAAATGGGATGGACTCCTTAATTTCTCTTTCTTCTGTCTTGTTGTTGGTGTAGAGAAGTGCAACTGATTTCTGTGCATTGATTTTATATCCTGACACTTTACTGAATTCCTGTACAAGTTCTAGCAGTTTTGGAGTGGAGTCTTTTGGGTTTTCCACATAGAGTATCATATCATCTGCGAAGAGTGATAGTTTGACTTCTTCTTTGCCGATTTGGATGCCTTTAATTTCCTTTTGTTGTCTGATTGCTGAGGCTAGGACTTCTAGTACTATGTTGAATAGCAGTGGTGATAACGGACATCCCTGCCATGTTCCTGACCTTAGCGGAAAAGCTTTCAGTTTTTCTCCATTGAGAATGATATTTGCGGTGGGTTTTTCATAGATGGCTTTGATAATATTGAGGTATGTGCCGTCTATCCCTACACTTTGAAGAGTTTTGATCAGGAAGGGATGCTGTACTTTGTCAAATGCTTTTTCAGCATCTATGGAGAGTATCATATGGTTCTTGTTCTTTCTTTTATTAATGTGTTGTATCACATTGATTGATTTGCGGATGTTGAACCAGCCTTGCAGCCCTGGAATAAATCCCACTTGGTCGTGGTGAATAATCCTTTTAACGTACTGTTGAATCCTATTGGCTAGTATTTTGGCGAGAATTTTGCATCTGTGTTCATCAAGGATATTGGTCTGTAGTTCTCTTTTTTGTTGGGATCCTTGTCTGGTTTTGGGATCAAGGTGATGCTGGCCTCATAAAATGAGTTTGGAAGTTTTCCTTCTATTGCTATTTTTTGGAACAGTTTCAGGAGAATAGGAATTAGTTCTTCTTTAAATGTTTGGTAGAATTCCCCCGGGAAGCCGTCTGGCCCTGGGCTTTTGTTTGTTTGGAGATTTTTGATGACTGTTTCAATCTCCTTACTGGTTATGGGTCTGTTCAGGCTTTCTATTTCTTCCTGGTTCAGTTGTGGTAGTTTATATGTCTCTAGGAATGCATCCATTTCTTCCAGATTGTCCAATTTGTTGGCGTAGAGTTGCTCATAGTATGTTCTTATAATTGTCTGTATTTCTTTGGTGTTCGTTGTGATCTCTCCTCTTTCATTCATGATTTTATTTATTTGGGTCCTCTCTCTTTTCTTTTTGATAAGTCTGGCCAGGGGTTTATCAATCTTATTAATTCTTTCAAAGAACCAGCTCCTAGTTTCGTTGATTTGTTCTATTGTTTTTTTGGTTTCTATTTCATTGATTTCTGCTCTGATCTTTATGATTTCTCTTCTCCTGCTGGGTTTAGGGTTTCTTTCTTGTTCTTTCTCCAGCTCCTTTAGGTGTAGGGTTAGGTTGTGTACCTGAGACCTTTCTTGTTTCTTGAGAAAGGCTTGTACCGCTATATATTTTCCTCTCAGGACTGCCTTTGTTGTGTCCCACAGATTCTGAACTGTTGTGTTTTCATTATCATTTGTTTCCATAATTTTTTTCAATTCTTCTTTGATTTCCTGGTTGACCCATTCATTCTTTAGAAGGATGCTGTTTAGTCTCCATGTATTTGGGTTCTTTCCAAATTTCCTCTTGTTATTGAGTTCTAGCTTTAGAGCATTGTGGTCTGAAAATATGCAGGGAATGATCCCAATCTTTTGATACCGGTTGAGACTTGATTTAGGACCAAGAATGTGATCTATTTTGGAGAACGTTCCATGTGCACTAGAGAAGAATGTGTATTCTGTTGCTTTGGGATGAAATGTTCTGAATATATCTGTGATGTCCATCTGGTCCAGTGTGTCATTTAAGGCCTTGATTTCCTTGTTGATCTTTTGCTTGGATGATCTGTCCATTTCAGTTAGGGGAGTGTTAAAATCCCCTACTATGATTGTATTCTTGTCGATGTGTTTCTTTGATTTTGTTATTAATTGGTTTATATAGTTGGCTGCTCCCACGTTAGGGGCATAGATATTTAAAATTGTTAGATCTTCTTGTTGGACAGTTCCTTTGAGTATGATATAGTGTCCTTCCTCATCTCTTATTATAATCTTTGGCTTAAAATCTAATTGATCTGATATAAGGATTGCCACTCCTGCTTTCTTCTGATGTCCATTAGCATGGTAAATTCTTTTCCACCCCCTCACTTTAAACCTGGAGGTGTCTTCGGGTGTAAGATGAGTTTCTTGTAGGCAACATATAGATGGTTTTTGTTTTTTTATCCATTCTGATACCCTGTGTCTTTTGATTGGGGCATTTAGCCCATTAACATTCAGGGTAAGTATTGAGAGATATGAATTTAGTGCCATTGTATTGCCTGTAAGGTGACTGTTATTGTATATTGTCTCTGTTTCTTTCTGATCTACTACTTTGAGGGTCTCTCTTTGCTTAGAGGACCCCTTTCAATATTTCCTGTAGAGCTGGTTTGGTATTTGCAAATTCTTTCAGTTTTTGTTTGTCCTGGAAGCTTTTAATCTCTCCGTCTATTTTCAATGATAGCCTAGCTGGATATAGTATTCTTGGCTGCATGTTTTTCTCATTTAGTACTCTGAATATATCATGCCAGCTCTTTCTGGCCTGCCAGGTCTCTGTGGATAAGTCTGCTGCCAATCTAATATTTTTACCATTGTACGTTACAGACTTCTTTTCCCGGGCTGCTTTCAGGATCTTTTCTTTGTCACTAAGACTTGTCAATTTTACTATTAGGTGACGGGGTGTAGACCTATTCTTATTGATTTTGAGGGGGGTTCTCTGAACCTCCTGGATTTTGATGCTTGTTCCCTTTGCCATATTGGGGAAATTCTCTCCAATAATTCTCTCCAATATACCTTCTGCTCCCCTCTCTGTTTCCTCTTCTTCTGGAATCCCAATTATTCTAATGTTGTTTCGTCTTATGGTGTCACTTATCTCTCGAATTCTCCCCTCGTGGTCCAGTAGCTGTTTGTCCCTCTTTTGCTCAGCTTCTTTATTCTCTGTCATTTGGTCTTCTATATCGCTAATTCTTTCTTCTGCCTCATTTATCCTAGCAGTGAGAGCCTCCATTTTTGATTGCACCTCATTAATAGCTTTTTTGATTTCAACTTGGTTAGATTTTAGTTCTTTTATTTCTCCAGAAAGGGCTTTTATATCTCCCGAGAGGGTTGCTTTAATATCTTCCATGCCTTTTTCAAGCCCGGCTAGAACCTTGAGAATCGTCATTCTGAACTCTATATCTGACATATTACCAATGTCTGTATTGATTAGGTCCCTAGCCTTTGGTATTGCCTCTTGTTCTTTTTTTTGTTGTGAAGTTTTCCGCCTTGTCATTTTGTCCAGATAAGAGTTTATGAAGGAGCAAGTAAAATACTAAAAGGGTGGCAACAACCCCAGGAAAATATGCTTTAGCCAAATCAGAAGAGATCCTGAATTGTGAGGGGGGAGAAAGGGGATAAAAAGGGGTTCAGAAAGAAAGAAAAAAAAAACTATTAAAAAAAAAGAAAGCCGATAAAAAAAAATATATAAAAAGAGGAAAAAAAAATATATATATTAGATAAACTATTTAAAAAACGTTAAAAAAAGAAAACGGTAAAAGTTAAAAAAAATTTAGCAGAAGAAGAGAAAAAGAAAAAAAATTGAAAAAGAAAAAAAAAATTAAATTAACTGCAAGGCTAAAAAATCATGGGGAGAAAGCCATGAGTTCCGTGCTTTGCTTTCTTCTCCTCTGGAATTCCGCCGCTCTCCTTGGTAGGTGAACTTGGTCCTGGCTGGGTTTCCCGTAGATCTTCTGGGGGAGGGGCCCGTTGTAGTGATTCTCAAGCGTCTTTGCCCCAGGCGGAGTTGCACCGCCCTTACCCGGGGCCGCGCTGAGTCATCCGCTCGGGTTCGCTTTCGGGAGCTTTTGTTCCCTGAGTGCTTTCCGTAGAGTCCGGAGGACGGGAATAAAGATGGCGGCCTCCCGGTCTCCGGCCCGGAGGAGCCGAGAGCCCGGGGCCCCACTCCTCAGTGCGCCCTCAGAGAACAGTGCCAAATGACTCTCGTCACCCTGGCCTCCGGCCGCGCTCCGAGCTGACCGAGCCTGCGACCGGTTCAAGGCAACCCCAAGCTGAGAGTCACTCCTCGGCTCTGTCTCTGCAGCCGGCTTCCCCGTTCTAATACCGGTAAGCTCTGCGACACTGAGACACCCCCGATCCTTCTGCGACCCTGCGGGAGCTGAGGCCGCGCTGACCCCGCCTGGGCTTCACCCCAGTTAAGCCTCTGGAGCGATGTCCCTCAGCGGAACAGACTTTTAAAAGTCCTGATTTTGCTCCGTTGCTCCGCCGCTCGCCGGGAGCCGGCCCCTCCCCCCGCGGTCTATCTTCCCGTCGCTTTGGATTCACTTCTCCGCCAGTCCTACCTTGCAGAAAGTGGTTGATTTTCTGTTTCTGGAATTGCTGTTCTTCTTCTCTTCAATCTCCCGTTGGATTTGTAGGTGTTTGCAATCTTTAGATAAGCTATTTAGCTGATCTCCCGTTACCCGAAGTAGTCTCAGCCTGCTACTTCTCCGCCATCTTGACTCCTCCTCCCTTCAGTATTCTTATAAGCATTTTACTACAGAGGAAAAAATGATGTGGCCTAAGAATTAAGACTTGTTAGTCAGTTTTATGTATTTATTTGGGTTATTTTATTTCCTACTGTCATATCACAATGAAAATACAGGCAAATGATATTCATCTCTAGACTATTGGTGTAGACTCAGTTAAGAAGTCGATAGATGCAACATTCTTCTTTCTGAGTGGAAGATGAAATGATCTGTCTAACACAGTCTGATTCTACTCTTAATTTGATGTTACAGTGGAATGACCTATGCCCCGGTCCTCTCAGAGGCAAAAATTCCCACAATTAAGGACCATATGGTGGTCAACAATCATTTGCTATGAATCATTAGAATCTTATTTTCCTGAAAATCACACTTGCTTATTAAGTATTGTTAAAATGGTTTGAATTAGTGGACATAAATTTCAAAGAAGGAAAGTTATGATGTGTTACTCCAATAACTGTAATTCACATTCTGATTTGTAAATCACCTGTTACAGTATACCTGGTCCTCACAGTAGTCCAAATCTAGCTAACCAGGCAGATGTTAAACACTTCCCAAAGGAAAAAAGATGTTTTTCATAAAATATTATGGTAGCCTACCATTCATAAGAAAAGGAAGAATAAGAATTGTTACAAAATGTCATCAAATATGTAGAATGTTAACAGGACAATTTTCAGTAACTTTGGCAATAATTTATATTACAAATGGTTAGAATAGAAAGTTATAATCTTGTCCATAGGTCATGAAAAAAACATATTCCCTCTATGCATTTCCATTTATGGATTATAGTTATTTGTCATTAGAGTTCACTAATGAATTCTAAATAATTGAGTTTTTTTTTTAAAGATTTTATTTATTTATTTGACAGAGAGAAATCACAAGTAAGCAGAGAGGCAGGCAGAGAGAGAGGAGGAAGCAGGCTCCCTGCTGAGCAGAAAGCCCGATGTGGGGCTCGAACCCAGGACCTGGGATCATGACCTGAGCCGAAGGCAGCGGCCCAACCCACTGAGCCACCCAGGCACCCCTAAATAATTGAGTTTTGTTGTGATTTCCAGTTGCAGACTTAGAGACTGCAAAGTGATGTTTGTCTATATAAGGATTGTTTTACTCAAAATAATATCTATTATTTACATTAATTTGATAATATAGTCATGCATGTTCAATGTGTCTAACCCTGCTGAATAAATTAGGTAAGTCTGTATAAATTACATCTTTTAAAATTAAACATTGAAACTAAGATTATTTCCTACATTGATAAACCACCTGATCTCTTGATATGTTCACAGTTCACTTTTATTTAAGGTAGGTAGTATTTCATAGATTTCAGAAATATATAATTAGCTCATTATTCTTCAGACTCTGCTTACTAAAATTTATTTCATTATGTTGGAATACATGTCAGTGTCCATATCGAAATACCATTTCGGTCCAGAACAGGCAGTGGATTGGGACAGATCACATTAGTCCTTGTCTAGGACTTGAGCGTTCTTTAATCATTGCACAACACAGGCCGTCTACTATGACCGGCATAGTAATAGTAATAGTGAGTCCATTGAAAAGTGTGATGCTGGGGTGCCTGGGTGGCTCAGCGGGTTAAAGCGTCTGCCTTCGGCTCAGGTCATGATCCCAGGGTCCTGGGATCGAGCCCCGCATCGGGCTCTCTGCTCGGCAGGGAGCCTGATTCCTCTTCCCTCTCTCTCTGCCTGCCTCTCTGCCTACTTGTGATCTCTACCTGTCAAATAAATAAATAAAATCTTAAAAAAAAAAAAAGTGTGATGCTGAGTTACATAAACATCACCATTGTTTTATAAAAATTTGTCATTCAAGAACTTACTAATATATTTGCAAATCAAGTTTAAAGGATCTCTGTACCTGGTAGCACTAGATAGGTTTCTGGGAAATATTTATATGGAATCACTTTGCTTTATACTATTTAACACTTTAGAGCATTAACAGCTCCAGTACTAGGTGAGTACTCTGAATATATTCAGGACAAATGAAAATCCTTACTGCTTTAATGGTCCCAGAGTCAGACATTATGAAATATTCATGGTCCAGAGTTTGTCCTTAGATAGTAGAATATAAGTTGGACCCATTTTCCAGGGTACAGGAAGTTGGAGATAATTATGTTCTGTAAATAGTTTTGCATTTCTTCTATTTTAGAAAATAGGTTTCAGCTTTCTATATAAGCACATAAAGCTTTAAATGTTTGCAATTTTTTTGTATTGACAATTTATGAAGAAAACACCTAACTTCTCCACTGTCCATTTTATCACCTAATTCTTCCTACTAAAATATATTCTTTTAATTCTTCCTTATTTCAAATATTGATGTTAAATAACAAGACAGAATTTTAAAAATAAACTGATATTGTACTACTTCCTTATATCTTCATATGAAAATTTCTGTTGTCTATTGTTTTCTATTTGATGAATAATACACTCAACTTTCAGAAAAATATTAGGATTCTAAACATGAAAATTCAGTCATTTTCAAATATTCAGCTTTGCCATTCTGCTAAAACTATAAGCAGATTATTAGGAAAACTACAACTTATGCAATAATGATTAAAATAAAAATATAGTGTATTTTAGGGGTGCCTAGGTGGCTCAGTGGTTTAAGCCTCTGCCTTTGGCTCAGGTTATGGTCTCAGGGTCCTGGGATTGAGCCCCGCATCAGGTTATCTGCTCAGTGGGGAGCCTGCTTCCCCCTCTCTCTCTGCCTGCCTCTCTGCTTACTTGCGATCACTCTCTCTGTCACATAAATAAATAAAATCTTAAAAAATATTATGTATTTTATAAACCTCATCTCATTCAGCAAATGGCAAATAATTTCTCAGGTTAGTAAAATGGGTACAGAGAACTTTGCAACTATTCATTCTTTAAAGAAAAACTAGTTCTTCCAGGACATCATTTAACAAATGACTTTGGAGTTACACAACCTGAAAGTGACAAGAGAAACAGCAAGAGTAGCCTATTGTTATGAGAGGGAATAATAATAAGATTTCTATGCAGAGATCACTGCAGTCTTTTGAATTAGAAGAGATTCTAAGAAAATAATTATTGGATACATTGCTATGGTAAACCTATATGCAAAGTTCTATTTGCCCTCTGTGACGCATGGTGACCTAAAATGTTCACATCTTCTTTTTGAGTTGTGATGACCTTGCTGGCACCAAGCTCCTTTTGCCTCATTTCAATGAAAATGTGCAGATTGATTACCTAGTGTCAGTGAAAATGGAAGAAGACTTTGAGAGCTGGCTATTAATGGCTTAGGAAACGATCTGCAAACACAATTAAACACTTCATTTAAAATTTTATATTAATTATTAAAAACCAACAGAATTGCTATGGTTGCAACATATCACACAGAATCAAGTAACTTTGTTAGGATTAATTTCTTGAATCATAAATAAATGAGTAAAAAGAGATGACTACTTGAAATGTTTAAACTTTCCAAGACCATATAAAGCCTTTTTACCTGCTTGATCATTACAGCACAGACCAAAGGTCTTCATTTAGAAGCCATCAACATTTAGTTGCTGAACTTCACCATAGAAATTTCAGGTGGAAAGTAATTATGGAGGTAATTTCAATTTAAAGCCACATAGGGAAGTAATTAAGGGTAATAATATCAGTAGCCTCTAAACAAAGATACAGAAAACAGATTCTGTATCTTATTTAAATGAAAGAGGTTACAAGGAAAATAACAGTGAATGAGGCTTTAGGTAAAGAAAACCACAGTATTAACTAAAAAAAAAATCTATTTCCAGATTGTCACAGAATTACCTGTGGCAACATTGTGCCGCAGTGTTTTCTAGACATACATTCCAGATATAATGTAGATGTATGTAAATAGGTTACATATCCTGTTTCATATATTGTGCTTAGTATTAGTTTTGGTCTGATGGCTGCAGCCCTCTGATAATAACATTTCAAGGACTCTCTTCTAGCTTTCAAGTTAAGGTTGCAGAACATGGTGTGGTGTTCAGAGAAGAGAAGGCATGGGGACAGAAAGAGAAGATAAGGAGGGAGAAATAGTAATGAAGACAGTTCACTAGTAATAATAGGAAGATACATGGTTATTTGGATGAAGAGAGACAGCATTATCAGAATGCTTAAAAAGCCATCTTTGCAACCAAAAAGTTTGGGGTTCAGATCCCAATTTCACAATTTTTAGGGAGCACGATTTCAATGAAGAATTTAAGCATCTTTTTCATTTTGAATTTATAATAATAATAACAAATAATTTCTTAACCCTTAAGTTGATTAACAAAATCCATTATCACTTTAATTTACTATGATGATAATGGAGGTATTATTACATGTATAGTTTTTTGCACAGTGCTGAGTTTGTACTTGATAAGCTCCTAACTATTATGTATTAGTATTATCTAAAGTTCCTTAACAATCTTTTCTCAGCAAATCTTGCTTTCTAATTTCTAGCTCTCCGCATTCCTATTCATCATGATCCAATGATTCTGCACAAATGAGATTGATGGCCCTATCGGCTGTGTTATGTCTCTCTCACTCTGTTTATTTCTATCTCTGTCTCTCTACCTATGTGTGTCTATTTCTATATCTATTGCTGGTCCTTCTTATTTCTAAAATTACTTTTCCTCCATTTTCACACATTGCAACCTCCAGGTACTTCGAAATGTTGTATTTTCATGTTTGCATGTGTCTTTATGTGCCAGGTACTCTGTGGGTGTAAAGGTAACAATCAAGTATCCTTACCACTCAGTGGACCAAGTGCAGAGAAGACGAGAGATGTTCACAGGACAGCTTTTAGCTAGGATATGGGAGATATGTGGCATTTCAGGTTATGTGAGGAATGTTAAAAGGGGGTTAATATTGTCTTCAAATATGCAAAGGGATTTTATATAAGAGAGTTGGTCGATGTTATAGCAGAGAACTGATGTGTTACCTTTTAAATGTGGTGGGTCTGAAGGGGTACTGACAGGAAGCAGATTTCAGCTTGGTGTGAAGGAGAATTGCTGATAATCGAGCCTGGTAGTACTAGAAAATCCTCTTAAGCTACCTGGAGGTCAGCTTAGACTTGAACCAGTCAAGGGGAAAACAGACATCCATTGGTTAAATAAATCTCTCCCCTGAAGACATACAAGACTGCAGTAGATGGTGTATTAGTTTCATGTAGCTGCTGTAACAATTACCACAAACTTGGGAACTTAAAAAATAAATAAATAAATTGATTTTATTAAATTGATTTACAGCCTCACGGCTCTGGAGGACAGAAGTCTGAAATCCCGGTGTTAGCTGGGCTGCACTCTCTCCTGAGGCTCTTGGGGAAGATCCATTTCATGCCTCTCAGCTGCCATATTCGCTGTTGGTGGTCCTCTTCATTGGATGACATACAGTCCTATTACTCCAACCTTGGCCTCCACTTTTCATGGTCTTGTCCTCAGTAGTCTCTTCTCTGCCTCTCTTTTATAAGGATACTGATGACTTAGGCCCCATCCACACAATCTAGGATAAGATCTTCCCCTCCAGAGTCTTAAGCTTCTCTTTTGCCAGATAAGGTAATATTCAAAGGTATGGATTTAGGAGGTGCACATCTAGTTTTGGGAGCCACCATTTAGCCCATTAGAGAAGGTTTCAAAGTTCTAAGTCTCAAATTCTATCACTCCATGATTCAATATCTGATTTCAGTCTTTTTTCTTTTTTTTTTTTAAGATTTTGTTTATTTATTTGACAGAGACACAATGAGAAAGGAAACACAAGCAGGGGGAGTGGGAGAGGGAGAAGCAGGCTTCCCACCAAGCAGGGAGCCTGATGCGGGGCTCAGTCCCAGGACCCCAGGATGATGACCTGAGCTGAAGACAGTCACCTAACGACTGAGCCACCCAGGTGCCCCTGACTTCAGTTTTGAGCAAGTACTGAAGAGGCAAATACTAAAGAAAGCTCCAAGGAAAATTAGCAATCTATAATGTTGATGCCCCAGTTAAAAAAAAGGGGGGGGGGGGCGCCTGGGTGGCTCAGTGGTTAAAGCCGCTGCCTTCGGCTCTGGTCATGATCCCAGGGTCCTGGGATCTAGCCTCACATCAGGCTCTCTGCTCAGCGGGGAGCCTGCCTCCTCCTCCTCTCTCTCTCTGCCTGCCTCTCTGCCTACTTGTGATCTGTCAAATAAATAAAAATCTTAAAAAAAAAAAAAACCACACTGTAAACCAAGAGCAGCTCAGGTTTAGCACATCAGTAGAAAGGGTACACCCTGACTGCCCTGGACACTTTATCTCTGCCATAATATAGGATTTGTTTTATACAGGATTTTAAGCACATGAATAAAAATAAAACACTAAGCCTTTAAAAATAGGTCATGATATAGATGGAACAAGAAAAAAATGGCCTTCTTCTGAAAGCAGATGGGGAAATATATATGTATTTTAAAATTTTCAAAGTATTGAACTACTTCAAGATTCAAATATATTATTAAAAATTAACATGTGAGAAAACTATATGTACCTACTTTGTAAAGAATGGTATACAAATAAAGAGAAAGGAAAGATGATTTCATTAATTCTCCTTTCAATAATTTTCTTATATACAACATTTTTTTCCACTTAGATTGAGCATTTATTCACTTAGATTGATAAGAAGTACTAGTCTTGGATCAACAGATTACTGCTTCTCTGGAGTTTTAAAAACTCTAATAGCTATTTTTAAAATGATTTGAATGCTCATGTAGTTTAGTATTGTTTTGCTAAATGATTTCTCTCTACTTTTACAGAGAAGAAGACAGATAAAAGCAGTTTTATATGACTGCACTCATTTTTCAAAACTGAGTTTGATAGTTTGGTCTGATGATTATATCTTCTACTTTTACTCCCTAGTCGAATAAACATTCAATAAGTTCTTCTTGGGAAATGGAGCAAACCAAATATGGAAATTCACAAACGAATAGCTATTGTTTTTATTTGACATAAATACCAACATTTTTATGCATATAAATGCTCTTTACATGTAAACATTTTTTTGCTTTTAATAATTGGACTGTCTTTTGAAAAATAAGATTTATTTTCAGTTTCCTGATGGTGACTACCAAGTATGAATTAGATATAAGAGATTCTTTATTTTAAAGGTACATTTGAATGCTAAATGCTCAGAATAAACATTAGTTTTTATAAAACCGAGTATCACACATAAACTTTTATAACTTCATAGCCAATACTGTCATTTATCATTAATTTAGCACGTCAGCTAGCATTTGCTAGCTCACAGTTTTTTTTTCTTTTTTTTGTCTACCTCAAAGTCCTAAAGATTCAATAATGTCCTAAACATATATTTTTTTGCCTTTAGAGAAATATTGTTATCACCCACAAATGTAAATATGTAATTTTTAGTCCAAATTCACAATTTTTTTCTTTAGAATATTTTAATTCAATTTAAATCATGCACTAGCTAATATGGTAGATATGTAGGTTTTAAGGGATAAATGAGAGAAATTCTCAGACTTTGAGTACATTCTTTTACCAAAAAAAAAAAAATTCTAAATCAAAAAAGAATGTGCAAGGATTTTAAGATATGCAAAGTGCTAATGATCAATGTCCATGTGTAACTCTAGTAAGCCCTGCCTTTTCACCAGGATGATGCTCATCTACCATTTGTAGAATTGATACCTCATTTTACTTTATTTCTCTCTTTTTTTTAAAAGATTTTATTTATTTATTTATTTGACAGAGAGATCACAAGCAGGCAGAGAGGCAGGCAGAGAGAGAGGAGGAAGCAGGCTCCCTGCTGAGCAGAGAGCCCGATGCGGGGCTTGATCCCAGGACCCTGAGATCATGACCTGAGCTGAAGGCAGCGGCTTAACCCACTGAGCCACCCAGGCGCCCCCAACTTTATTTCTCTTAAGGATGAAAATGTAAGTCTCCTCCTGACAACTTCTCACCATTTATAATTTGATCTTGAGTAGAAACTGTGAAATAAAGAAAATTAACTGGTTCACAAAGCTATCTCATTTTCTTGAAAACTTAACCAAACATAAAACCTACATGGACAATATTTGTGTTATCTTCTTTGCTCTTAAATTCAAGTTGCTTTGCACTGCTGGAGAGAATCAAACAGAAATAGTGCAGAGCGGTGTCACTAAAAATGCATGGGCCACAATCTCAACGAATTATCCCATGATGCTTGGTAATTTATCTGAAATCCATATTTTTTAAATCTTCCTGTGTCATTCCTCTCCTGTGTCTCATGGGTATCTCATGGATGCCCCAGACTCTCTAAAATATTTCCATTAATAAATCCAATCTTGTACACTGCTCAGTTAGATCTGTTAGACACTTGTCACAACTGAGAATAAGCAGGCCTGAGATGCTGAAGCTTCTTCTAGTGGTAGGCAATGAATGAAGGAGTCCTCTCTTTTTTTCTGTATGTTATATCCAATCTGTAACAGGTCTTTTGAAAGAATCTGTTTCTGCTTTTAAATATATATTCTTTACTTGAACTTGGTAAGTTTGCTAACCTGTTTCTTGACTTTTAAAGTTCATATAATAGGAATATCAGTCTTACCGAGTTCCTATGGGAGTTAACTGAGATAGTTTACATAAATCACTGAGTACCTTAGTCTCAGCCTATGGAAAGGACTAAAACAATGTTTTAGTTAGAAGTTATCAAGACCATCATTACCTTCCTGATTATCCAATTTCCCCAAACAGAGAGTGACTCTGTCAATGCCAGGAAAAAAATCCCAAACCTTTAAAATGGCTTACGCTACTCTTAATGATTTGGAACCACTTTTCTCCATTCAGTTCTCCAGTCATGCTATTTATACTCCCTACACAATCCTGCTAATTCTATCTTGCCTCTGGGGCTTTGCACATGCTGTTTTCTTCTTACCAGCATATCTTGTCATGTGTTTTTGCCCTTTCTACCAATAAGGTGAGGAGTATCTTAAACAAAGAGAAGGGACTTCAGATACTATTTAGCCAAAATGACTAATAAAGGTATTCTACAGTATTCCTTATAGAAACTTACCCATTTTATTTAAATTTTCACATTTTTTGGCATGCATATATTTTCATAATATTCTTGTATTATTTTGTAATATTTGTAATTTGTGTAATTTGTAATTTGTAATTTGTGTCTATAGATATCTCTCCTTTTTCATAGTATATTTTCCCATCTTCCTTCCCTTCCTCCACCTGATCAGTCTTGTCACATTTTTCTAACTTACCAGTCTCTTCTAGAACCATCTATTGGTTTATCCTTCTTATTAATGGTTAGTTTCCAATTTGCTGATTTCTATGCTTATTTCATTTTTTCCTTTATTCTTCTCTATGTTGATTTTGTAATGGTAAAAGAGATTAAAAAAAAAAACTTGTTCACTAATTTATTGCTAGTTCTTAGACTAGTGACTGATACATATGAGGCTTCCAACAAATATTTGTTTAACTAATGCATGAAGATACAAGCTTAGATACCAGCTTCTTTATGAAGTTTTATTACTATTACTACCCATCCAAGATTGGGTTCTCTGCTCATCTTACATTTTTCTGAGTGCATTCTGTTACTGAAAATGTGTTATGACTTTTTTACCAATAGACACTAAGAAAGTAGAGGAAGATACTGTGTCTTTTTTTTTTTTAATTAAATTTAATTTTTTTCAGTGATCCAAAATTCATTGTTTATGCATGACATCTAGTGTTCCAAGAAATGCATGCCCTCCTTAATACACACCACTGGGCTCACCCAACTCCCCACTCCCCTCCCCTCCAAAACCCTCAGTTTGTTTCTCAGTGTCCACAGTCCCTCATGGGTGTCTCCCCCTCCCATTTCCCCCAACTCACTCCTCCTCTCCATCTCCCCATGTCCTCCATGTATTCCTTATGCTTTACAAGTAAGTGAAACCATATGATAATTTACTCTATCTGCTTGACTTATTTCACTCAGCATAATCTCTTCCAGTCCCATCCATGCTGATACAAAAGATGGGTATTCATCCTTTCTGATGGAGGCATAATACTCCATTGTGTATATATAAGGACCATATCTTCTTTATCCATTCATCTGTTGAAGGGCATCTTGGTTCTTTCCACAGTTTGGCCACTGTGGCCATTGCTGCTATGAACATTGGGGTACAGATGGCCCTTCTTTTCATTACATCAGGATCTTTGGGGTAAATACCCAGTAGTGCAATTGCAGGGTCATAGGGAAGCTCTATTTTTAATTTCTTAAGGAATTTCCACACAGTTTTCCAAAGTGGCTGCACCAACTTGCATTCCCACCAACAGTGTAAGAGGGTTCCCCTTTCTCTACATCTTCTCCAACACTTGTTTACTGTCTTGTTGATTTTGGCCATTCTAACTGGTGTAAGGTGGCATCTCAATGTGGTTATGATTTGAATCTCCCTGATGGCTAATGATGATGAACATTTTTTCATGTGTCTGTTAGCCATTTGTATGTCTTCATTGGAGAAGTGTCCGTTCATGTCTTCTGCCCACTTTTTGATGTGATTATCTGTTTTGTGTGTGTTGAGTTTGAGGAGTTCTTTATAGATCTTGGATATCAGTTATTTGTCTGTAGTGTCATTTGTGAATATCTTCTCCCACTTTGAGAGTTGCCTTTGTTTTGTTGACTGTTTTCTTTGCTGTGCAGAAGCTTTTGATCTTGATGAAGTCCCAAAAGTTCATTTTCACTTTTGTTCCCTTTGCCTTTGGAGACATGTCTTGAAAGAAGTGGTACTGTGTCTTTTTTAACATTCTCATGTCAGCACCTCCCACAATATCCAGCATTTAATAGGAAATCTAATAAATGATTTTTGGATAAAGAAATGAATTTTAATGAATTCAAAATGCAAAGTGATCTCTTTAAACTATAATCTTGGTTTTATCAAATTTTCTGATTACTAGGATAGTGTTTGACAATCCTTTACAAATATAGTACCTTCTATCTCTGAGTGGTAATAAAAATTCTCTTCTAAGAAAATGCCCATGTTTTATTTATGTCACCCTCGAAAAGTCAGGAGGCATGCTGTGTAAATAGGTGCTTTCCAGAGTTTTGTCTAATCATTTCTGTAATGTTCTTACATAGCACATCAGGAATTATGGTTTGCCTGACTTACTATCTTCTCTAAAAACAAAAATTTATGTCTTTATAAACATATTTCTATCAGGAAACAATTGTTTTTAGTAATTTGATGTTTATATTTTCCACCACCTTCAAGATTAATAAAAATAATCATGTTGTCATTTCAAGTTTTCTTTTTTAATACCTCTTTTCTTCTTCTTTCCTCCTTCTCCTTCTACACATGGGCTGGTATGACAGAGAAGACTACATAACAGAAAATATATGGGCATTCAAATCCAGGCTTTAGTACTTCTTATCTCATGTGATTTTCAGTAAATTACTTCACCTCTCTGAATTCAGTTTTCCTTACCTTTAAATAGCAATGATGATAGAAATAATAGTTGTCTGATAGGATTGCCATGGGAGTTAAATGACATAAGACAAATAACGTTCCCAGTACATATGAGTTCTCCTGTTAGGTGTTCTCTAGTGAGAAGTGATATTCAAAGATTGTACCTAGTATTAAGTGCAAACCCACCAATATTCTGTAAGGCTAAAAGAATGGATCTTGTTCCTTCCTGATAGTTTTTCCAGCTGTTGTTCATCATCTAATAGGTCTGTTTTGCAGCCCCATAATGTTGGGCTGCTATCTTCAGGAAGCAGTCTGGCCTGGTTTCCTTGACTGAGGTTTCAGGGCACCAGTCCTAAAAAGTGACATTTCATTTATACTAGATTACTGACATTCTCCTTAAGGGACCTGTACTGATAATTTCATGAATCTTTAAAACCCCCAATACTATTATAGAATGTAATTTCTGTCATAAAATTCAGTAAAACATGAAGCTCCTAAGTGACCCCTTTGGATTTTTAATGATTCTATAAATGCATTACTAAAATAATTTATAAAGCTAAGTGAGTTATTCAACATATCAATATGGGTAACTCAAACAGGTGATTCAGCAAAATTGTAAACTGCTCCAAGTCGTGGACCTTACCCCTTTATTCCTCTTTCTGAAAAATGCATCTAAACTACATCACTAAGCTCACTCTGTAAATTTTGTAAACCTGATAATTCCACAGTGACGTTCTCAGATCATTAAACTATTTTAAGACTATTCCCTGAATTCAGGTTTGCTTTTCTTAACTAGGAGAATATGTTTATCAATCTTTTTCAAGGCTTTTTTTTTTTTTTTTTTTTTGGTTTGGTTTCGTTTTTGTTTTGTTTTGTTTTGTTTTTGGCTGTTGTTGTTTGTTTTCTATGCATTTTGATTAAATAATACTTGGGGGTTTTAAAATAAAAAATAGTGAATACTCCAGGATAATTATGTGCTTACTGTGCCTGGTAAACTAAGAGTCCTTAGTTATTTTCACAAGTAATACTTGATTTTGCTTTCATAGACTTCAGGTAAGGTTAACTTTCAGAGTGAAAAAATATCCGATTTTAATCCAATTATATATTTTTAAAAGCATTGTGACAAATTATATAGACTTATTTTCCTTTTCCATAAAATATTGATCAGTTATGAGACTGTTGGGAGGATTAAAAAGTAAAATATGTCAACATTTATTATAGGAAAGGTGCTCAATAAATATTACCTCTCTTCTCACTTCCTTCTAATCACACTGGTTTCTTTTATGCTTTATGCTTTTATGCTTTATGAACAATGACATTTTAAAAATAGAGAACAAGATGAGAAATGCATTTGCTAACCTTTTTTATCATTTTTTTTCTATTCAAATAAATAGTAAACATCTTCCTACTGTCCTGTCTTATTTAGCATTTTAGATTTTTTTGTTGTTGTTGTTAAAAATTCTATTATTTCCTACTGGCATTGCCATTTCTTTGTTCACTACTTAACAAGTCATGATTTTTATTTTTCGAAAATTTACTATTTTGCTTTGTTGCAACTTTGTTTCTTCGTACTTTTTGGTGACTCTCATCATTACTGGGCTAATTCATTAAGGAGGATATTTTATTACTAGTTTCTTCACATATATATTGTGATAAGAATGTAAGTGACATCTAACAAAATGACAGGAAAGATATAAACTGTTGAAGAGCCTATTTACTGCCATTAACTAGCCATCATCAGATGTTAAATATATTTTTTTCAATATCAAGATATTGAAAAAAAATAATGGATTGACAATGAGTCACAACTTAAATATTTATGAATTTGCATGGTTTCTCTCAATATTCAAATATAAGGGTAAGCAAGTCAAAATGCTCTTTCTGAAAAATATAGAGGATTAGCACTTTTTTTTTAAAAAAAGTTATTTATTTGTCAGATTTAGAGAGAGAGAAAGCACAAGGGAGAACAGCAGGGAGAGGGAGAAGCTGGCTCCCTGCTGGGATAGGAGCCCTGATGGAGGACTCAATCCCAGGACTCTGGGATCATGACTTGAGCAGAGGGCAGATGTTTAAATGACACCGCCACCCAGACATCCCAAGAATTAGTACTTTTTATACAGCTTCTTTCTATACTTGTTCCTTTGATTCACATATGCACTCATTCCACACTTAATGGAAAAGTCAGATTTTCACATTCCTATCTTCTTCTTTAATTATTTTTATTTGCATTATCATTTTCAGTTCTGTCAAACCAGACATTATTTTTACATGGCAACTTGGGTTTAAAATGCACATTTATCTCCTTTGTTGAATAAGTGAGTGAATTAATGATGTGTGTAGGGTAGAAGCAATCCTGTATACTTCAGTGAGTAAAAAGAGATTCTAAAAGGTTATAGCTTTGGCCAAGCCCCCAGAGCTGACTCCAACTCTGATTTTCTAAGTCTCAGTCCTTTCTTTATTCTTTCAGTTACAATCTTTCCAACCTTCCATTTCTCTTTGAATCTTCCTAAAGTCATGATAATCTCCCTTCCTTAAAGACCTTAGTTGATTTACTAAGCCTTTTTTTTTTTACTTTCCTCTTTATAAAAGATAATATTAATTTATAAACACAAGAATATTTAGGTATACCATCTGTATTAGTCTCTAGAGAAAAAGAAGCAATACAGATTCAATTCATAGTCAGCCAACATGAATATACACATATATATATAAATTGATATGAATATGAATGAATTTTATATACATGAATTGGCTCATGTGATTATGGAGGCTGAAATGTCCCAAGGTCTGCTGTTGGGACCTGGTGGCTCATGAGAGTCAATGGTGTAAGTTCTACTCTGAAAGCCATCAGACTCAAGATCCAAGAACAGCTGATGTTTCAGTTCAAGTTCAATGGCAGGAAAGTACCCATGTCCCAGTACAAAGCAGTCAGGTGGAAGGGAGTCCCTTCTTACTCACAGGACGGTTAGCACTTTTGTTCTATTCAGGTCTTCAGCTGATTGGATGAAGACAACCCACATTTGGGAAGCCAATCTGCTTCAATCAGTGCACTGGTTAAAATGTTAATCACATCCAAAATACCTTCAAAGACACACCAGAATAATTTGACTGATTATCTGGGGACCCAGTGGCCTAATCCAGTTGACACTTTTTTTCATGTTGTTTGGGAGACGTTTTTAATGCTTATCATTTAAGTGGAAAGAGAACAAATTATTAAGGCAATGTGCTCTCTTACTTAGGCTCTGCTCAGCTAATAAAGAAGAAAATGACAAGCTTTCTTGGAGATGTGCTTAATTTTTTTAAGCTTTAGGACTTTCTAAGTGTTTTCTCAATGTAGTGGCAGAAAGAGTCAATTGAAAATTATTTCAGAAGAAAATTTAATTACCTTGTAGGATTAAAATTTTAATTATGAGTATTCAATTAAATTTTAATATTTAAATTTACTTTTCAGATTTTTATGCAAATATGGTCTCTCTTATGCACAAACTAAAGATAAAAGAGGTTCATAGTAAAGACTTTTTGCAGTCCACTTAATTACTGATAATTGACTTTGAGGAACATTCTATGCTTATGACATGAAAAGTAATAAGTCTACTCTTACCTGATCTACTGGGAAAAAAAATTTGGTTGATTGATATAGGATGTGGCTACCTAAACAATTTAGAGAGGGACTATCCTTATGGAAAATTGGAAGTGATGCAGCATTTTAGAAAAGAAATGATTAAAAACAAATAAAATGAATTTTGATGTTTCTCTTTTGTCACTCTAACTCCCATAATATAGAAATGTATTTAGAGGGGCACCTGGGTGGCTCAGTGGGTTGAGCCTCTGCCTTCGGCTCAGGTCATGGTCTCAGGGTCCTGGGGTCGAGCCCCGAACTGGGCTCTCTGCTGAGTGGGGAGCCTGCTTCCCCCTCCCTGTCTGCCTGACTCTCTGCCTACTTGTGATCTCTCTCTCTGTCAAATAAAAAAAAAAGGAAAAAAGAAAAAAGAAATGTATTTAGAGTTTCATATAATTTTAAGGTTGAAATAGCACTATATTGTATCTAATTTAACTTTCTTAATATTACAAATGAAAACTGTGAGGCTAAAAGAGTTACATGACTATTGGTGAAAAGTTATGCATAGAAAATATTTCCCTGCTCTAAACACTGCACCATTATACCTTTCAACATCCCTATGTATGGAGCACCAGCTCAGGTGACTTGAGTTTTACTTCTAAATCTGCCAAACTAGTTTGTGATACTGATCATGTCAGTCTCTACTTTTGATGAGGTTGTTGGAAGATATGATCTCTATGATACTTTCCAACTGTAATGGAGGGGAAGGGACATAGATACCTAGAAAGAAAGGAATAAATATAAAATATAATATAATGGGCTTTATATTGATGAATAATTGTGGTATGCAATAAACAACTTAGTTTCATTTCTTTCTCTAGAGATTTCTTCTCAAAATAGAAAGGTTATTAAGGTATATCCTTTAACTATATGATATTATACTTAACTACATGTTATGATAAAGTTAATATTAATCTTTTATTTTTTAAGATTTTATTTATTTATTTGAGAGAGAGAGAGAGAATGAGAGCAAGCATGAGATAGGGTAGGTCAGCAGGAGAAGCAGACTCCCTGCAGAGCAGGGAGCTCGATGCAGGACTCGATCCGCAGACTCCAGGATCATGACCTGAGCCAAAGGCAGTCGCTCAAGCAACTGAGCCACCCAGGTGCCCCAATATTAATCTTTTAAATGGCCTTGATTGATAATTTAGATTATCAACCCAGTTTTGCTAATCAAATTATAATATAAACACTTTAACTTAATTTTCCAAGATGTGGATTTTTATTGGCTGCACTCAGTTTCCTTTTGAAATTTGAAATGAACTGAATTCTTTGTTTAATAATGTAATGCCATATCTTATCAGGGCTTCTGAAGGAAAAACACCTCCACCAAACTAAGTATTCCTAAGTAAAATTCTCTTCAAAATCTAATTATTTGATTTGTGAAATGGTTCTTTCTAAAATTCAACAAATTTGGGGCACCTGGGTGGCTCAGTCGGTTAAGCTTCTGCCTTCGGCTCAGGTCTTGACTCCAGCGTCCTGAGATCCAGCCCCTTACAGGGCTCTCTGCTCAGCGGGAAGTCTGCTTCTCCCTCTCCCACCACCGCTGCTTGTGTTCCCTCTCTGGCTCTCTCTCTCTGTCAAATAAATAAAATCTTTAAAAATAAGTAAATAAAATAAAATTCAACAAATTGAAAATAAAGACTGGAAAATATGGGGTAAGGAGTATATGACACAGTGTGATGTCATCTTAATGAATGACACCATGGATTAAGTAAACTTTTTGTAATAAAAGTTAAAGGAATTCATTGTCAGAGCATATAAGAATATCAATAATGCTGACATGCTTCTCATTTTAACACACATCTAAAATGTCATGGAACTACGTTTTGTTTGCTGCAGAGTATATAATAGAATCTACTTTTAACCACTGAGGTAAGTTTTTCCCACTATTTCTTTTATTGCTTATAAAATATATATTCTTTTTCATTGATCACTTTTTATTGATTCATATGTGTATGTTTGCATACACAGCACAAGGTTTCAGCTTCTTTGAATGTTCTCGATACAATTAATTGAGATAGTTTTTGTAATGTTGAACTAGTATGTCTGACTGGAAATTAAAACAAAAGTTGTGCAGGGGCACCTCGGTGGTTCAGTCAGTTAAGAGTCTTCCTTCCACTCAAGTCATGATCTCGGGTCCTGGGAGTCCTGTGCTGGACCCCCTGCTCAAGAGGGAGTCTGCTTCTCCCTCTCTCTTTGTCCCTCCCCTGCTCATGCTAGCTCTTGCTCTCTCAAAGAAATAAGTAAATTCTTTTTTAAAAAGTGGTATATTTATGATAACATTTCTAAAAAGAATCCCATATAAGTGCATTATTTGCTACGGTTAACTTAACTGTACTTTTCCTGATAGAAATAGCACAGGTTATTTCATAGACAATCTACAGTCTTATTCTACACTCCCTTAAAACAAAGTCTGAGGCAAGGGTTAAGAGCTAATGGGTTATCTGGTAGATGTTATCCCAGGCCAGCAAGGTGAGGGGGAAAGGAAAGAAAGAGGGCAGAATAGAAAATCATGCAAGGTGACGCATTACTCCACCAGCCACTGCTTCACACTAAGTTGTGTAACAGATGCAGTCACTTGGCAAGGACACCGTAGCACATCATCAGACAGGCAGTTGATAGAAAATGTCACAGAATGGTCCATAGGAGGGGGGGAGGAGTAAATGTTGTTGTTCTATCTACAGTTTCTTATTGGTCAGAATATATCCTAAGAAGAATTAAAATTATTCTTCTTCAGATTTGCTTTGTGGACCTTGCCCCTTTATCAGTTTCTCCAGAAGCTCCACCCATGGCCTGAGGCGTTGGGCTTCCTCCATTCCTGGAAGTGATCAGAAATGGCAGGAAGTCAAGGTATGTAACAAGTGGATTTCAAGAGCAGCAGTAGGCAAGGATGAATCTTGAGCAAGTACCTGATTAGCTGAGGTGGTACAATTGAAAGCATGACCTTGGAAAGAAGTAGCTACAGATGCAGCTGGGGCAGAACAAGTGGCTAATGATCTGAAATTTGAGGAGACACCGGATAATTGTCTGAGAAATCTACAGTAGCTCCTTGAATATTGTCCATATTTCATCTATATAATATGTATTTTTTGATAGCTGACTGGTACCTGACTTTTGGATGGTATTTTAATATACATGAGCAGCTTTACTAACTGTACTAACCTAAATGCATAGCAAATTCTGCTTTTTTTTTTTTAAGACCAAATTATCTAGTAAGAATTAGCAAATATAAATATTTTGAGTAATTGGTGCCATATTTAAAAACACATCCATTGCATTTTGGTCTGATCAGCTTTGCCACTCTTATTATTTTCCCTTCAAGACAGCAAAATGTGTAACATATAAAGATTTACAAATTTTTCCAGATCATCAGACTAACAACAGCATTTAATTTGTCCAATTGTCTTTAAAATGTCAAGTTGCAATCAATGATTTTAAAAATGCAGAAACTTTCATATATCACTAATTTCTATATCTAAACTTTACTTCTATTTCTAAAAACACAATTTTAATGAATAAATAAATTTTTCTTAGTTTATACCTTTGATTTTGTTTTTCCTCTTCAGCGTTGACTAGTTCTTTTGTGTAAGTTTATGGAGTAAAGCTAATTGTTCCCTGTTATCATTCAGTGAGGAGGTAGCCCTAAAATAGGTGTAGAGAAAATTTATTCCAAGGATTTACAAAGACAGAATTATGAATTGTCCACAGGCTGCAAATGAAAACACTCTCACAAATTGCCTCAGGAAAATCATGATCAAATGGGTTTCAAACAAGCCCAGATCAGGGAGAACTCTGTGCCGCTTCAGAAAGAATCAGTGACATGATACACATTTTTACACATTTTGCTGCATTAAATAAATGTTATACATAATTTTCTTGAAGGTACCCTAGTTTTTAAGATTTCTTTCAATTATGCATTTAAATGAAATTAGAAAAAAGTAATTCCCAAAATATAATACACAATTTGTTTCAAAATTACAATATGTTAAGATATTCTAAAACTTTGATGTATAGTTCTGTCATAGTAAGAAACTCAGATTATTTGTGGGAAGTTTATTCTTATATGGAAATTAGAATTACATTAATAGGCACTGTGATGGTTATTGGATTAAACACATAAATGCATCTCATATAGGATAAGAGTCAATAAAACTTGGTGTGCCTAAGAATTTATTAGATTTATAATGCAGTATGTCTTGTAATGCATCGATTTTATACAGCTTTACATTTTAAATGTTTGCCAATGAAATATGTATAGCATATAGAATTTTAGATTCTTAATTTAAATTATCGAGTGTATTACTGTTCAAGGTTTTAAAAAGCAAATTTTATTTGAAATTAACTGTTTAAGAATATAGGACTTGAGTAGCATTATTAACTAATGCTTTATCTTTAAAATACATATTTTAGGGGCAACTGGGTGGCTCAGTGGGTTAAAGCCTCTGCCTTCAGCTCAGGTCATGGTCCCAAGGTCCTGGGATTGAGTCCTGCATTGGGCTCCCTGCTCAGCAGGAAGCCTGCTTCTCCCTCTCCGTCTCCCTCACTCCCACCCCAACTTGGGCTCTCTGTCTCAAACAAACAAATAAAACCTTAAAAAAATTTGTATTATTAATAATATCACCTCTGTAGTTGAGTATTGGAAATACCAAAGATGCATGTCCAGAATTAGTTTAATATCAGCATAGATTATTTGTGCTCTTTCATGAGTGAAGATTTCTTGACCTAAATCAGTAAGCTTTGAATTGTTTTCCAGTCATGTTTGTATGTATGTATTTTTTTTTATTTTTAAAGATTTTATTTATTTATATGACAGACAGAGATCACAAGTAGGCAGAGAGAGAGGAAGAAAGAAGGCTCCCTGCTGAGCAGAGAGCCTGATGCGGGGCTAGGGGCTGGATCCCAGGACCCTGAGATCATGACCTGAGCTGAAGGTAGAGGCTTCAACCCACTGAGCCACCCAGGCGCCCCTGTATGTGTGTATTAAGTGAATATATGATTAACATTTTATTTCTTCATCTGTCATTCACAAGTCCTTGTCTGTTCTGGCTGTGGTATTGCACGTCGAAGAATACTGTTAAGGTGAGATTACTGGCGGTGCCTTCGTGGGGTCTTCAGTTTCGCCTTTTTTCTTTATGCATCATGAATTGGTGAATATCTTTGGTTAATCTTAAGATTTCAGTTCATGACCACAGAATAGAGAAAACTAATCTATATATATCATTGAACCTATGATCTTTAACTAATTAGTGCTTTCAACAAACTGAATACCTAATAGTTAAAAATTATAGATTCATCTTACAATTCCAAAATTCAATAATATTTTGAATTCATAATCAAAGAAGTTTTGTATCATCTATGGTTGATAATCTATACCAACACAGTTTTATAATTAGTAACTGTTTGAGGTACAGCTGTTGTTTTGGTAAAATATCCCTACTTAACCAGAACCAAATGAATAATTTTACAATTTTTGTATCTTTGTGTATATGCTATTGCTGTTAAAGATGTGTACTATACACAAGTAGTTTTGGGGACAATGTCTAAAATATCTGTAGCATTTTATACCTCGTCTTTTCTTAAGTTCAATTTTAGTATGCTCTGTGTAATGTAATAGTAATATGCATTCATTTATTCTTAGAATTAATAAAGAATGAAATGATCTAGCATTACATAATTTAATAAAAATGTCTTTTTTATGGTCATCTGGGTTTCAGTATGATTTTTTTCAATGTGAATCTAATCTAGCTTCAATAACCTGTCAAGACAACTCTGTCTTTTTTTTTTAATTTTCTGTAATAAGCACCTATTCTACCAAGAAAATACTGTGCATAGATTAATCCTATTTTACTGAAAAGGAATTATTCATAATTGCAAGTGGACTTTGGATTAGCTAATATCTAAAGAGAATTATTTATGGGACTAGGTAAAAATGTGCCTCCATGAAAGTCTTCCAGCAGAACTGCAGATGGACAGAACAAATCCGGTGATAATGAGGGCAAGAAACTTGGCTAGATTTCTGGATAATTTCATTAAGATCCTTTGGAACAAATACTTACAGAGTTATAAAGTATGATGGACCAGAGTTCAGGAGATAACTCTCTCAGGATCAAGGACAGAAGATGTCAAGATAGAGTGAAAACTAAGCCAAAAGCCTTTTTTTGAATTTTAACAAGTGAATATGGCTTTTTAAAAAAAACCTTTTTTTTTTACTTGAAACAAAGGATTTTCAAGGTATTGTTCAAATTAAAGATCTTTCTTTCTCCATAACAAGCAGTGTTACAGAGTGTGTTGACCCTCATTCTCACTCCATTAGTCAGTCAAATTACTTAATTAACAAAATAACTGTGTTTTTGCTTAATCAACCAATGAGGAGTTTCTCAAATCTCTAGCCTTTCGTGTTTTTTCTCCACTATGCTGATAAAATTTTTTATCAGCACTCTAAGAAGGTCAGACTTTGACCTACGAGTTCTAAGGAGCTGAAGGGAGTCCTTCGTTGCCGTCTGCATTGCTGGGTTCCTCTACTGATCATCTCTGTCCTCCCCAGCCCCAGCTCTTCCTGCTTCTCAGCTCCGTCTCAGCCTTATCTTTCTCTTAGACCTTATTATTTGCAACATTAATTTCTGACAGGGTGATTTATGTGCATATTACATATTAACAAATACAACACTAGATCTCAGACTTTTTTATGACAATTCAATAGCTTATAGGAGAATATTTTGTGTTTGCTTCTTCCGAGTTCAACGTTTAAGAACCGCTGGTTACTTGATCAGCGTTTCTCAACCATTGCTAAGAGAAAGGTTTCTGTAAAGTATAAGCCATTATTTCACCTCTAATTTTTTTCCTCGTGGGTTTTCAATATAATTTTCCTTCATAGGTCTTCTTCCTTCATCTGTCTATGACAAACATCTTAGGTGAATTGCAGCTGTAACTGTTTGTTCTAAATTCATTTTTCTACTACCTAAAGAATATGAAAGCACTGAGGATAAATCTAGAATGAAATGAATGAAGAAAGGATAAAATATAGATTTTAATAGAGCATCTGATTCAGAATAGAAACTAAATTGGAAAGGAAATAGAGGTGAGGAAATGTCCTATGTTCTTCTTTGCAAATTAATTATAACCTTACTTACATATAGCAAATCCTGCTTTCAACACCCTTGTGGTATTTTAACCCATCTTATTCTCTTAACTGAAATTATGTATTATAATGCAAATATGACATAATTTCATTTATTAAAAAATAGTCTATTTTAATCACACAGAAAGAAAACTAAGGACCTTTTCTTATTTCTGCCCTCAAATATTTGTGGCTTAGTTCTTTTTCACACAGATCAACTTAATTCATTCTACTTTATTCACTTCTCCTCTTCCTCTTCCATCTTGGCTCAAAACTGTAAGCACACACAAACATCTGCTGGAAAGGGAATGGTTGTAAAAGTTACTGAATCTGAATATTTTGCCTTTCATATCAATCTTAACAATATTTTGCCTTCCACATGTCAACGATCAGTGAGGTTTCTGATGGTTTTGTGTCCAAGAAAAATGTCAAAGGCACAGCCTGGGGAACCTTACATGGCCGGTAGCCTTTCTCTGCATTTGAAGTATGTAATCCATCGTTGGTTCTATAACATGTTCCAAAAATGGTTCTCCAGCTTTCAGGCTAAGGATAGTAAATCTTGAAAATTTCCATTCTTGTTTCTGTTTTTGTTTTCATGACATGTTCCAAAGACTGAATTGCAAGTATCATATCAAGAGCCAAGTCCCCACAGAATTTAGACAAAAGTTTCCTTTGGTCCATGAATGTCTAACATCATTGTCCACATTGTCCAGAAAGACTGGTTTCTGAAGAATCTGTGGAGATTGTGTTAAAACTTATTTTAAATCTCAGTATCAAGGGAATTTTTAATCTTTCTCAATAACTAATAGAGGTATATGTGTTTCTCAGAAAAAGTACATCTAGTTGCATTTTTCACAGTAGATCCAAAATTATAATGTTGATGTCAGAGTGATCACCAATAGAGTTCATGTTAGGTCAGTCAGCTAAAGATAGATGTTTTACAACAAACACTCCAAGAATCTATCATGCAACATAGTAAGCATTCATGTCTCACTTACATATCTGTATTGTGGTTGATGACTGGCGGGCTGTTTTAGGTTGAGTCCTAATGAACTTCGTCTATATCTGCTCCACATGACTTTCATTCATCTGAGATCACAGTCCACCATGGTGTCATGTCCTCATGGTGATTACAAAAGCTCAAGAAAGCAAAAAGAAACGCATTGTTTTTTGAGACCACAGCCTATAACAAGAACACATGCCACTGGCCACAACTAGTTAGCAGGCCAGGTCTAAATCAATGAGGTAGTTAGAATAGCATACCCCACCTGCAGTGGGAGCACCCCATAGGGCCCTACAAATCCCTGAATCTTTCAATACCTTGTCTCTGCTATTTTCAATGTCTCTTCACCCTCAGGATTGTAGTGTGGGCACTCTTTCAGAATTTGTAATAAAGGATGACAGCATGAGAGGAAGAAAAAAGAATACAACTTTTTATATGGTCTCTACTGGCAGATGTAAAACTTTTCCAGGAAACCTCTGCAAATTTTCCCAGGGGTTTATTTTATAGGCTAAAATTGGGTCACATACCCATTTTTGAACCACTCATTTGCATGGGAATGATCTTATCTTTAGATCAATCATTCCTACCTTTGGAGCTGGCAGAGGTGGCAATAAGGTCAACATTTTTAGATGCACATGTTTAGCGGGGCTCCGTAGCTCAGGGGTTAGAGCACTGGTCTCGTAGATGCACATGTTTTTTATTTGTTTTGTTTTGTTTTGTTTTGTTTTATGGAAGAGGATGGGTTGAAGGGAGATGAGAAAGACACAGGATCCAATTCAGAGTTTTATAAGGAAGAAGGGGAAATGGATATTGGATATTAGCAAGCAGTATGCCATACATTTATATAATGCTCTTTGTTCATTTTTCTTTGCTTATCACAAGAGAGGATTGCATTTTAAGAAACAAGATTCAAACACCCAGCTAATTAAGCTTCCATACAGCTCGTACCTAATCCCAGAGAAATACATTCACATACATTGTAAAATTTTTTAAAAACCTTTATACATCTCTCTCACTGCAAATATTAATAATGTGTGTTGACCTAAGGCATTTCCATGCCAAATTTGTAAAATACCCTCACAGATAACCCTTTTATCTTTTCCATTCCTACCTTTTCTTTCATCTCTTTACTGTACATAGTAATTTAATTATCTGACATACTTCAATTTTCCTGTCTTCCATAATTCAGATTTTACCCAACAGAAGTGACTAAGAAGTTGACCTGGAAAATATGAAGCCTGCATCTTTTTAAAGGATAGAGGAGGAAAACGTTTGCAAATAATTTTAATGTAACATTTTCCTTTTTTTATTGCTATCATGTATGTATATAAAAATATAAATGAATCTGAAAGGTGATAGATATTCTCAACATATTATGAAATCCCAAAGGAAGTTGAACATAATCTATTTCTTCTTATAATAGTTCATTATAGTGCACCTTCCTTAATGTTTCTAAGTCATCCAGTTCTTTTGTATCTGGTAATGAATATTTATATACATATACATATAAAAGCCATTTTAATCTTCAAAAAGTGCCTATTAAACCTACCTCCATTTTAGAAATTTCATATTTGTAAATCTACATATGATCATTATGTCCACAGACTTAATTCCCCCATACTTTTAATTGTTTTTTCTGTCTTATTCAGTTAAGATTACTTTGTAGACTAACACCTATCTGCACATTATTTTTCCTCTTGAATATGTAATTATTGTTTGCCTTTTGTGAATGTCGATGTGGACTTAATGCCGTCCACTGGCTCAGCTGACCCCAATTTAGTGTAATCATTGCTTACTTTTAAAAAATTTTTAATTTCAACATAGATAACATACGGTGCTATATTTCACTTACCTGCACTTTATTTTCTCCATTTCAAGAAAGGATTGTAGTCATCATTCATATGTGAGTCTATCCAGAAGGGAAGGACACTACAATAGTTAAATAAAAAAAAGGATTCTTTTATCCGAGAATTTAGGATCTTAGGGTTTACATTCAAACTTGCCATAATAGAAAATAACATGTTCCAGTGAATGTATTTCTTTTATTTCTTGAGACTAATTTATATACTTAACACATACATGCATATGCACACAATATTTCTAATATCTAGAAACACATACAATGTTTCTATTTGGATTCAATAGTTAAACAACTTATTTCTTTAAATTTCACCTTTATTTTGCACTCCATGTTAATGGGTGATACAAACCAACATTGACAGGTTAATGTAAATCTCTACATCATATTGGTGGAATGGCTGCAGCCAAGAAATAAGGCATGTTAAAGAATTTTGAACTGTGCTACTTTATTATTTTTCCAAAGTATTTTATTATATTTTTGTGATTATACAAAGAAGGTACTTACTGGAAAAAATATTTAATGAAAATTAGGAAATTAAAAAGAAAATACCCATAAGCTCACGGTTAAGAGACAACTACTTTAGAAAAATAGTAGTTTAGACAACTACTTTACATAAAATATATATATGTGTGCGTATATATATATATATATGTGATTGAGTATATATATATATGTATATCTGCAGATCTTTACAGTTATAAATAAATGTAGATATAGATACAGGTAAAAATAAGGTTTATTTATATACATATATTCAAAATACTTGCCATATATTAACATAATAGCATATATGCAGTATATTATAAAGTACTTTTCTCATTAGGTGATTATGAATATTTTTAATCCCATTAAATTTTCAAATACATGAGTTTTTTTCCTGATAGCTTTTTATTACAATTATAGTTTAGTGGCCCATTATACTTTACTAAACCTATGGCCTACTATTAATACACACACACACACACACACACATCTCTAGGCTAAAACCATGTATATACTGGGGACCCTGGGTGGCTCGATAGGTTAAGCATCTGACTCTTGATTTTGGCTCAGGTCATAATCTCGGGGTGGTGGGATGGAGCCCTGTGGCAGGCTCCACGCTGGGCATGGATCAGCTTGTCCCTGTCCCTCTGCTCCTCTCCCTGCTATCGTGTTCTGTTTCTTTCAAATAAATAAATAAATTAAAAATAAAATAAAATAAAATCATGTATATATAAATCACTGTGTAAGACAATTGCTTGAATGCAGTTAAGATATTCCATGGATTCTTTGTTATTTGTTTAAGATAATTTCTTAAATGTTAATTACTGGAAAGAGATTTTTAAAAATATTTGTTTTTAGCTTTGAATCGCTAGCAATATGAGATTATTGAATATAATTATATCCTGCATGAGGTCTCTATTTTTTTTTAACTGAATTTTTTTTCAGTGTTCGAAGATGCATTGTTTATGCACCACACCCAGTGCTCCATGCAATACGTGCCCTCCTTAATACCCACCACCAGGATCACCCAAACCCCCACCTCCCTCCCCTCCAAAGACATTTTAAAATGTATGTCAGATGTCACAGTTGGCCCCCACAGAGACAGTGCCAGATCCTGTACCTTTGTAAAGCAACAGTATGCCATTATCATTTTCTTGTGGCCATCTTTTGAAAGCCCAACACCATTTTAGCCAGGGATAAAGAATATATCTGGACAAAGTTTCCATTTTTTCTAACATTTGTTTCTAAGGCATTTATTTTATGAATTGCCTGTTTGTGTCCTTTGTCTTCTTAAAATGCTTGTCTGACTGTTTTCTTGTAGGTAGTATGTATACTAAAAACTAACAGTTTGTCATTTATCTCCAATATTCTACTTAATTGTGTCCTTAGTCTTTCTAAAATGTTTATGTGGTTGGGATCCCTGCATGGCTCAGTTGGTTAAGCATCTACGTTTGGCTCAGGTCATGATCCCAAGGTCTTGGGATTGAGTCCCTCTGCGCAGGGAGCCTGCTTCTCCCTCTGCCACTCCCCCTACTTGTGTTCTCTCTCTCTGTCTCTCTTTCTCTCCCTCTGTCAAATAAAGAAATAAAGAAATAAAGAAATAAAATATTATAAATAAGTAAAATGTTTATGTGGTCAAATTTATTCATATTTTTTATTTATGTTTTCTTCCTTTGTAATAATTTCTTACTAAGAGATTTCTCAAAACCAACATCAGATGGTTACTGGTATTCTACCTTTTTTTATTATTTCTTTAAAAATAATAATGCTGTAATCTGTCTAGAAATTAGCTCTGTGTGTGTGCATGTGTGTGTATGCCTAGATGTGTGTATGTTGCTATAGAGTCTTAATATGTGTGTGTAGATGTGTATGTGTGCTTAATTCTTTATTTAAATTCAATATAGTTAACATATACTATATTACTAGTTACCAGGGTAGAATTTAGTGATTCATCTTTTGCATGCATCACCCAGTGCTCTTGATTAGAATGTTTCACTTGTTTTCCTTGCACCATCTTTCTCACTGATTTGAAAGGGTCTGATTCTCTGGGTTTCTTTGTCTAGGTCTATTCTCATGTAAGTGCCAGTCCTTTCCTTTGAAGTTTTATATTTTCTATTAATATTTGATGGTTTTCTTCCTCCAAATATTCTCATTTTTCAAAGTACACTTATATTTCAAATGTTTGTCATTCAGGTAAACTTTTGCAATATGTTTGATAAATTAAACTCATGCATTAGTTTGGGAAAAGTTAACCAGCGTTTATTTGTAAGAGTCTCTTTTTCAATGTCTTATTGGCTGAGTTCTTAGTTAAGCTTAAAGTTATTTTTTAAAAACAAAACAAAATAACCAAAAGGTGAAAACTCATCTCTATTTTTTAAAAAATATTTTATTTATTTATTTGAGACAGAGAGAGTGCCAGAGTAGAGAGGAGGGGCAGAGGAAGAGGGAGAAGCAGGTTCCCCACTGGGCAAGGAGACAGACTCAGGGCTCCATCCCAGGGTTCTGGGATCCAGACCTGAGCTGAAGGCAAACACTTAACCTAACTGTTTAACCAACTGAGCCACCCAAGCACCTTCCATTTCTTATTTTATTTTCCCTAGATTATCTCATCCAGCCTCATGGTTCCAACTGTAACTTCCGTGAATTTCCAGATTGTGTATTTTGATTTCAAACTCTTCATGTTAACTTCATTAGGTAATGATCAGTAAGCACTTACTAGGTGTAGATACTGGATGCAGTGCTTTATGTGGATTATCTCATTTTTTTCCTGAAGAACTACTCCTTAAAGGATTATAATCAGTATTTTATAGATGATGAAACTATGGCCCCAAATGATTAAAAAGTCTGCCCAAGCTCACTGAAGTGGAAAAATACATAGGAATTTAACCCAACTGTTCTCCAATTTCCATGTTCTTAATATTTAAAGCCTTCTACCTCCAAATGTTTGTTTCCTATATACATTGTTATCAGTTGTCTCATCAAATTCAGCATTCCATAATGTTTACTGATCATCTTTACCTCAATTACTTTCTTTTTCCATTTTTTTTTCTTCTTTTTAAGTTGGTGATACTACAATATTACACATCACCTAAAGAAATTGGGGATCATTCTTGCAACTTGCTCTTCCTTCCTATCTTATATTTAACAATCATAAATCTTGTCAATAGTAAAAATGTAGGTTTTTTTTTTTCCTCAAGATAGTTTTATAGTATTTTTTTTCTCATGTTACATACTATTGTTATTGCTCTCACTTGAAAGCTCAGTTTTCCCTTTACATATTTGTCACCGTGACCCTCCAGGACCCAAATATCACCAAGTCATCTGGCTGAAATTTCTCACATGTCTTTCTGAAGCTTTGAAATTGGAAGAATTAATTGTTGCTTTTGTTTTTATTCTCCAAGCAACCAGACTCAAAACTGTACTTACAGAAAAATCCAATGTATTTTTACTCTGAAATTGAGGTAGTGTCAAACAAAACAAAAACACTACTTTTTAAATTTTGTATTGCCTTTCATATGCTGAATACCACATTTTTTTTCATTAGTGTGTGGATAAAATAATATCATCTTTATGTACAAAATTCAGAATATTTCATCTGTAAAAATTCTTGAAATGGAATAGAAGGGAAAAACTAGTACAAAGCAAAATGCTTTTATTATTTTAGCAGCTGAACTATAGGACTTCAGAAATACAGCGTACTAAATAAACTTTCTTATTGGTAGATAACAAGCATTTTCAATCACAAATAATAGCAGGTAGGTTATATCTAAAGCTATGGGTATCATTGCTCTGATTTGTTGCAAAAACTTATAAGTTTATAATTTTAAATAATTTATCCAATTAAATTCATAAGCTTCACATTTTTCTTACCATTACAGTTATTAAGATAATTATATTTATCTTTAGGGATAGTGAAAGTTTGGAAATGAACTGCCAAATGGCACCTTAGGTAGATACTAGTATTTCAAGACAGAATATATAATTTTGCAGATAACGTAACTTTGATTAGATATAAGAGAGAACAAAAGAAAAAGAAAAAAATAACAGATATGAGCATTCTATTCCAAATGAGATATTTCCTTTGAAAATGACAGAGTGATAAGAAGTAATGATAAGAAGACTTTAAGTGATGTACCTTTTCTCAAGTACTAGAATAAATTAATGGCTTAGCATAATTCCAAGTAGGCATTAAGTTCTTTTAGGGGCTGTTTCCTTTTTTTTTTTTTTTAATTATTCTGTGAAGTACAAATCTTAATACCAAAGCTTTATTATCCAGAGTTTCCAGAGCACATTCTGGAAAATAAATTTTAATCAGATAATCCTATGGCCTTTAGAAAATGCAAGGTAACTTTGCATGAATTTAAAATATAAGTGGGTATATATATATATATATATATATATATATATTTTTTTTTTTTTTTTTTTTTTTTTTTTTGTAAACTCTTCATTTCATCACTACTTTAAATTTTTTACTGGCCTCTCTTTCTCTCTTTTCCTGTGTGGGAAGTTACTCTGGAAAAACCTATGTCTTTTTGCATCCATATAAAAGGGATTTTTCACAGGAATGAAGTGCCTTCTATGTTCTGGTAACTTGCTTTTCTTTTTTTTAATACATATTTGTTGAAATCGCTTTAATATATTGTATATATATTGTTTAAATGCAGTTTTGAATGTTTGAAAACTATATCATATTTGGTTTCAAATGACTGCTTTTACAGAGAAAAATAAATGCATGTCTTAATTGTACATACAGTTAAATATTTTTTATTTTGTGATATTAAAACATGTTTTTCTCTTAGAAAATACAGAGGATGGAAAATACAGCTTTTGGGGAATTCTAAACACGGTGTGTAGAGGTTTCTGTGGACACTCCATGGATTATATTTCTGTAATACTGATATACAGAGAATTAAACTGGAAGGTAGATGGTTTTGAATGTAAGGGGTGGGGACAAATCTGATGAATAAAAAAGAAAAAAATGTTGATATATTCTAGCTCTCCACTTTAACAAATGCAATTTATGGTATAAGTTGATATCAGGGTTTTGGTAAGTTTTTATTTGGAAAACTCCTAAAAACTCATGTCTTTAATATGTGAGAATAATAATTCATGGATATGTATGTGTGTGTGTGTGTGTATATATATATATATATACATATGCATTATAGATATGTATATATATGAGAATATATGTGTATATATTCATTCTGTGGTTCATCATTATGTCTTATTTAAAATAATATTTAAATACTTCCTGCGGATTTCAAATGGAGATACAGATCATTAAATATGTAAGAGAGAATGGTGCTTAATAGCATGGTTTTAAAGATTATTTATTTATTTATTTGACAGAGAGAGAGCGCGATCACAAGTAGGCTGAGAGGCAGGCAGAGAAAGAGAGGGGGAAGCAGGCTCCCTGCTGAGCAGAGAACCTGATGCAGGGCTCAATCCCAGGACCCTGGGATCATGACCTGAGCTGAAGGCAGAGGCTTTAACCCACTGAGCCACCCAGGCGCCCAATGGCATGGTTTTAAAGACAAATTGCTGTGTTAGGTTATTGGTTGTACCTCTTTAGTAGTATTAAGAACTTTTACAACTTACCTTTCTGTGTTTCAGTTTTTTCATCTGAATAATTGGATAAATGCACTTAAATACTTAAAAAAAATACCTGGTATGTAATGCAGAAAAAATAAATCTTATTTCCATAGACAATGAAGAGCTTAGTCAGTGATTGGTGAATTTAGTTAATATCTAGTAGGCCTTAGAAAGAAATGCTTGATTTTTTTTCACGTTTCTAGTAAATTCGAATTTGCAAATTATCCTTATTGTTAATATCTTATCTAGATGAAGATGAAAGTTTGAGTTAGCAGCTTGTTAATGAAAGAAAATTATCCTGAGTTAAGGAAAATCAGACCAGGATTAGAAATAGAATTTGTATACCCTGTATTGTCAGATATAGAGCCCTTCCTCCTCTAACAATTCTGTTTCTAAGGTAAAAGCAAGGGAGTGGAAAGCAGTGATAAGTGGTAAAGGAAAAGATGGGGTCCAAGACATTCAGTCAATTTTCACGTTTAGGAGGAGAAATGGTTCCTTGAGAGGATTGATTGATGATTCACAAAAGGTCTTATTCACACGTCAAGAGAAATTTGCATATATATTTTCAATACTTATGCCATAACAACTCTCCACTTTACAGGGAAAGAAAACAGTTCTCAGAGAGCTCAAGCAATATATAAGGTCATTTTCACCATTAAGTAAATAAGAAGATTGAGGCTGAGGAAATTTATGAATTACCATTGTAGAAAATAATAAAAAGCACCAAAAAAACATACTTTCAGAAGCTTAGAATTATAAACATACATAATGTCATAATATACAAGTCCTTTTCTTCCTTTCTTTAATGGCTATTATATGTATATCTTCTCATATTACTACTGTCTTTCCTAACAATAATCTTGGAGTCATCAATTAAAAAGAGGTATTTTAAATTTTGTGAATCATTTTAACATTCAAAGTTTCAAATAAATGTACTAGTTACCATTCTAACTGGATGGAAATTGTTTATATAAAACTACCATACTTCTGCCTTTGCAAATCATACCTTTTAGTATTTCATATATAATTTAGAATGACAGGGAAAAGAGCTATTCTTAATTCATGTTTTTAAAAAGAAAAGTAAAATTCAGAACTAGTAGGCTCTTGTTCTAAATTTAGAACATATAATTTTCTACTGTGTTCAAAAGTTATTTAACTGCAGTTAATAATGTATTATTTACTCTAACATCAGGTCTAAAGAATTGCAACCATTTGGAATGTTATCTACATTTTATCCTAAAACATATTTTTGAAGCCATGCCATCTACAGTATTTTTCTGTAGCTGTTAACATCAATTGAGTCTGCAAAATGCTAAAACATGATTCACTGTGCTCTGCCACCTTTCTGGTCTATGTCGGAAAAGAAATGTCACAGGTTTACATATGAGTAGATCTGTCTACATGACGATCAGGTCTACTGATTAAATCTAATTTTGAATGTCTGATCAAGCCAGAATATTTCTGGCTTTCCTTTGTCCAAGGGCGGGGGTGGGGGGGGGTGGGGAGGTAGGGGGTGGGGAGTGGCCTCTTCTTCTACCTCCAAGGGATTTACATGATCCCTTTTTGAAGATTTGTCATGGTCTTTTGTTTAGCAAAATGCGTTGATAAGCAACACAGGGTGTAAAATTTGTGCATGTGAAGGATATTTTGCATGTACCATGGAGCTGTATTTCCCTAGATTTGAAATTAAGTGAATATTGGGAGCAAGAAACCTGTGAAAAGGGAAAAAGAGACCTTTCTAGCTGCTCCACAAAATAATCTGTTCTGCAGGCCAATGGATTAAGAGGCAGATTCAGAACTCAGACTTTATGGTTTAAACCTGGCTCTACTCTCCCCTTGCTCTGTGATTTTAGGTTCCTAAGAATTTAAATTTTGTTAAAATGGTATCTTACTTACTGATCCTACATGATTTGTTCATCTTTTTAGTAACAGAAGATAGGAATTGCAAAGAAAAACAATTGATACATATATCACAAACAGCAAAAATTGCAGATTTCTTACTTTATTCCAAAAAGTAATTCCCAGAGGTTTTTGAGATTCTTAATATGTGACCATTTATAGACTATTTAGCTCTATTATAATTGCCTTTTGTTATATTCACTACTCATTATTTTAACAAGTTATGTTAACATTTATTAAGTGAACATCCAAATTTTATGTGAACATTTATTATTCTTACATTGATATTAATATAAACAAAAAATAATACAGAACTACAATAATTCACATAACTGGATTTGGAGAAAAGGACACGGACAAATCTGTACAATCATATACAAAAGGGCACGTAGTAAGTTCTGTATAACTTGTACACTCCAAATAGAATGAAAGAGATGTTGTATCAATATACAGTTCAAAAATAGTTGGTTTAGGGGGCTTGCTGAAACCTCTCCGGTGACCTGTTTGCTTAATCTATAGCTTAGACACTGGGCATCTACAATTGTTTTAAAATTATTCAACCAGGATTTTTGCAAAATCATATTCCTTGGATTAAAGACTTACAGTTTGTTTAATGCTCTTAAAAATGTGAAAACATTACCCAATCTATTACTGAAATCAGAGAAATATATACATACTTATTTTCCCTTTGTTAAAAATGATATTTCACACATCAATTCTAGATACATTTCTTACATCTATTCAAGAATAAAAGCTCTGAATTGCAAAGAGAACAATCAATATTCTGTAATAATTTGATGGCAATTCTAACTGAATTGTATAACAATACATTGTTTCACTACAAACTTTGGCTTATGACATTTTCCACTATTTGGAGTTTTTGTTCTTGTATTCCATAATCCTAGAAGTAAACGAATTCAAAGAACATCTTTGGGAATGCCTGGCTGACTGGACTATCTTCCAGCAGAAAATCTTTGGTGGTCATCAGTAGTTAGCTACGTTTATGACTTTATCTCCCAGTACTCTAAAATCCACAGTGATCATGTTTACAGCATGTACTAAATACTGACATCTCTTCTACATCAAAGGTTTTGTTACAATTTTGCCCCAAATGTACAAAAGTCATCTACTCATAAAAAAAAAAAAAAATCTAGCAAATCTTTCACAATGGAGTACATATATAAAATTATGTTAATCTATTTCAAAATCTTTTTTTTTTTAAGATTTTTTATTTATTTGACAGAGAGATCACAAGTAGGCAGAGAGGTAGGCAGATAGAAATGGGGAAGCAGGCTCCCTGCTGAGCAGAGAATCCAATGTGGGGCTCGATCCCAAGACCCTGAGATCATGACCTGAGTTGAAGGCTAAGGCTTAACCCTCTGAGCCACCCAGGTGCCCCTCTATTTCAAAATCTTAATAATATAATATGACTTTCTCATTTTAAATTTATTAGATTAAAAATTATTATCCTCAACACAATTTGAATATTATATTTGTATGAAAACATTATCCTGTTTTCCTGGTAGTTTTGCTTTGTGAGGGATCATGGGGGCAAAATTGTAGGAACGGCCCTCCAATGAAACTCTTTTTAAATTTCTTCCATCTTAATTCACACTTCCTGGTTTCAGAGGAAGATTATATGCATATGCCCAGGGAAAAGATTAAGTGTATAATCTAGATTGATAGATATGTTACCAGTCATTTAATCAGAAAGTATCCAAGGGATCAAATAATATATATCTTTTTTTTTTCAAGTAAGTGGGATATTTTCTTTAAAGATTTTATTTATTTATTTTAGAGAGAGGAAGAGAGAGAGAGAGTGAAGGGAGG
Source organism: Lutra lutra (assembly GCF_902655055.1). NCBI lineage: Eukaryota > Metazoa > Chordata > Mammalia > Carnivora > Mustelidae > Lutra > Lutra lutra. The sequence goes on from NC_062289.1 coordinate 42,265,242, forward strand.
GGGAGAGGGAGAAGGAAAGACTCTCAAGCAGCCACTCCACTGTGCCCAAAGCCCCAAATGGGGCTCAGTCACAAGAACCTGAGATCATGACCTAAGCCGAAGCCAAGAGTTGGATGCTTAACCAACTGAGCCACGCAGGTAGCCCAAGATGGATATTTTTATTTCCTTCCTTATTTATTTGAAAGATTTTATTTATTTAGTTGAGAGAAAGAGAAAGCAGAAGCTGGGGGGTGAGTGGCAGAGACGGAGAAGCAAGACTCCCTGCCAAACAAGGAGCCCAAAGACTGGCTTGTTCCCAGGACCCTGAGATCATGTCCTGACCCCAAGGCAGATACTTAACCAAGCCACCCAGGCACCCCAAGTGGAGGATTTTTAAATCTTGTAAAGAACCTGTTTTTAGGGATGAAAAGTTGGGAACTGGCCTATGATAAAATTTTCAAAAACACAGTAGATGTTGGGGCACCTGGGTGGCTCAGTTGGTTAAGCTTCTGTCTTTGGCTCAGGTTACGATCTCAGGGATCAAGCCCCAACTGGGGCTCCCTAGTTAGCTGGCCTCCTTCTTCTTCCTCTGCTGCTACCCCTGCTTGTGCTCACTCTCTCTCTCTAGTTCTATCTAAAACAAATAAATAAAATCTTTTAAAAAATGCAATAGATGTTAGCAACACCTGGTAAAATCATATGGTTACTTTACTCATGAAACATACTAGGAAATATATACACATCTTCTCAAAGAGGATGGATGAGTTGAAAATCCACATGGAATAAAATTGCTCCCAAACCAGTGCCTATCTGTATTATAATGGGCATATTCTGGTCAAGTGTAAAGAGAAACACACAGAATTTACAGAGACTACAAACTCTGGACCCAGCCGGGATGTCCAAAAGCATTAGACTTTCAGGGCTTTCCCACCTTTACCTCTTCTCCCTCACCCCTTCCATCTCTTTGTCCTGCTTCTTCCACTGGAAGGTGTTTACAGTTTTCTAATGTTGAAGGGAAGTTTACAAAGGCTGAGAAATGAGGGAAAGAGGTGGGTGGAAGAGAAGAAATCATTTGTTTCCTAGGAAAAGAAACAAAAGAAAAAGAGTAGCGACAGTTTGGAAGTACGGCTGGCCAATATCACGTGACAAATGGAAACACTGTCAATGCAGCGTCCATATTTATGGCTCCTTCTCTCATATTTACTACATGAGGTCACCATCAATTTAAGAAAAGACTCATCTGTCAAGCAGTGGCACCAGTTTTGTGAAGCTGTTGGCAATTGCTGTGAAAAAGTTAAAATGTTTCTATTCCTAGGAACTTGCTTTCCAAAGCAGATTGTGAAACTGTGAAGACAATCTCTAGGGAAGACTTGAAACAATGTATCTACTGAAAGCATTTTCACTCAATTCAGGGAGTGTTGTGAAAATCAGGGAGAATTGAGAACTAGTCAAACGGAGCAGAAGTAAGAATATCCTAATGGCCGTACTGGGTGTGTTGTGAAAGGAGCTCTGACCGTCTCAGTTTTCAGGGGAATATAATGCGATTTGGTCTATTCTGTATACCTGGCTTGGTGGGATCTTTGACTTGATTACTTGTTTACTGTAGTTTAATTATTTGAGCTGTTAGGTCTGATTTTTTGAATCAGGAGGAGTCAATACCATTCTGCTCTGGAGTTAGAAAATAAAAAGTCAGTCAACATTTAAGAACTAGACACAAGGAGGGAAGAACTATTTCACTGTCTTTACAGTAACTAAAGAAAAAAATAAAATTTTGAAACTCCTCCAAACTACCAAACCTTAAAAAATACATATTAGTTTAGAACACAGTATGCATTATCTTCCCAATTATGTTCTGGTTGTTAAAGGGAATGATATCTGTTTACTTCAGAATCTAAGGTACACAGGACCTTTTCAATGCATATTTTTCAGTTGATAGATGAATGATTTATTAATTTATGCTCGATGGAGATATATAAAGCTAAGGTACACCTTTCAGTTAGTGGGGTCCAATGCAATTTTTGAAAGAATTACCAAATGGTTAAACAGCAACTTTGGTCTGGATTGTAGGAGACACTGCTCATGTGACGGTTTAGGTAATCTCCGGTCCCACTGCTGACCATTTGGGTCCGGCCATCATAACTAGGGGCAGGGGCGGCCTTACTGCTCCTCATCTCATGTGCAGCCCATGTGCTCTTGCCTCTCACTGGGGGCCCCTCCTGTGGATAATGAGGCTTTGGGTACTACACAATGCACTTTGGTACCCATGTATGTAGCACCCATAAGAACAAGCGATTTAACATGCCATGAGAGCAACTTTGCCTCAGGAAAAAGGAGCCAGTGAATAAGTCTTTTTTTTTTTTTTTTTAAATCACTATGTGGATTGTCTTAAAACATAGTTTCTTATTTTCCTAGCAGAGTCCCTCATGACCAAATCATCACCACCACTTAGCAGCAGTTTCAACAGTATCAACTTTCTAACTCTTCCTTTCTCCTTTCTTCTCCCTCCCTCCCTTTGGGTTTGTACTCTTTATTAAAATGATACGTATCTTTACTTCAATATCTGTGTTCTGGGAAAGCCAGGCTGAGGCATGGGAATGAGATTTGAGAATTTCAGTACTGAATTTGGGAATCCTTTCTCATGTGTGAATGTGTGTGTGTGTGTGTGTGTGTGTGTGTGTGTGTGTGTGTGTGTGTGTGTCTGTAGTGCTTTGAGTATAGTTTAAAGCTTAAAAAATAAATACAAAAGCAGTACCCCATTTTCGAAGCAAATATAATAGTTTTTAAGATCATTCAAGTTACAGGAGCAGCTGGGTGGCTCAGTCAATTAAGTGTCTAACTCTTGGTTTCAGCTCAGCTTGTGATCTCAGGGTGGTGAGACTGAACCCCATGTCAGGCTTCATACTCAGCGTGGAGCCTGCTAGAGTTTCTTTCTCCTTCTGCCCCTCCCACTTGTGCACATGTGCTCTCTCTTTCTCAAATAAATTAATTAAAAAAAAAGATCATCTGAGTTACATATATTACCACTAGAAACATGAATTTAACTCTGAGTTTAACTCTACAACAAGCTTAGAAACGTTCACAATAATCTTGGATGTACATCTTTGTTATTCTTTGATACATTCTTCTTATTTCATTATATACTTATACACACATATATGTATGTATATACACAGGTATATGTATATGTAGTCCAGAAATTAAAAAACATAAATGTATTAGAAGGGTTTATTAATATAAAATTTACAGGATAACTTAATAGATTACATCTTCACTTAAGTGTTTCTCCTTCAACCCTGACATGTACTTCCATTTGAAAGAAGCCCTATAAGTACCACTCTTGTCTTCTCTCTACCCCTGTATTCATTTTGTTCTTTTGGAGGTAGAATAATCTCTATAATAACTAGAAAAAGAAAAACAGATGCCCCTTGTTCTTTTCTCTTTTTTTACTTGAGAGCAAAGATCTTTGGAAGAAAATGCTCCCCTTAACTCCCAATCAGCTCAGCATGCTGTACGTGAGTACAGCAGAATTGTCACATTCCCATACTGTAGATGACTAATTATAGCAAAACTCTGTGGTTCATTATTAGGGAACACATTGTTCCTGTATACTTTAGCTGTGCTGTCCAACCAAACCTTTCTCAGTAATGAGGGTGATTCTTTTGGACTTCACCTATGCTTCATTGGGGTGTGGCAAAATGAATATACTGCTGTTATGGACATTAATTAGGACTGATAATTAAAATTAAGATTATAGTAATGACTATCACATATTAGGTGAGTTCTATTTAGCAAACATAAAAGCTATTTAATTATTAACATCTCCATTTTACAGAAACAAAAAGTTTAAAAAAATAAGTAAAATTTTCAAAGTCACAATGCCTATAAAGAAGCAAAAATTCAAACTTACTGTTTTTCTACATAAAATTATACATAACATTAAATTTTAAAGACATTTCTGTAGAGAACCTAGTTCTTGTGGTCCAGGTACACTGCTTTTTCTAACTCTATATGTGATTTACTGATTTAGATTGATCAATTGTTGACATACACACTAAATTATCTCACTAAGATATCAGGTCTCTCAAATAATCTATTGAAAAATGCAAAATTTTAAATACTTAAGGTCTTCCAAGACGGTAACCACATGATGCACACCTCAGTTTTTAAATGAATTTATCTGGCAGACTTATTCTAAATTCTTATTTTGAATAGCTATGACATTTAGTTATTTCCATTTTTAAATATAATTAATGTAACATTGTTATTTTCTGAGGAATAATTAGCCAAAATAGTTGTTTCTAGATAGAACAGGAGTCAAAAATTATCACTTGTTTTTATGGGGTCACACATCCAAATCAGTAATGAGTCCTACCATTAAATAAAAATTTCAATATATAACTGAGAAAAATGCAATATAAGGCACTCCCCAAGGTTAATTATTTCATAGTGATATTAACAAGGAACATAATTTTGTTACATCTCATTGTTTAGAAAATGTTTTCTAGATGTATAGTTTTTCTATTCTTTAATGGATCATTCCAGAGCGATCTGATTTTTTAACCAGTTTTATGATACAAAATTAGTCTTTAGTTCTCTAGATTATATCACATTCATATATTTTATGTTTCATTTAATGATTTCTTATAATTCATTAATTTAAAGAGCAATGTAAAGTTTTATGTCATACCTACTACTTTTGTGATAAAATAAGAGTATATTAAAACAATTATTTTGCAGCGATAAATATTTTGGGTGCTAACCTTACATGATTATAAAGGAAATGTCTCCCAAAGTTCAGTAACTAATATCAGATGCATACACACAATTAGGACATGACGGTGCATTCAGTGCATTTTAACAAGCATGATAAAGAACTATTAACATGGAAGTACTAAAGAAGACACCTACCTTGGACCTGGTGGTGGAAGGTGGTGGTGATTTCCTTAAATTCATCATTTAAAAGCTTTAAATATAATAAAAAATTAGTTTATAAGTTTATTATATTACCTTTTCTCTAGTAGGAGTAAGCTAAGGAGGTTAGCTTTGAATAATTTAATTTTTGGGGGGATAGTTTAATTTTTTTAAAAAAGTGTATTGTTAGTTCAACAAAAGTCACACATCCTCTCTTTTAAACACAGTTTTGTGCATTTGATACTGGTGACATGCCTTTTTCTGGCAATATACAGAAGATGTCTTTAGCCTGTATAGAAAACTCAAGAAAAGCAAATGTGATCTGCACATGACACTGTCACTTATACCACTTCTGTAATTTTCAGTCAGTCTGCTTTCCTTTTCTTTAAAACTGCAGTTCAGAGAAAGACAATTATCATATGATCTCACTGATATGAGGAGTTTGAGAAGCAAGACAAAGGTTCATAGGGGAATGGAGGGGAAAATGAAACAAGATGAAACCAGAGAGGAAGACAAATCCTGAGAAATTCTTAATCTTAGGAAACAAACTGAAGGTTGCTGGGAGGGAGGGAGGTTGTCAGGGATAGGGTGGCTGGGTGATGGACATTGGGAAGGGTATGTGCTATGGTGAGTGCTGTGAATTGTGTAAGACTGATGATTCACAGACTAGTACCCCTGAAACAAATAATGCATTATATGTGAATAAATAAATTACAGTTTAGCTATCAGCCCCCTAATAGCTGAGCATCTGTATGTAACCTATCAAGGTAAAATGTTGAGCACTAATCATGTTTCTGATTTATGGCAAAGTCACTGGCTTAACTGGAATTATTCCTTAAAGTTTTAAGTGTCTTCCTAACAAGTATCTTCCTAACAAGTGACTCTAAAACTAGTCACAGCTTCTGAGTTAAATCTTATCGCATTGACTATTGGTGCCTGTGTTACATCATGCCATTCTGTTTGTCACTAGAAATAAAGGAAATCAATGAGAAAATAGAAATGATATTTGAGAACGATAAAGCATATTTTTTTATTTTTATGTTTTTAAATAGGATCATTCAAAGTTTTCTATGGTGAGTTGATTTGATGAACATTTATTTTAAGAGTCAAAGGGAACTTAGTAATGCATTTATGTAAAACTAATGCTCATAATTAGCTTATGTTATGCAGTGCCCTCAATAAATAAATGACAGTTTTGAGCTGAGGCACATTTTTGCTGCTATTTTGCTAAATATTTGTAGAAAAAATGATTTGAATCATTTGCAAGTTATATAAGCCATTAGTGATTATGGCCTAAGGTATTAACTGAAAGTTATTTAAGTAATTTCCAAAGCCTGGTCCACAGTAGGCTAGGCATTAATCATCTGTTATGTCTTTTATAAACACGGAAGCAATTAAGTGAAAATTGCCAGGTTTACATAGAAGACATTATTATTGGCAATTATAGTATTAGAGGATAACTAGTGATTTAAATTTTCTTGAAGAATAAAAATCTATACCACATTATAATGGCTCTTTTCTGTAGTATAAGACTAAGCAAATTACACAAATATAAGAGGGGATTTGCAACAATATTCATGATCCTGGAATAAAAACAGTCACAATACAACAGTAAATGTGATGCAATCTCCTTTAAAATATAATATAAAACAAAATACGTATGAATGTGTTAATTTTAGAAATAGTGGATTTGGGGAGAGAGTGATTTTATAGACTTCTTGAATTCTGAGTGAGGGCACCATAGTGCAATTGTGATAATCCACTCCTTAAAAGCACAAATCTGGGGGTACAAAATGATATGTATATTAGAAAACTCAAGGGTTTTAAATCACTTGAAATGAAATCATTCATAATATTTACACATAATTTTAGATAGATTTTAATGTTTTTACATTATTCAGTGGCATAGTAAGTAAAGTCATGTTGTCAAAGAAAAACCTATCTAATTTATACCCATTTGGTTTAGTTATCATCTAAAAGCAAAAGTTATAGCTATGTTCAGTTGTGGAAATTTAAGTTAAAATTTGTGCATATAAACATGGAGTTAAAAAAAAAAAAAAAAGACTGAAAAGGAAGTTAGTTTGTATGTCAGCATGGTGCAGGTTGGTCCAAGAAAGGTTTCTCTAATCAGGGTGGAGGGAAATTTATCTAAACAGTTCCTACTATGGACCTTAAACTGTCAGAGCATTTTGAATTGTTGATTGATGACAGCATCTGGAAAACTGAGCTAGGTGTTTCACACATATCTCTTTGTGTCTTTTAACTTCAGACATCATTCGAAAAAATGAGAAAATTCATCTTTTTTAGTGTTCTACACTTGACTGAAATATATTTTTCATGGTTTAAGGGCTCATGAAAAAAAACATAGTCGAGAAAAAAGAAACTTTTTCTAAGGAATTGGAAGGAAAGTCTTCTCATTAAATAGCTACTTTGTGCAAACTAAACAACTTGCAAAAAAATCTATTCTTTTGGAGATACAAGTTGTTTTCTTTGTTAATATGGTTGCAGGCTATAAATTCCTAGTTTTCTTCCCATTTCCTTTGCAAAAACCTATGAAGACACTTGGGTAAAATAAACAAAAGCAATAGACCATAATGATAATGATTAAAAATATGCAAAGGTTTGGCAAATTTCTTTGCTTCCTGCCATAACAATGAAGCTTGGCTAGAAGTATAACTTGCTGTATATTTTGAAATGAATCAGCATGTTCAGCAAGGAAGGAGGTGAGTTGTGAGTTTATTCACACTCTACTGTGCCTTGACACTGGTAGTTCTGAAAAATCCAGAAAATCCAGAAAAACAGAAAATTAATACCTACTTTCAGCAGGAAAATTCTGTCTCTTTATCTTTTTCATTCATTCTTTTTTCCTCCACTATTCATTCAATCATCTTTGCATTCACCAGATATTCCTCGAGTGCCTCCTTTGTTCAAGGCACTCTGAAAGACACCAGGAATACAGCAATAAATAATAAAGTCCTCCTACTTACCACATGAAGCCTAATGTCTGGTTGAGCGGTACTGAAAATATGAATATAAGTGTGGAAAGTGTTATAAATTATGAAAATACAGGGTGCTCTGAGAGTATGTGGCAGAGCCTATCAACTTATTTTTTGGCCACCTACTCAGAAAACCATACCTCTCATGATATAACATGAACCACTAACAATGTCCATCAGGAGATACATATTATTAATATAATATAATAATGTATTTGGTAAGTTCATTTTTCTTCCTATATGTTATATGTTAAAAATATTTGTAAGGAGAGCCTGGGTAGCTCAGTTGATTAAATGTTTGTCTTCTGCTCAGGTGATGATTTCAGGGTCTGGGATCAGGTATCTTCCCCCCTACCCCTGCATCGGGCTCCTTGCATGATCGGGCTCCTCCCTCTACTCCTCTCTTCCCCCTCATGCTCTCTCTTTCTCAAATGAATAAAATCTTTAAGAAAAAAATTTTTAATAAATTTCAGTGAGACAGGATTGGCATTATAGAACATAAACCTGGTGATGAAGAAGACAAATTTGAGAATATAGCAAAATTGTATACATTGTGGGCAATTATGAGAAAACCAAAAAATGTATAGAAAAAAATTAGAAAGATCCAATATATAAAAGATTTATTACTGAAACCAGAAAAAAAATGGCAGGAGCAAACATCAAATCTATAAGAGAAACTGCCCTAAACTGGACAAATACCTTTACCTTCAAATCATATCTTAGAAATATGAATAATCAATGTCTAGATTAAAAAATTAAACCTGACAAGGAAAAATATGAAGAAAATATGGAAACAACCATCAAAACAACAGCAAAAACAAAAACAAAAAGCAGAAAATAAAGGTAAAAGATCCTAGAGTAGCATCAAGGTTGCCATTCAAGAATGTCAGAGCTGGGTATACATCATTGTTTTAGGCAACCAAAAGTCAGTCTCATTCAATATTCCTTTGGCTATTCGAGGTCTTTTCTGGTTCCATATAAATTTTAGGATTATTTGTTCCATTTCTTTGAAAAAAATGGATGGTACTTTGATAGGAATTGCATTAAATGTGTAGATTGCTTTAGATAGCATAGACATTTTCACAATATTTATTCTTCCAATCCAGGAGCATGGAACATTTTTCCATTTCTTTGTGTCTTCCTCAATTTCTTTCATGAGTACTTATAGTTTTCTGTGTATAGATTCTTAGTCTCTTTGGTTAGGTTTATTCCTAGGTATCTTATAGTTTTGGGTGCAATTGTAAATGGGATTGACTTCTTAATTTCTCTTTCTTCTGTCTTGTTGGTGTAGAGAAATGCAACTGATTTCTGTGCATTGATTTTATATCCTGACACTTTACTGAATTCCTGTACAAGTTCTAGCAGTTTTGGAGTGGAGTCTTTTGGGTTTTCCACATAGAGTATCATATCATCTGCGAAGAGTGATAGTTTGACTTCTTCTTTGCCGATTTGGATGCCTTTAATTTCCTTTTGTTGTCTGATTGCTGAGGCTAGGACTTCTAGTACTATGTTGAATAGCAGTGGTGATAACAGACATCCCTGCTGTGTTCCTGACCTTATCGGAAAAGCTTTCAGTTTTTCTCCATTGAGAATGATATTTGCGGTGGGTTTTTCATAGATGGCTTTGATAATATTGAGGTATGTGCCCTCTATCCCTACACTCGAAGAGTTTTGATCAGGAAGGGATGCTGTACTTTGTCAAATGCTTTTTCAGCATCTATTGAGAGTATCATATGGTTCTTGTTCATATGATCTCCCTGATATGAGGGAGAGGAGATGCAACATGGGGGGTTAAGGGGGTAGGAGAAGAGTAAATGAAACAAGATGGGATTGGGAGGGAGACAAACCATATGTGACTCTCAATCTCACAAAACAAACTGAGGGTTGATGGGGGGAGGGGGGTTGGGGGGGTGGGGTTATGGACATTGGGGAGGGTATGTGCTATGGTGAGTGCTGTGAAGTGCGTAAACCTGGTGATTCACAGACCTGTACCCCTGGGGATAAAAATATATTATTGTATTGTAAAATAAATAAAAAAGAAAATATTAATAACCATATATATATATATGTATATATATAATATGTTTATAAAAAATAAAATTTAAAAAATAAAGTCAGTCTCAAATTTTCAGATTTTGGGAAAATATGTTACCCACCCATTTAAAAAAACTCCCTAAAAAAACTCCCTTAAAAAACATCCAAATCTATGAGAAATTAATATGGAAATATTAAAATTGGTAAAGCCATGCTAAAAATGATCATAAATAATTAAGCCAAGTGAATAAGGTAGGAACAGGAAAATAAATATAGTTACCTTAATTTTAGGACTAAATAATGCTATCTATTAGAGGACAAAGAAATACATAGGAAATTTAAAGAGAGGATTAATTATTCTTTTAAATGAGAAAATGAAAGCAAAAAAACCTAATTTTTTTAAATTAAAGTGCTAACTATAAAACAAAGCAAATAAATAACTTTTGAAAAGTAAAGTTATTGCTTTGTGATTTATAATTTGATAAATGTATTTCTAAAAAATAACTTGGAAAACAAATTTTTAGCTAAAGTTTGTTCAAATTAAACATATTCCAAATTATTTCAGAATTATTTTTCCAGCAAAAAACTTTAAAAAATTAGATATGACAAAATGTTATGGTTTAAATTCTGTTTATAGGAAGCAAACATTTGAGATTATATGAAAATACCAAATTGGGAAATTATCTGCTTCTAAAGAATTAGACTAAAACAAAATGATGTTAAGAATGCAAAGCCAAAGTGCTATATATTTAGAAATCTGTACCTGATTAAAGAAAAAATGACAATATTAATAGTAGGCAGAAATAATAGAAGAAGAGAAGCACAATTGGTGATGAATAAAAAACAAATTTGTTCTTTTATGCACCAAAGAATAGACATGAAATTAAAAACAACTGTTAGCCATTTAAAGATGAACCAACAGATTTCCGATTTTACTGGCACATTTTAACACATTATCATTATTTTACTCTATATAAAAATATATAATTTTTTTAAAAGATTTTATTTATTTATGCATAACAAAGAGATAGCAAGAGAGGGAACACAAGCAAAAGGGAGCTGGAGAGGGAGAAGCAGTCTGGGATCATGACCTGAGCCGAAGGCAGAGGCTTAACTACTAAGTCACCCAGGAGCCCCAATAAAATATGGAGGATCTGGTCAATCTAATCAACATAATGAAACTAACTAATATGGAAATCCTTAACCTTTACTCACATTTTACATCTCCCTTTATATGTTCAATGGGCTATTTACATAATATTTCTTTAAAATATTTGGAGAATGATACTCTCAAAGAATTTTTAAAAAATTAGAAACTAGGACAGTCAAAAAGTAATAAATGAATAAAAAATGAACTTTTTATTCAGCAAACAGATTATTTGTATTAATAAAAATAGAATATTTCTTATTATTATAGTGAAACTACAAATAATTATATCTTGAGGAAAAACCTGAATAATGTAGATTAAAATTTATAGGCAGGTAGGTGTGCCTAGGTTGCTTGTTAGGTTGAGCGTTTGACTCTTGGTTTGGCTCAGGACGTGATCTCATGGGTTGTGAGATGGAGCTGTCATCAGGCTCCACACTCAACAGGGAGTCTTCTTAAGGAATCTCTCCCTCTGCCCCCCTCCCCGCAAACTCATGATTGCTTGGTCTCTTTCTCTCTCTGTCTCAAACAAATGAATAGATCTAAAACAAACAAATAAACAAACAAACAAGGGCAGTGGCTAACTCATCTCTAAACTTTTCATTACTAGTGCCAGTCAGTAAACTAGATTATTTCAAGACATGACTTAGAAAGAGAACTATAAACATGTTCTAGTTAAAAAAGAAGACAATAATAAAAACTGTTATAAATTAATAAGAATAGAGAAAGCATTGCCACATCTACGGTTTTATTTCTTAAGCCAAAATTGGACAAAAATAAATTCCTGGAAAATATAATCAAGAAGAAAAGAGCGAAATGTTCTTAATTCACACTCACTGGCAGCATTTCAGGTGATCTACAAACATCAACTGTAAAGGAAGAAATTACTAACGGAAGAATTTCCACTTCGGGTTTTTTATTTTGTGAAAAAAATTAGATACTTATTGTGAACAAAGATAATGCTTCTTTGCAAAGAAAGTAGGGTTAGTGTTGAATTCTGCCAAGCAGGGATGTTATTGAAAAGTGTAGAAATGTTGTATACTTTTTGGTAGGTGTGTTTTATGGCTGTATTCAATATTTGTATAACTGCATATGTTCACATTTGCACCTAGAGAGATTTCAAAGTGCTTTACAATTTTGGTTTGCTTAGTTCTAGATGGTTGGTTATTAAATTATACAGTGGATTTATAAAACAGATTACAAAAAGGAAACAATAGAAAACAGTCTCTCTTGGAATAGAGTTTTGCTGCAACTATAATTACATTGTGCCAATGATTTATTTTTCATAGCGATGTCTTTGAAACTCTATTCTTAACCTTCTTGCACACTTTTTTCCTAGACCATGTTATGCACATTCATTATTTTAACATACATTGATAAATCCTGATTATAACCAGTTTAGTCTTATACCTGGGGGATTCAGCATTTGCAGTTGGAAGTTCTCAGAGTGTCTCATTTTTGATATACCTCAAATACGGCGTAACACTAGCCCACTCTCCCCAAATCTGTATTTCCTTCAGTATTTGCTTATACAGTAAGTATAATCACCACTCACCAAAGATAGGAATCTGGCCATTATCCTAAATGTCATTCTTTCTGTTACCAATCTTACAAATCAAGTTAAGTTTATGATTATATCCTAAAAACATTACCTTCTTTTTTTTTTTAAACATTACTTTCTTAAGTTATTTTTTATTCCATATTCCCACTGCAATGTCAAGAATTGCTCATGTGGTTATCTTCACCCCAAGCCTGCAAATCTTCTAACTGATCCTCCAGACTGCTTCCGCCATTATTATTTCTGTCCTCCAAAGACAACGCTCAAAGCTCCCCAGCATTTCAGACATGTTCCTCCAATACTTTCCCTTGTTTGCCTTGATAAACATTCCCCATCCATTGTTCTCTTGACTCTCTAGACTTATCAAATTGCTTCTTGTCCTGGTACTGTTCTCTCTCATCCCCCTAATATCGAACTTCCTGTTCTTTCCTGAAATGTCCTCATCCTTGCTCTGCATTCCTCAAAGCTGTGCAAGCATTCTCTGTAAAGCTCTCTTTAACTTCTTATATAAGCAGGGTAAGTAACTCTTTCTTTCTTTTATGTGATATTTTTTATTAACCACCAAGCTTCCTTGGTTACATGGTCCTCTTCTGCTATGTTTGATTCTACATAAATTTATGTCTGCATAACGTTTGGCTACCACGTGAACTGAGGCTTTAGTATACATACAGTCAGTCCAGTAGAAATAATTTTAAATAGAATATTAGGTGTTGAGGTTAGAAAAAGTAAAAGCAGGCAAATGAGAGTGTTTCAATTCAAGCATTGAGAGAAATAAAGATAGCTGCACTTATTTGTAGCCTTCTTTGTAGCCTTATTCTTAGACTTCAGCTGAGGAGGGTATTTGGAAACAACAGCCAAGAGCACCTGCTTAAACATGAACTCATCATACACAAAGCTCAGATTATACTCAAATATGTTTTTGCTTCTCCTGATCTATGCTTTCCACACAGTATTTCTGACCATTCAACGGGTATAAGAAACATCCTGCTGTAGTCTTCTTACCACACACTTTTCTCTTTGTTGAGATGTCCTATGAAGAGCAAATTCCTCAAGAGACTTGAATCCAAAATGTTTTGAGATTTTTATATCAAGTCAATTTTATAACACTTAAATTGGCTTTCATTGTGTTAATCAGAAAAATCTTCAGAGGTATTTGCCTATTTTTTCCATTGAAACTCCTTTAAAGACAAATTTGCCTTCCCTTCTTTCAGTTTTTTTTAATATATATTTTAGCTATCTGAAAAAAGGTTTATGTTATATTTTGTGTTTAATCTGCTTGTTTACTTGTTTTTATTAATTACAAAAATCTATTATTAATCTCCCAGTATAAAATTTACAAATGTAATTGTACTCCTGGGTCTCTAAGTAGTCAAACTAAAGGGAAGTTATTAGGAAAAAAAAAAGGAATTTCATTTCATTTATTTTAAGTAAGGTATTTTAATATACATTTTTCAGAAGTTCTTTTTCTTATCTTTTTTTTTTCTTTTTTAGGTTGGCTTGTTGTCTATGTGCTAAATGCAAGTATGTTCCCTCACATGAAAAAACGGACTTTGTTGATGTGATTTATGATCTTGGGATGAGGAGAATACCCTGTGTTATCAAGGTGGCCCAATAGCATAACAGGGTCATCACAACGGAAAGAGGAATATAGGACAGTTAGTTAGAGATATGAAAGCAGAAGAGGCCAGAGAGACATCTGTAGATGCAAATGACCTCCAGAAGCTGGAAAAAGCAAAGGAACAGATTCTTCCCTAAAGCTCCCAGGAGGAATGCAGCCCTGCCAATACCTTGGTTTTAGGATTCTGGGCCTCCAGAGCTCTGAGATATGAATCTGTATTGTCCTGAACCACTAAGTTTGTGGCAATTTCTTAAAGTGGCACTAGGAAACTAGACCATGATCAATACTATAATGATAATTATATATACATATATATAATTATATATATATTATAATTATAATACTATAATTTATATAATACTATATAAATTATAATACTATAATTTGTTATATGTTTTCAGATTATGGAAATTGTTTTACAAAGCATAGATAAAAGAACTAATAGGTATTGAATACTTCAAGGTACCAGAAATGACAAAGCTACACATTTTGCCAAACTTATCTATTTTTATCTTTAAAATTTCATGAGATAGAGCTTATCTCCAGTTTAATAGTGAACATTTGGTAATGAACAACACCAAAAAAAATTAAATTAAAAATGTACACAGTTAGGGAGGAGTCAAGATGGCGGAGAAGTAGCAGGCTGAGACTACTTCGGGTAGCGGGAGATCAGCTAAATAGCTTATCTAAAGATTGCAAACACCTACAAATCCAACGGGAGATTGAAGAGAAGAAGAACAGCAATTCCAGAAACAGAAAATCAACCACTTTCTGCAAGGTAGGACTGGCGGAGAAGTGAATCCAAAGCGACGGGAAGATAGACCGCGGGGGGAGGGGCCGGCTCCCGGCGAGCGGCAGAGCAACGGAGCAAAATCAGGACTTTTAAAAGTCTGTTCCGCTGAGGGACATCGTCCAGAGGCTTAACTGGGGTGAAGCCCAGGCGGGGTAAGCGCGGCCTCAGGTCCCGCAGGGTCGCAGAAGGATCGGGGGTGTCTCAGTGTCGCAGAGGTTACCGGTGTTGGAGCGGGGAGGCCGGCTGCAGAGACGGAGCCAGGGAGTGACTCTCAGCTCAGGGTTGCCTTGAACCGGTCGCAGGCTCGGTCAGCTCGGAGCGCGGCCGGAGGCCAGGGTGACGGGAGTCATTTGGCGCTGTTCTCTGAGGGCGCACTGAGGACTGGGGCCCCGGGCTCTCGGCTCCTCCGGGCCGGAGACCGGGAGGCCGCCATCTTTATTCCCGTCCTCCGGACTCTACGGAAAGCGCTCAGGGAACAAAAGCTCCCGAAAGCGAACCCGAGCGGATGACTCAGCGGGGCCCCGGGTAAGGGCGGTGCAACTCCGCCTGGGGCAAAGACGCTTGAGAATCACTACAACGGGCCCCTCCCCCAGAAGATCTATGGGAAACACAGCCAGGACCAAGTTCACCTACCAAGGAGAACGGCGGAATTCCAGAGGAGAAGAAAGCAAAGCACGGAACTCATGGCTTTCTCCCCATGATTTTTTAGCCTTGCAGTTAATTTAATTTTTTTTTTTCTTTTTCAATTTTTTTTTCTTTTTCTCTTCTTCTGCTAAATTTTTTTTAACTTTTACCGTTTTCTTCTTTTTAACGTTTTTTAAATAGTTTATCTAATATATATATATTTTTTCCTCTTTTTATATTTTTTCTTTATCGGCTTTCTTTTTTTTAATAGTTTTTTTTTTCTTTCTTTCTGAACCCCTTTTTATCCCTTTTCTCCGCCCTCACAATTCAGGATCTCTTCTGATTTGGCTAAAGCATATTTTCCTGGGGTTGTTGCCACCCTTTTAGTATTTTACTTGCTCCTTCATAAACTCTTATCTGGACAAAATGACAAGGCGGAAAAATTCACAACAAAAAAAAGAACAAGAGCAATACCAAAGGCTAGGGACCTAATCAATACAGACATTGGTAATATGTCAGATATAGAGTTCAGAATGACGATTCTCAAGGTTCTAGCCGGTTGAAAAAGGCATGGAAGATATTAAAGCAACCCTCTCGGGAGATATAAAAGCCCTTTCTGGAGAAATAAAAGAACTAAAATCGAACCAAGTTGAAATCAAAAAAGCTATTAATGAGGTGCAATCAAAAATGGAGGCTCTCACTGCTAGGATAAATGAGGCAGAAGAAAGAATTAGCGATATAGAAGACCAAATGACAGAGAATAAAGAAGCTGAGCAAAAGAGGGACAAACAGCTACTGGACCACGAGGGGAGAATTCGAGAGATAAGTGACACCATAAGACGAAACAACATTAGAATAATTGGGATTCCAGAAGAAGAGGAAACAGAGAGGGGAGCAGAAGGTATATTGGAGAGAATTATTGGAGAGAATTTCCCCAATATGGCAAAGGGAACAAGCATCAAAATTCAGGAGGTTCAGAGAACCCCCTCAAAATCAATAAGAATAGGTCCACACCCCGTCACCTAATAGTAAAATATACAAGTCTTAGTGACAAAGAAAAGATCCTGAAAGCAGCCCGGGAAAAGAAGTCTGTAACGTACAATGGTAAAAATATTAGATTGGCAGCAGACTTATCCACAGAGACCTGGCAGGCCAGAAAGAGCTGGCATGATATATTCAGAGTACTAAATGAGAAAAACATGCAGCCAAGAATACTATATCCAGCTAGGCTATCATTGAAAATAGGAGGAGAGAAAAAGCTTCCAGGACAAACAAAAACTGAAAGAATTTGCAAATACCAAACCAGCTCTACAGGAAATATTGAAAGGGGTCCTCTAAGCAAAGAGAGACCCTCAAAGTAGTAGATCAGAAAGAAACAGAGACAATATACAATAACAGTCACCTTATAGGCAATACAATGGCACTAAATTCATATCTCTCAATACTTACCCTGAATGTTAATGGGCTAAATGCCCCAATCAAAAGACACAGGGTATCAGAATGGATAAAAAAACAAAAACCATCTATATGTTGCCTACAAGAAACTCATCTTACACCCGAAGACACCTCCAGGTTTAAAGTGAGGGGGTGGAAAAGAATTTACCATGCTAATGGACATCAGAAGAAAGCAGGAGTGGCAATCCTTATATCAGATCAATTAGATTTTAAGCCAAAGATTATAATAAGAGATGAGGAAGGACACTATATCATACTCAAAGGAACTGTCCAACAAGAAGATCTAACAATTTTAAATATCTATGCCCCTAACGTGGGAGCAGCCAACTATATAAACCAATTAATAACAAAATCAAAGAAACACATCGACAAGAATACAATAATAGTAGGGGATTTTAACACTCCCCTCACTGAAATGGACAGATCATCCAAGCAAAAGATCAACAAGGAAATCAAGGCCTTAAATGACACACTGGACCAGATGGACATCACAGATATATTCAGAACATTTCATCCCAAAGCAACAGAATACATATTCTTCTCTAGTGCACATGGAACATTCTCCAGAATAGATCACATTCTTGGTCCTAAATCAAGTCTCAACCGGTATCAAAAGATTGGGATCATTCCCTGCATATTTTCAGACCACAATGCTCTAAAGCTAGAACTCAATCACAAGAGGAAATTTGGAAAGAACCCAAATACATGGAGACTAAACAGCATCCTTCTAAAGAATGAATGGGTCAACCAGGAAATCAAAGAAGAATTGAAAAAATTTATGGAAACAAATGATAATGAAAACACAACAGTTCAGAATCTGTGGGACACAACAAAGGCAGTCCTGAGAGGAAAATATATAGCGGTACAAGCCTTTCTCAAGAAACAAGAAAGGTCTCAGGTACACAACCTAACCCTACACCTAAAGGAGCTGGAGAAAGAACAAGAAAGAAACCCTAAACCCAGCAGGAGAAGAGAAATCATAAAGATCAGAGCAGAAATCAATGAAATAGAAACCAAAAAAAACAATAGAACAAATCAATGAAACGAGGAGCTGGTTCTTTGAAAGAATTAATAAGATCGATAAACCCCTGGCCAGACTTATCAAAAAGAAAAGAGAGAGGACCCAAATAAATAAAATCATGAATGAAAGAGGAGAGATCACAACAAACACCAAAGAAATACAGACAATTATAAGAACATACTATGAGCAACTCTACGCCAACAAATTTGACAATCTGGAAGAAATGGATGCATTCCTAGAGACATATAAACTACCACAACTGAACCAGGAAGAAATAGAAAGCCTGAACAGACCCATAACCAGTAAGGAGATTGAAACAGTCATCAAAAATCTCCAAACAAACAAAAGCCCAGGGCCAGACGGCTTCCCGGGGGAATTCTACCAAACATTTAAAGAAGAACTAATTCCTATTCTCCTGAAACTGTTCCAAAAAATAGCAATAGAAGGAAAACTTCCAAACTCATTTTATGAGGCCAGCATCACCTTGATCCCAAAACCAGACAAGGATCCCAACAAAAAAGACAACTACAGACCAATATCCTTGATGAACACAGATGTGAAAATTCTCGCCAAAATACTAGCTAATAGGATTCAACAGTACATTAAAAGGATTATTCACCACGACCAAGTGGGATTTATTCCAGGGCTGCAAGGCTGGTTCAACATCCGCAAATCAATCAATGTGATACAACACATTAATAAAAGAAAGAACAAGAACCATATGATACTCTCCATAGATGCTGAAAAAGCATTTGACAAAGTACAGCATCCCTTCCTGATCAAAACTCTTCAAAGTGTAGGGATAGACGGCACATACCTCAATATTATCAAAGCCATCTATGAAAAACCCACCGCAAATATCATTCTCAATGGAGAAAAACTGAAAGCTTTTCCGCTAAGGTCAGGAACACGGCAGGGATGTCCGTTATCACCACTGCTATTCAACATAGTACTAGAAGTCCTAGCCTCAGCAATCAGACAACAAAAGGAAATTAAAGGCATCCAAATCGGCAAAGAAGAAGTCAAACTATCACTCTTCGCAGATGATATGATACTCTATGTGGAAAACCCAAAAGACTCCACTCCAAAACTGCTAGAACTTGTACAGGAATTCAGTAAAGTGTCGGGATATAAAATCAATGCACAGAAATCAGTTGCATTTCTCTACACCAACAACAAGACAGAAGAAAGAGAAATTAAGGAGTCCATCCCATTTACAATTGCACCCAAAACTATAAGATACCTAGGAATAAACCTAACCAAAGAGACTAAGAATCTATACTCAAAAAACTATAAAGTACTCATGAAAGAAATTGAGGAAGACACAAAGAAATGGAAAAATGTCCCATGCTCCTGGATTGGAAGAATAAATATTGTGAAAATGTCTATGCTACCTAAAGCAATCTACACATTTAATGCAATTCCTATAAAAGTACCATCCATTTTTTTCAAAGAAATGGAACAAATAATCCTAAAATTTATATGGAACCAGAAAAGACCTCGAATAGCCAAAGGAATATTGAAAAAGAAAGCCAAAGTTGGTGGCATCACAATTCCGGACTTCAAGCTCTATTACAAAGCTGTCATCATCAAGACAGCATGGTACTGGCCCAAAAACAGACACATAGATCAATGGAACAGAATAGAGAGCCCAGAAATGGACCCTCAACTCTATGGTCAACTCATCTTCGACAAAGCAGGAAAGAATGTCCAATGGAACAAAGACAGCCTCTTCAATAAATGGTGTTGGGAAAATTGGACAGCCACATGCAGAAAAATGAAATTGGATCATTTCCTTACACCACACATGAAAATAGACTCAAAATGGATGAAGGATCTCAATGTGAGAAAGGAATCCATCAAAATCCTCGAGGAAAACACAGGCAGCAACCTCTTCGACGTCAGCCGCAGCAACATCTTCCTAGGAACATCACCAAAGGCAAGGGAAGCAAGGGCAAAAATGAACTTTTGGGATTTTATCAAGATCAAAAGCTTTTGCACAGCAAAGGAAACAGTGAACAAAACCAAAAGACAACTGACAGAATGGGAAAAGATATTTGCAAATGACATATCAGATAAAGGGCTAGTGTCCCAAATCTATAAAGAACTTAGCAAACTCAACACCCAAAGAACAAATAATCCAATCAAGAAATGGGCAGAGGACATGAACAGACATTTCTGCAAAGAAGACATCCAGATGGCCAACAGACACATGAAAAAGTGCTCCATATCACTCGGCATCAGGGAAATACAAATCAAAACCACCATGAGATATCACCTCACACCAGTCAGAATGGCTAAAATTAACAAGTCACGAAATGACAGATGCTGGCGAGGATGCGGAGAAAGGGGAACCCTCCTACACTGTTGGTGGGAATGCAAGCTGGTGCAACCCCTCTGGAAAACAGCATGGAGGTTCCTCAAAATGTTGAAAATAGAACTACCCTATGACCCTGCAATTGCACTGCTGGGTATTTACCCTAAAGATACAAACGTAGTGATCCGAAGGGTCACGTGCACCCGAATGTTTATAGCAGCAATGTCTACAATAGCCAAACTATGGAAAGAACCTAGATGTCCATCTACAGACGAATGGATAAAGAAGATGTGGTATATATACACAATGGAATACTATGCAGCCATCAAAAGAAATGAAATCTTGCCATTTGCGACGACGTGGATGGAACTAGAGGGTATCATGCTTAGCGAAATAAGTCAATCGGAGAAAGACAACTATCATATGATCTCCCTGATATGAGGGAGAGGAGATGCAACATGGGGGGTTGAGGGGGTAGGAGAAGAGTAAATGAAACAAGATGGGATTGGGAGGGAGACAAACCATAAGTGACTCTTAATCTCACAAAACAAACTGAGGGTTGATGGGGGGAGGGGGTTGGGAGAGGGGGTGGGGTTATGGATATTGGGGAGGGTATGTGCTATGGTGAGTGTTGTGAAGTGTGTAAACCTGGCGATTCGCAGACCTGTACCCCTGGGGATAAAAATATATGTTTATAAAGCTGTAAAAAAAAAAAAAAGAAAGAAAGAAAGGATGAATACCCAAGTTTTGTAGCAACATGGACGGGACTGGAAGAGATTATGCTGAGTGAAATAAGTCAAGCAGAGAGAGTCAATTATCATATGGTTTCACTTATTTGTGGAGCATAACAAATAGCATGGAGGACAAGGGGAGATGGTGAGGAGAAGGGAGTTGAGGGAAATTGGAAGGGGAGGTGAACCATGAGAGATTATGGACTCTGAAAAACGATCTTCGAATTTTGAAGGGGTGGGGGGTGGGAGGTTGGGGGCACCAGGTGGTGGGTATTGTAGAGGGCACGGATTGCATGGAGCACTGGGTGTGGTGCAAAAATAATGAATACTGTTATGCTGAAAAAAATAAAAAAATTAAAAAAAAAATGTACACAGTTAACTGATAGAACTAGGATTCAAAAACCAGTATCTTTGGACTTGAAATCTATTATCTTTCAAATGAATGCTTGACTCAAATTTTAGATCAAAATTATTTCTGAATCTAGAAACATCTGAAATAACACCATCAATCCTCGCTTGATTATTTCATTTTAAAGATATTTTTACCGACTTTACTTTTTGTCATCTTTAATGATTTACCACTGTCAAGAAATCATCCTTGCCCTTTACTTCCTTCCGTCATCATGGATTAGTTGGTTCTTTTAAATGTTTTCCTATTCTGCATCTCCATCTATTTTTTTAAGTATTTTTTTGTTTCCCCTGTATTCTACAAGCATCTTTACAACATGTAGAATTGATTGTTTTTTTCGTATCTAGTATGGTAACATAATGACTTGCACTTTTCAATATTTTTTTGTGTAATTAATAATTCAGAGCATAGTCTGCTGATATTTTAGTAAAATGTTAAAAAAGAAAATTTTGAAATATTGGACAGTTGCATTATTTAGACAAAACATCTTTATTTTTACATCTATATCTATCAGTTTGATGATTTGTTGCATCAATTTAACTCATGTTACAAATGTTGCCTGAATGTGGTTTTATTTGTCTGCGTAGTTGATTCTAAAATATTTTGGAAATAACACTATTGCAGTAGTAGATTGAGACAATATTATTCATAGTTCTCAGAAAGAAAGACTGAAAAGAGAAACAGAAACAAGTTATCTACCAACAAGTCAATGGCAGAAATGAAAATAGGAGGGTGCCTTGGTGGCTCAGTCAGCAAAGTGACTGCCTTGATTTTGGCTCAGGTTGATTTTGGCTCAGGTTATGATCTCAAGGTTATGAGATTGAGCCCCATGTGTCAGGCTCTAAGCTCAGCTCGGAGTAGCTTGAGATTCTCTCTCTCCTTCTCCCTTTACCCCCTCTCCCTGCTTGCACACTCTCTCTCAATAAAATAGATAGATAGATAGATAGATAGATATCTTAAAAAAAGAAAATAGAGTCCAGGTAAGCTAACAGCACATACTACTTTTTCTTCTCAAATGTTTCCTTCTTTATTTCATGGTATCTGTGACTTTCAAGTTATTTCATCCAATATATCCCCACATGAAAAACAGCTAAAGTTAATGGGTATATACATATTGGATCCCAGTTCTACCACCCACTAATAAGCTGTTCCCTGTTGTGAAGTCAAAATGTAAAGTGCAAAACTCATCAGAAACGTGTTCTGTTATAACAGCAAATCTGAAATAAACAGAATCTTTTTTTAAAAGGGAGACTGTAGGAGTACAGAGTGCAGTGTGTATATGATTTTAATATAGGAAATATTTTCCTGGTAAAATATGTGGTTTACCAAATACATGAGACAACAGAAGAAAACTGTGAAAAGAGCTGTATGTATACATCTTGGGGGTCTGATTTAATCAGATTTGCTTGAGCTTTGGCTCTTGAGATTTTAAATCAAAATGTTACTTTTTGAGATGAAGAATATGAATAAATTGGAATATATATTTTAAAATATGCTGTATATTCTTAATATAACATAATCATGGAGTAAAACTTTCACATTAATCAATTGATCATTGAACTATTGAAAGGTAATTGTGCAAGAGACTTGTTAAAATTGGCAAGGAAGTATCTACTCAAGACTATTGCAACAGAGGTCAAGATTATAGGGGTGAGAACTTGAACTCAACTCCACTGAAACAAAAGGCAGAAGGGTTTTCAAACTCTAAAGCTGACTAATGGAAAAATACTGAAGACCCTATGGGAAGGTTGGTCTGTGTGATTAGGCTATCAGTGTTTGCTAATTGACGCTTATCAAAATGAGGTTTCCACTCTCTCACAGAGACTGTGCCACAGAAGCCTTATCTTCCTAATGGTTACAGTTCAAAGGGATGGCTCCCAGGTCTTAGAGTAGGACAATGTATTTCTGCATTGTAAAATATTTGTATCTCAAAGAAACAGAGAAAGAATTTACAATTGAAAATTTTCTAAAGTAAATGCTCTGAGAAAAAGGAGTGCAGGAGTTTACAGTCAGCTAAGAAATCGATCTAAAATATAGTGAACTTGGAGGGAATGTTAAGGCCCTCTTGGCCTTATATAATGTATATAATGCATAATTTGAACAACATGAATTATAATACTAAAAACATTATGTTATCTTGAACAAATTTCAATTGTGTCTTTAGGATTCAAATTTTTGGGGAAATGTAATATTTTAGGACTTTCCTTTCTTTCTTATACTTGTATAAAAATGCCAGTAAGCAAATAATCTGTTTGCAGGATGTTGGGTTATATTTTCCTTTAGTTCAAGACCATAATGCAGAAAAATGTTCTTCCATGTGGTGCCTCATGACTCAGTCAATTAAGCATCCAACTCTTGATCTTGGCTCCAGTCTTGATCTCAGGGTTCTGAGTTCAAACCCTGCAGCTGGGCTCCATGTTGGTTTGGAGCTAATTTAAAGGAAAGAAAAAAAAAAAAAGAAAAATGCTCTTTCATCATTATTTAATTGTTACAAAGATATTTCAATAGTAATCAATGTCCTCAGGTTGAATTTTGAATATAGGCTCTCCTGAAGAGTACAACTATGAAAACTAGATAACTCAAACAATGATGCTGATGGTTTACATTTCCAATCTTTTTTAAAAGAGATATCAACACAATATTGCTACCCTCAATTATATAGCTTTATAACTCCAATTTAATTTCTGTATTTATAATCAGATCAGCAACACGTTGACATGGACAATAATAAGAAAAATTGTATCCAAGGTTAGTATTTTAATTTGTGCTGGTGAGACCATGCAAATTAATTTTTTTAAGTGATGTGGGGTGGGGCTTCAATTATTTTGCTTATCTATTATGAAATTATTAAAACTGAAAAGGACAACAAAACACTTAAAGAAAAAGAATGAATTGCATGAAAACCAAGATAAGAGTACAGAGATGAGTAATTTTGAGGTAAATACCCTGTATGGACATTTTTAAAATTATATTTTATTATTTTTTAAAATATTTATTTATTTATTTTAGAGAGAAAGAGAGCAGGGGTGGGAGGGCAAGGGGTAGAGGAAAAAGGAGAGAGAATCTCAAGCAGACTCCAGACTGAACTTGGAGCATGACATGGGCCTCAGTCTCACAACCCTGAGACCATGACCTGAGTTGAAATCAAGTCAGATGCTTAACTGACTGAGCTACCCAGGCACCCCTGCCTGGACATTTAATTTCCATTGGGTTCTACACAAAACAAAAGCAAAAACAAAATAAAAACTAATAAACAAGAACACCAATCAAGCAAAAACACTAATAATGGAGATTTTAAATCTCTAGCACTAAGAAGAAAGGAGGAGGAAAAGAAGATAAATTCACTACTATTCTTCCTGGAGACCCACTTTAAGGGGAGCAGAACTTGTCATCCCAAAATATGTCTCTTGGAGATTAAGATTTTGTTAACTGGTTATCTGTAAAACAATTAAAAAAAAAAAAAAGGCGGGGCGCCTGGGTGGCTCAGTGGGTTAAGCCGCTGCCTTCGGATCAGGTCATGATCTCAGGGTCCTGGGATCGAGTCCCACATCGGGCTCTCTGCTCAGCAGAGAACCTGCTTCCTCCTCTCTCTCTCTCTCTCTGCCTGCCTCTCTGCCTACTTGTGATCTCTCTCTGTGAAATAAATAAATAAAATCTTTAAATAAATAAATAAATAAATAAATAAAAAGGCAAATACAACAATAAAAAGCAAGCAAACAAAAGACAATAGACATAAAAAGAAGCTTTGAAAACCAAGTGGAAATTACCTTTTTGTAAAACACATGTACATTTATAAGGGAAACTTCTATTTGTAATGGTATCTCCATCTCTGTAGAACTATGAATAAATCTCCATAAAAATTTAACAATGAAGAAAACATGGACTTAAATCACATAATAGTATACCCTTCTTTACTGTGTTTTTGCCTGATAGCTTCCCATAACTTCTCACCCCCAATATCTTTTTTTTTTTTTTTTCTTTAGCTGAAGATGGTATTTAAAGGTACATCTTGGGCCATTTCAGGAGTTATTCAATTCTCCTAGAGGAAATGAATCAGGAAGTATACATGTTATTAAAATTCTGTTTGTTTTTCCTTCTTTTAATCTGCCTTTTGTTACAGAAGGGGTCTCAGCCAAGAACCTATAAGGGCGGAAGGAAAATTATTTTTCCTGAGAAAAACCTCTGAGATTTATTGTCTATCAGAATAAAAACAGTCTGTGCTTTGAAAACGGTCCAAGTCATCTGGCTGTAGCATTTCCAAGGTTCTTATGAGTAACACTGAATTGAAGATATCAAAGGTCATTGGTGTAAATGACAATAATAGAGCTATGGTAATATTGATAATGAGGCATATAATGAACTGGACTTCATTTTGGAGATCCTCAGTGACCAAAAAGAGAATTGCAAATGAAGTGGAAATTTAGAGAAGATTAGTCAGGGATGATGAAAAAAGACTATTTTAAAAGGTAGAATTTCAGGTTGGTTGCAATTTAGTATAATGAGATTCTACTCTTAAGTGAAAATCCATTAAATGACAGAAATAATTTAAATAATGAGAAATTCTATGAGATGAGACAGCAAAGTTGGTATATCCAGAAGAGATGTTCTCTCCTGATTTTAGTCCCTGAGAACTGCAATGAATCTGTTTCAGGCACTGGTCCATTTTGATCAATTTGACCAATGCAACCCATCAAAAACCTAAGAACTTTTTCTTTGATGGCACTGAATTAATTTATTTTTAAAATTTTGTTAAATTATTGTGGAAATTAACATATATATTTATTATTTAAATGTATAAGTTTATGAACTTTTTCCTGATTTTATACAGCTTTTTTTTTTTTTTTTTTTTTTTTTTTAGATTTTATTTATTTATTTGACAGAGAGAAATCACAAGTAAGCAGAGAGGCAGGCAGAGAGAGAGGAGGAAGCAGGCTCCTCGCTGAGCAGAAAGCCCGATGTGGGGCTCGAACCCAGGACCTGGGATCATGACCTGAGCCGAAGGCAGCGGCTTAACCCACTGAGCCACCCAGGCGCCCCTGATTTTATACAGCTTTTCAAGCTTAATAAATTTTTATTTGTACATACAGTGATGCAAGTTGATCTATCCTATCTACCTCTCACCTATATGTTTACATAAAAAATAACCGCTACACTGTCTTTAAATGATTACAATAATGATACATCTATGTAATAATTTTTTATTCTTAGAAAACTGTCCTTTACCATAAAAGCATCTTTGAGAAAGCCACCATTCCTCTGACAGTGTTGTTTTCCATTGTTATAGGTAGATACCTAGTTTCACCATTTATCACCAATATGAACTCCAATAAACTTATTATCCTTTCCAAACTTCAGTTTTCTCACTGGTAAAATGGTGGTAACTACCATTCTCATAGGGTTGTTCTGAGAAGTAAGTGAGTTTACTCAGATTATCCTAAATTATGGGAATGGAGGTTGGATTTATATACATACATATATATATATATATATATATATATATATATATACACACACACACATATGTATATGTATATATATAATAGTATATAATATTTATATATATGTATAAAAATATATAACTAAAAGTGATTTCCAAATGTATTTAGCCTTTTCTATCATTTACAGATAAGGAAATTAAAGATAATGAAGTATAATGAATTACCAAGGTTATACAACTTGGTAGAAACCATGACAATATTAGAATCCAGTATTCCTAATTGTGCTAAGGAAGGATTTCTTTATTTTTTTTAAAAGATTTTATTTTATTTTATTATTATATTATATTATATTATATGTTTATTTTATTTATTTATTTATTTATTTATTTGAATGACAGAGATCACAACTAGGCAGAGAGGCAGGCAGAAAGAGAGAGAGGGAAGACTCCCTGATAAGCAGAGAGCTTGATGTGGGGCTCGATCTCAAGACCCTGAGATCATGACCTGAGCCCAAGGCAGAGGCTTAACCTATTGAGCCACCCAAGTGCCCCAAATTTATTTCTTTAAATATTCTACTAAGTAAATAGCATTAACTACAGTGATGAAAATAACAAATTACCCTATAATGTGTTTCAATAAGACACTTCTGTCTCCACTTCTGAACTCTCAGCATCCTTTTTGAGAGTCATATGAAAATTTTCAGTTCTAGAGATATTTTACATTTTTTTTTATATTCCAAGAAATCAGTAAAAGTTAAAACTAATTTCAAGAAAGCTATGTGCCTCCTTTCAGGTTATAGTTTTATCACCTATCCTTTCTTCAGGGGAAAAAGAAGTCAGTTGAGTAAACATACATATATTTCCATGCATATAGAGAAATAGTAAAATAATTCGTAATACCAAGAATCTAGAAAGAAAATACATAAACTAATTATTTTAAATATCCTAAAAGTGTTCAGTTTATACACACACACACACACACACACACACACAAAATCTTTTTTTTTATTATTTTTATTAACATATAATGTATTATTTGCCCCAGAGGTATAGGTTTGTGAATTGTCAGGCTTACACACTTCATAGCACTCACCACATCACATACCCTCCCCAATGTCCATACCCCAACCACCTTCTCCACACCCTCCACTCCCCAGCAGCGCTCAGTTTGTTTCCTGAGATTAAGAGTCTCTTATGGTTTGTCTCCCTCCTGATCTCATCTTGAAACATTTGTTAACGACATGGATGGAACTAGAGGATATTATGCTGAGCAAAATAAGTCAATTAGAGGAAAACAATTATCATATGATCTCCCTGAGATGAGGAATTTGAGAGGCAGCGGTGGGGGTTTGGGAAGTAGGGAAGAAAGAAAAGACACATACAATCTTTTACTCATTGATTGAGGAGAACAAACTTGTGACATTTATGGAAAAACTTGAGAGGGTAGGTACTTTCTCTCATCAGAATTTTAATAATACAAGAATAATTAACAAATTTGGCAAAAATTTTTGCCTAATGAGCATGGAATATTCAGTGCTATAACTCCTAATTTCATGAAAAAAACTGAATCATAGGGTGTTATATTATCTGGTAGGTCTCAAATATTTGCTTCTAGTAGACAGTAATCTTCCCTTATTGATATAACTGTCTTGCTTAGACAAAAATACATTAGTACTTACATATAATCGTAATGTAAAAACATAAAAATTTAATTCTTTGTTATACATTTATT
This sequence comes from Lutra lutra, assembly GCF_902655055.1. NCBI lineage: Eukaryota > Metazoa > Chordata > Mammalia > Carnivora > Mustelidae > Lutra > Lutra lutra. The sequence continues at coordinate 42,294,004 of NC_062289.1, forward strand.
TATAATTCCTATAATCCTTTATGAGTATATATAATTAAATAACAATTACCTCATTTAAAAACTTGATTTTATGTACTGTAATATGAGGTGTTTATTTATTAATATTTAATTACTTCTTAATTAAAATTTGCAATTTATAAAATATGTATTCCTTTAAAATAGCTAATGATAAATATAAATAATGAAAACAATTATTTAACTTATAAGTTAATAATTATTAATTATTATCTTTTTAAACTGACATTTTATTTCCTTTAATGTTTTTAATAACATATACTTACAGACTTTATAAATGAAATAGGAACATTTTAAGTATAGATGAGCTCAAAGATTATTGTCCATAACAAGTATTATTTTCACTTAGTTAGTGAAACACAGTTTTTGTGTTTGGTAATTCAGGATGAAGAGAGTTCCTGCAGTTATATTCTCAACTTAAATGGTGATTGACTCCTCAGAAGTCTTACTAAAATATCATTTTGTGGATTTCTCCTGGGTCTAGTTATTGCAAGTGCCAGCAGTAATTTGTTAGAACACTTCATCTCCTATAACATAGACTTGTGACCTGAATTTGGATAATAGTTTCTTTTTAAACAACTCTTCAGTGTAGTTGAAATAAGCTCCCTTTTACAGATCAAATAGTGTAAAGGAAACAAAAATTCCATTAATACTCACTCAAATTATAAAAAGCAGGTTTATTTTTCCCAATATGTTCAAATCACTAGCAAATGGCATAAATGATTAAAAAGGAATTATCTAATAGATTATTTCATTTAATATTTTTAAAAATATGAAGTAAATTATTTTATGATTATTAATACATGCATGTTTTGGTTCTATCATTAGTCATGTGAAAATGTGCCATGCACATAAATCTACTGCATATATTTAAAAAGGTTTTCCAATAAGATATTGTGTCCAAGATGCTGTCGGAAGTTAAACGCCATGAAACATTTACTTCCAGTGAAAATATATTTCTGATTTACTGAATAAATCTTGCTCAATTGCCCTAAAACATTAAGCTCTTCACACTTCAAGTGGTCTCTTCTAATTATGTTTTCATTAGCTTTGGATTTATAACATAAGCTGGTCTATTGGGTCAAAGGGAGGATATTAGAAAATCAGATGGGAACACACAAAAGACAAGTTGAATAGGAACATTTCAAAACTTAGAAATTGAAAAAAATATTTTTCATACATAGTAATGGGAGGAGGAAGATGTATACAATATCAGGTTTTGATGAATATATCTATCCCACTTGTCTTTCCAATATTCGAAAGTTTTGTGGGACTTTTCCAGAGGAAAGCAATGGTCTATTTCTGCGATGAGTCAGCAGGGGGCAGTAGGTATCACAGAAAGACGATGAAAGAAGCTTTAACAAACTCTTTTCCAATGAGTTCCCTCCCAAACTTCTAAGAACTAACTCGTTACCAACACATCGTTTTGTTGTTTCCATGTCAGTGCTTTTATACACCTGTTTGAAAATGAGCTGATGTAAAAAGTAAACCTATTCTCAGTTTCCCCAGAGTATACTTGTTGAGTGCATTTATTTTCAACAGGAGAAAGTTAATCCATGTAAATAAAAACTTACTGGAGCATCAAGAATAACATATTTGGAGTTAAATGAGCCCTTGGTTTGATTTGAACAGCTTAGAATTTTATAGGGGTGGTACTCTCACCCAGTACCCCATCCAGTAGATATTTAACCCTAAATTTTAATTTTTCTATGTAATTGAGATTAAAGCAATATTTAGAATATAAACCACTGTAAAGCCAAGGTTTTCTAAAATAAAATCAATAAAATATTAAAAATACTGTGATGTCTTTTAAAAACTACTTCAGTGCAGGTTTTTGCTTTGCTTTGTTTTGTTTTCTGAAGTCCATTTAAAATACAGCCTTCTGTGGTTACTATGGGATAATGGTAGCTGATTATATGATAGAGCTGCACAATAATAATTTGCAATCTGTCATGTGTGAAATCTTGCACTGAAGCAGATAAACCCAGGCTGCTGAAGTGTGCTCGGTATCATGGCATTAGATGTAATAGCACAGATTGTATAACAGTATATAATAAAAACACTGTGTTTCTTCTATGATTAGAAATTTGATTACTCTAAATTATCATTCTGCCAAATGTTTTAAAGATTTTTTATAAGTTTAACTGGAACTTTGTACATTAATTAAAACGATCCACCACTAATGCAGAAAATCCATTAGGAAGAACAAAGTTTGTTCCACCTGGTTATTTTTTACAACCTCAAGAAGAGTTGAATAAGCGTCATGTTCAATTCTACCCATCATCCTATTGCCTTTTTTTCCATAATGAATATGGAAAAGATGATGAGGGCAGTTTACCAATGAGACAGGCCATGACACTCAGATGCTGAATAACATTACCGTGATTCTTATCTCCCAATGAAACTAGAAAATTAAAAATGTTGGGAGCATGACCTCATGTAAAATTGAGGTCATTCCTTTGAATGTTGTGACAAAGAAAACTTCCAGGTGTATTACACCCTGTACCAGTGTCACAACTTGGGCACATACATGTACTGTGCTGGCATCAAAACTTGTTAGCCTTTCCTGCTGGTAAAAATTTCCCTAGGTTTATTCAGTAATCATAAAATTATCTTTATGTCCATGATAAAAAAACAAAAACAAAAACAAAAACAAAAAAACAGCTTTGTGTACAGGTATATATGGATAAATTTTACCCACATGAAGTAATTTTGAAACTTAGCCACAGGTAGGTATGAACTGTGAGATGTGGGTTGCAAGACTGGGTAAGCAAATATAGAATTTTCATGGACCAGGAAAGAAGTCTTATGGTTAATTGGTATTAGTTTAGGATGGACCGCATGAAAAGAGTCTGCTTGGTTGTCTTTTTAAGAAGGGTAGGATAGCTGGTTAGGATCCCAAGATAAAGGAGATACCCTAGTCAAGAAGAGGTATGCACACAGATTCATAAGCAGCAGACTTTTTTGAAATTGGGTGCTTTCAATCGAAAAAAGAAGATAGGTGGAGAAAGTTAAATTGCCAAAAAGAAAAGAAAGAAAGAAAATGTTGACAAACAGCTTACTTTTCTCAAAAAAAAATCTCTAACAATCCAGAAATTTGTGGTGGTACCAAATTTTGTAGGGGATAGGCCAATTACTGACTGTAGCAAAAACAACTATTTAATCAATAATAGTGGTAATAATGACAACAACAATAGCTAAGATTTCTTGATCTAAAATGATGTGTCAGAAACATTTCAAAGTACTTTCCATACATTGTCTTGTTTGTCTCTTGGTAAGTTTAAGAGGCTGATATTAATTTTATGCCCATTTTATAGATGTAAATATTGAAACAAAGAGTGATTGGCATGCCCAATGTTCTGAGAGCTAGTTAGTACTGGACCCAGGATTTGCATCTAAGATATCTGGATTGAGAAATACAGACCCCCTACTTATATCTATAAAGCTATTTGTGAAGAACTTTGAAATAGCTAACAAATTTATGCTCTAGATTTTTGTTGCTAATTAGTATTTTGGTCATTAACATATTACTAAAAACTTTCAGTTTTATATTACCCATGTTCTAAAATTTAAGTCATCTAATACTGAACTTACCTATTTCTATTAATTAACATACAATATATATCCTTTCCAACCATGCTTGGAATTTTTCAAATTTGACAATTCTGACAGAATTGAATGATTAGAAATGGATGAGCTTATATATATTTCACTAAAAACAATGTAGAGAATTATAAGAGACCTGAAGAGGTTTGGGTTGTGCTTAACTGTTCATGTGAGGAAGGAGGTAAAAAACTTAGATTAAAAGAAATGCTGAGTAGAAGTCAAATGTATATACCATGAACATTCTATTGTCTCTAAGTTGCTAAATTATATATTTCTCCAATTCTCTTCTTTTCACTTTTTGCATTATATTACTACTATTTATGAACTTTCCTTTACCCCATGATATTCTCATCTCCTTGAGATCAAGGTCATTATTCATATCATCTGTTAGCCAGCAAAATGCATTGGATGGTAATAAAAAAGGAAAGCATATATCAAACAGTTACTGTGCACTAGACTCTGTGCTAATCTAATTATTTTATGTTCGTTACTTCAGTTAATCCTTACAACAGCATGAAGTCCTGATAAATGAGTAGCTTCAGTTCCCACCATACTAAGTGGTGAGGCTGGTGTCGCTTCTGTTAACTCCGGAGTTTTACATGAGAAAATGGAAAAAACAAAACAAAACACCCCCCAAAACCATGAGAGAGTGGAGAGGAGAGTGTGGTGAATAAGTGAATGAATAAATTAAGGTACATATGAATAAGGTATGGTTCTCTATTTTACCTTATATTGAATCAAGCTGTTTCTTTCTGTATGTGCCCAAAAAAATTTTTACAGAAATTTTAACTCTCATAAAGTGTCTCCTTATATTTTGGAACCCATCCTCACTAAACTCCATTTATTTTCAGAATATAAACAATTGAACGATCTGTTCATTGTGGACTGTTTTGTTGAAGTTTGTATGGCATTGCTTATGGTACAGAAATTTATTGAGCTTTTGGTAAAGTGCCGAAAGAATTTACTGTCATAAGTGACCTTGAGGAAAATCTTTTCCTTCCCTGATTTGACATTCTCTTATAACGTGATGGGTGTGCGCATGTGTGTTTATTATATGGATGATGGTTAAAACATCAATGTAGTGAGGGGCACCAGGGTGGCTTAAGCAGTTAAGTGTATGGCTTTGGTTCAGCTCAAGGGCTTAGGGTCCTGGGATCCAGCCCCATGTAGGGCTCCCTGCTCAGTGAGGGGTTTGTTCCTCCCTCTCCCTCTGCCCTCCCCACCTGCTTGTGCTCTCTCTCTCTCTCTCAAATAAATAAATAAAATCTTTTTTAAAAAAAGTAAGTGTAGTAAATTGGTGAGAAATTTTTCACCATTTGTTATTTTCAGAGAAGTAAGTGAACTATTGGGTGAAGCAGGCTGCCAATTTTATCATGGACACCTTGATTCTTCCCTGTGTTCTGAGTCACCAAAATAGGAGGGTAGTACATCCATAAAATCAACAAAATATTTACATTTGGAAATCTGCATTTAGCATGATCTTCAATATGACATCTGACATGATCAGATTTCCAATGCTCTGATCATTATGTCTATAAGCAAAGAGAAGTGAACACAACTTAAGTAAAAAACTTGATTACATTCATTTTTTTACATTCATTTTTTATAAAAATAGGTGTTCAATTTTTGTCTCTATCAAATTAAAGTCAACTTACAAATATCATCAGGATTGTTGTATAATTATCATTCTATGTTAATAGGATTTATAAAAGCAATAAAAACTTTTCTATAATTCTATGCACGAGATGTATTACTGATTGAAAATTGAAATGTTATGCTTAAAACTTGCATGTTTATAAAATGGGATAGAATGTTGACATTTCAATTTAAGTCTCTATTATTGTTCTCTTGTTTGTATGTTTTTATTTTCATATTTCAGGTTTTATATTATGCAATAGCCACTATGAGCATTTAAACAAAATAAAATTCTGAAGTAATAGTTTGCTTCAGTAGGGATATAGATTGCCAAAGCACGTCAATGCAAGTATCTTTTAAATTTATTAAATTATTTTTAGTTTGGCAAGTTATCATAAATTGGCCCTCCCAAGAAATTTATATATGAAAGGGAATTTTTTGAACTAGCTGAAATAAAAATCTTTGAGCAAATTGTGCTTCATTTAATTGAAGAAAAACTTTTAAAATCTGAATAACTTAGAGCAAATGTTTATATTACAGTTACTATAGGTCAGATGTAATTATGAATATTTTTATATATTTTAATTCAATTCATTAAAGTGTTGTAATTATTATCGGATAGGTATGAAAACAGAGGCAAAGAGAGGTAAGATAAATTACCCAGGGACATGTAGTTACTAACACAACAACTGGGATTTGAACTAAATACTTGCCTCAGAATTTGAGTCTTTAATTATTACTCTAGGCTAACTCTTCTATTTTGTTACCATATTAAGAGTCTAGAAGCATTAGAATATATTTTTATTTATTGACTCTTTTTAATCTATAAGCTCATGTTAACATTTATCTATCAAGCTCATTGATTTGTTTATGTTGAAACATCCTTTCATCTCAGGGATAGGTCCTATTTGATCATGGCTCATGATCCTTTCAATGTGCTACTGAATTTGGTTTGCTAGTATTTTATTAAGAATTTTGGTATCTATATTCATCAGGGTTATTGGTCTTTAGTTTTCTTTTCTGGTAGTGTTCTTTTCTGGTTTTGGTATCAGGATAATGAGTTTGGGACTGTTCCCTTCCCTTTGGTTTTCTGAAAGAGTTTGAGAAGTTTTGGTATTCATTCTTCCTTAAATATTTGGCACAATTCACCAGTGAAGCCAGCCGGTCCTGGGCTTTTCTGACTGGGAAATTTTTGATTGCTGATTCAATTATTTTGCTAGTAATAGGTCTATACAGATTTTCTATTTCTTCCTGATTCAGCCTTGGTAATCTGTAGGTTTTAATAATTTTTCAATTTCTTCCATTGTCTAGTTTGTTGGCATATAGTTGTTCATAGTAGTCTCTTATGATCCTTTGAATATCTGTCATATCAGTCATAATGTCTCCTTTTTAGCTTATAATCTTGTTGATTTGTTTCCTTTCTCTTTCTTCTTAGGTTAATCTAGCTAAGGGTTTGTCAATTTTGTTTATCTTTTCAAAGGACCAACTCTTAGTTTAATTAATCTTTTCTATTGTTTGTTCTCTATTTCATTTATTTCTGCTGTAATTGCTATTATACCCTTTCTTCCACTAACTTCAGACTCACTGTTCTTTTTCCAGTTCCCTAGGGCATAGAGTTAGGTTGTTTATTTGGGATCTCTTTTGCTTCCCAGAGTAGGTATTTATTGCTATGAACTTTCTACTTATGACTGCTTTTCTGCATCCTATAAGTTCTGGTATGTTGTGTTTCTACTTTTGTTTCTCTCAAGAAAACTTATTTCCCCTTTAATTTCTTCTTTGATCCATTGGTTGTTCAGGAGAGTGCTGTTTAATTTTCATATGTTTGCAAATTTTCTAGTTTTCCTCTTGTTATTGATTTCTAGTCCTATGTCACTGTGGCCAAAGAAAATATTTGGTATGATTTCAATCTTCTTGAATTTAGTTTTGACTCGTTTTGTGGCCTAGCATATGGTCTACCCTAGAAAATGTTTCAGGTGTGCTTGAGTATGTGTATGCAGTTGTTGTTGAGAAAGATGTTCTATATGAGTCTGTTAGGTCTATTTAGTTTATAGTATTGTTTAAATCCACTGTTTCCTTACTGATTCTCTGTCTGGATGATCTATCCATTGCTGAGAGTGGAGTATTAAAGTTTCCAACTATTATTGTATTACTGTTTATTTTTCCTTTTAGCTCTGTTAGTTCTTGCTTTATGCATTTAGGTGTTCTTATGTTGGGTTCATAAATATTTATAATTGTTCATATATTCTTGGCGTATTGACCTCTTTATCATTACCTAATGACCTTTATTGTCTATTTTTAATATTTTTAGTTTAAAGTCTATTTTCTCTAAGTATAGCTACCTCTGCTTTTTTTTTTTTTTTTTTAGTTACCATCTGCTAGAAATATTTCTTTCCTTCCATTCACTTGGTCTTTATGTGTCTTTTTTTATATATATATTTTTTTAATTTGACAGAGAGAGATTACAAGTAGGCAGAGAGGCAGGCAAAGAGAGAGAGAGGAGGAAGCAGGCGCTCTGCTGAGCAGAGAGCCCGATGTGGGACTCGATCCCAGGACCCTGAGATCATGACCTGAGCTGAAGGCAGAGGCTTAACCCACTGAGCACCCAGGTGCCCAGCCTTGTGTGTCTGTAAGGTTAAAGTGAGTCTTTTGTAGGCAGCATACTGTTAGATATATAAATTTTTAAATCCATTCAGCATTCCATGCCTTTTGATTGAAGAATTACTATTTATGTTTAAAATAATTATTGACAGTTAAGAACTAATTATTTCCATTTGGTAATAGTTTTCTGGTTGTTTTGTAGATCCTGTGTTCCTTGTTTCTTATCCTGTAATTTTGTGTGTGTGTGTGTGTGTGTGTGTGTGTGTGTGTGTGTGTGTGTTTGGATATATTTTGCTCTATATGCTTTGACTTCTTGATCATATTCTTCTGTGTAATTATTATAAGATTTTCTCTTGTGGTTACCATGAGGCTGACATAAAATATCTTAAACTCCTCATTCAGGATTGATTCAGGAGGTCTGCACCCTATTGAGTTCTCTGATCAAACTATACTCTCAACTTGGTCCTGCAGATGAGCAAAACTATCAGATGGCATTTTTACTTCGGTACTGCAGGTATGAATTTGATCCACCAAGATCTATGTGCTTGTTGTTGCAAGCTTCTTCCCCTTTCTTTGTAATAGTTCAATTCCTGGTGGCTGGGTCCTGTTGGTTCTTCTGCAATTCCCATGGTGCAAAATAAGAGTAGGTGCTCCCAGGAAGCCACCCATAATGCTGGGGGGGGAGCCTGGTTTGAGTTGCCTTTTCTCATTGAAGGATCTGGAAGCTCAAGGGAGACCTCTCCATATGATGCTGTGCTGTCCTTGGGGGGGTGGGGGCAGTGTGACCAACTTCTCTTACCTAGACACTTCTCTTACCCTTCTAATATAGTCTGTTGTGGTTCTTTGAGAAGCTGAAGGTGCTGCAGCCCAACTCCCATGTTCTAAGATTCTCTCAGTGGTGAATTTTTCTTGAATAGATATTAGCTGTTCTTCTTGTGAGAAGTGAAGTCAGGAACAAAATATGTTACCA